>NW_022991180.1:6220000-6788948 GCF_902827175.1 Gymnodraco acuticeps
TTTTACAACACATTAAATAGATAAAGGTGTCCTCTCTCTCTCTCTCTCTCTCTCTCTCTCTCTCTCTCTCTCTCTCTCTCTCTCTCTCTATCTCTCTCTCTCTCTCTCTCTCTCTCTCTCTCTCTCTCTCTCTCTCTCTCTCTCTCTCTCTCTCTCTCTCTCTCTGTCTCGCTCACTCACAGAGGCTGTGTGCTCCTCCGTGGCGATGACGGCTTGCATTAAAAAAAATAAAAAAACATATTTGTAAAGTGAGGGCTTGCGAGATACCGGTAGCTCGTGATCGACGTGTTGGAGACCCTTGCTCTAATGGGTCCGACTAGAATGACAAATATCGTTATTTCCGCCTATTCCGTCAGCAAAGAAATAGTTTAATCATAAACTTTTTTTTTTTCTTTTTTTTTTTAGGGGGGCCACAGGGGGGTCCAAAGTCAGGCCCCTTGCTCCCCCCTAGCACCGCCCCTGCCTAGGAGTGTGGTCCTGAAACTGCAGTTTCCGGGGCTGCATGCTACTCGGTTTTAGAGTGGATGTCTGTCTAATATCCAACATAAAACTAAATTCAACGCGACTGACGTGTTTTAAGTGGATAATACACTTTGCTGAGACGCAAAACCAAAAAGTATATAACTTGTTATAATGTGCCATTCCCCACACAATTCAACCTGTGTTTAATACAAAACTAACGTTAATCAGACTGAGCTCATGACGTTACCTGTTTCATGTCTGGTTCTGCAGCTCTATCGCCCACTTTCCTGCGTTGCTTTTCAGTTTGGGTAGCCATGTTTGCTCTGCCGAACAAAACCAACATCACCATGCTGTCCTATTGCTTTCAAGTTTAGTTATCCTCTTACAAAGATGCTTGGGATCCCGAAAACTATTCTTCACCAGGTCCAATCACCTCTGAACAATTACAAAACCGGAAGCTAAAACAGTGCACACAGACAAGCTAGCTATGAGCAGTTTTTTCCGTTTGAGAACTCCTCGTTAAATCAAAGTATTTTACCACGGGTTGGTTTATAACTATAGCTGACGAATAGTGGACATGTACACTGAGGTGTTTAATCTTAAATCTTTCTTCAAACTTTTAAATGTGTGCTTTGACTTCTGTAAAAGATAATCCACATCGTTCATTCATGGTGACTGTAACTGCCTTTAAAAAAAAAATGTAATCAACTGACAAACACCAGCCAATTATGAAATCCACTCTTGGCAAATAGCCAATCAAATCGCAGGTAGTAGGTCTCAGGTAATCAGCCTCGGCATTTGTGATTTGGGCCATGAGTCAGGGCACTTGACCTGACATTGCAGCTATCTACTCATAATTGTCTCTTGAGTAGGCCTACAGCACAATTAAAACACCATTATAAAACTGTTATATCCAGCCAATGACACTGAAGTGTAATAATGATAAATTACAGGAGCAACTGAGGTTTTATTTAGGCTTATGTCATGCTTAATCCAAAGAAATACAGAACCAAGGTTATCCTACATAAAAAGATACCCTGTGATTCATTTATACACTGATATGTATACACAATATTGCACTATAGCACAATATACTGCATGAACATCAGGGACGTGCACAGACATTTGGAGGGGCTATTGCTATAAACTGGAAAAAGGGCCTCCCCCCCGAAAAAAAACACAAGACCTTTTGAAAATTCTAACATAAACTCATAAAATAAAAACACAACACTGTCATTGCAAGTGACACTCAGTTGACTTTTATGTCCAACTGCTAAATTCGTTATTCAGGCACATTTTTTGTTTTGCGGTTCATATCTCATTACAATATCTAATGTTAGTAACTATTAAAGAAACAATGGGGACAATTCTGTTTTAATGTAGTTTTACCATTGTAACTGCTGTGCAGACATAGCCTACTGATAAAATAGGGCTTCTATAATTACTACCTTAAATAAACCCACTAATTAATTAACCAGTTCAATACGCATTATTCTTATCACTCTTTATGAGCGCAGTAACGATAAGGTATCTAATTACTTATTTATTTAGAATTCCATAACTTAATAACAGAGATGGTCAAACTAAAGTAGAGACATGGCAGAAATCCTACAATAAATCGGGGCAGTGAAGTGTTCTCCGTGAGAGGGCAATCAAGAAAAGAGAGCGAGCGTCCCCAATTGAGGGAGTTTACAGAGCAGAGACACAGAAAGAGAGAACCGCAGTGACGTATCCTAAAACCCGGTTGTAAACTCCTTCCGGTTCCTTCGTCAAAAACGCAATGCAATTTCTCCATAGGATTTTGGAAAATAGCTCGAAATAAGGTCTGTGGTTGACACACATTTAAGAGACGGATCACGTTTTGTTCAGCCGGATAATATCCACATGTCTATCCTACTTTTATAATTTTCGAAGCATAAATCTAGTCGCAAGAAGCAAAATGCTAACGTTATGCTATAAACGAACTACAGCAGGGTCGCTGCTTCAACGTCACGCCAACTTAAGATCCATATTCAAACATACAGATTGTAAATGGTACAAGTTGAAGTGTTTGTTTGAACAGTTTGCATGAGGCAGGTACTTGCTTTCAAGCAGAACAGGGCAAACAAACTTAGCGGGAGTGTTTTACGTGTTCGGTGTAATGACGTAAAACAGCCTGGACAACTTCTGTAGTCCTATTCAGCCACTCGGTAACAACCATCGTTTTTCAGACACGTAAACACTTCAAAAATCACCAGCGGGGTCACTGCTGATGTATTTAATGTCGTAGAACAAAACGTGATCTGTCTCTTCAATTTGTGTCAAACACAGACCTTATTTTGAGCTATTTTCCAAAATCCTATGGAGAAATTGCATTGCCTTTTATCGAAGGAACCGGACGTGGTAAAAATGCTAACTTACTTCCGGGTTTTAGGATGCGTCACTGCGGTTCTCTATAACAAGTAGGCTATATTTAGGTGTTTTTTTGGTAAATAACCGACGGTGTCAAGAGGAAGTAAAGTCCCCTGGTTTGTCCCCTATACTCTAACGCCAGGCAGGCATTTGGTATGATCACCATAGCCATATGAGGCCGGACTCGACTCGGAGGACTTTCCTTTGCTTCCAGCTGTCAGATTGTAAACAAAGTCACGTGACTGGGGGCAGATGACAGCGCTGAGCTGACAAGTTGTGTTTTATCCAAGCGGCAAACTCTGGGGAACAGCCGGGACGCCAAACGGAAGTGCCACACATTGCAGTTCATACATGGGCCGCTAGGGACTGGCTGCAGAAAGGAGCAATTTCCATAGAACCCATGTTAAAATGCCCAACTTTACAGCAGAAAGACATGTTTCTACCCATGGATGCAATGAATATTATTATCGATATAGTTAGATTCCACCTTCATGATTATGAATCTGTGAGTGAATTGTTTTCTAACACGACCCTTTTATTTATATTAGGTCTTAAAGTGTTTGCATAAATTAGGGCGTGGTCACTTTGATGGGCATGTACATGCCTCACTGTCAGCTAACAGCAACTCCACTCTGCTAGGCTACAACCATAGAGGCTACAACGTTAGTTAGTCATAGTACTGTACTTTACCCTTTAGCTTTAGCCGTGTTCGTGGTGATTGTGCCTTTTAGGGAATATTGTTACAAATACCAGACAATTAAAATGTCGTGCTGTGCGCTTGAATGTAGCCTACTAACAGAACTTCCAAGAAGTCTAAAATGATAATATTATACATGTTAACCCCGTTTGCAGGTGTTTGTGTGCTTGGTAGCTTAGCTTGTTACTTATTAGCCAGCTAAGGACGTAACCCTTTATGCATACATATACATTTTAGTTTATGATTCAGCCTTGGGTAAGACTTTTATAGTCTATGGCTATTCTTTCACACACAGTGACGTCACATATATATATATATATAAATACGCCATTTTCCTGGAGGTGCAAATATCCTGGAGGTGCAAATATAAACAGCTAGCTAACGTAGCCAGGCAGAGCGCACTAGGTTTTTTTTCTGATTTAATGACAGAAGAAATCGCTGCATGTCTTCGGATTACATCTCTGGACTTGAGGGGTGTGCTCTAGGTCGTTACCAGCGTAAACGAGCTGTGTGGGTTGTCGGATTGCCCTTACAGACTGCCTGCAGATGTATGGAAAAACGACCCTCGAAAGTGGCCTTCGTCGATTTTGGCTGCATCTACGTCTAATTTCTAGAAACACCAAGTGAATACCCCACTTGTTACAATAATATTATCATGCCATTGCATATATGTGGTATTTTAGAGTTGACTAGATATTGATTAAGGCAATAGACTATGATATTCAGCTTGCACCTCGTGTGAAATGGCGGATACCGGAAGTACGGTGTCGCCCTCGGCCCAATACCCGTATGTGTGTGTGAAAGAATGACGCCCATAATGCTAAATGGGAGAAAATGTTAATAGGGGACCCAATTATCCCAGTGGTGGCCGCCGGAGCTAACGGAGCTAACGGAGCTAACGGAGCCGCAGCGGGCTAGCTCCAGCCGGCGTCCCGGAGGCGCTAGCCCACTGCGGCTCCGTTAGGTCCGGGTGGTGGAGTCCGTCGTTATAACTGGAGATCAAGGAATGCAGCGAAACGCAGACTTGGTTCGCCTGCTGTAGTATTAGCTAAATAAATTATGTTGAACAAGGCTTATTAAGCTGAACATCGCCACAATTGTTCTGCTATGTATCGGTACTTCTTTTCTTAACCTGTGAATGACAAGCATTAAGAATAACAAATTATAGCTAATTCTCTTGCAGATTGTCTCATTTGATTATGAATGTAACGTTTATATAGGGGAACTACACTGTTAGCAGTAACTTGGTATGCATGTATTTCATGTTCGCTTAGCTTCTTAGCCTGAGCTAGCTCTGTTTACTTCCAGTTCGGAGGCAGCAGGTCCTGCCTCGGCTCCGCCTCTTTGCCCTTATTTGGAGCAGGCGGGATTAGACTCTGACGTCGCTGTCAAGCCGTTAGTGGCCGACTCCGCCTTCTAAGGGTTTCTCGGCAACTCTGCAGAATCCTATGAGTGACGTCACGGACACTACGTCCATTTATATATAGCCTACAGTCTATGCTTTTATCGCAGCGAGACGCTACAATACTAATTGTGGGCTTATCATGTTGATTCGGCCACAAAAGAAAGAAAAAAAACTCTTTCTCTCTCCAGAGGGGCAGGTCAGACAAAAATGGCAAAAGGGCCGTTGCCCGGGCAACATTAGCCCGTACCTGCTGTCCCTGATGAACATAGTTCTATGGTTTGACCGTTATACTGCCGTGTCATTCTCCATGACAGTTTATAATTGTCAATTGTCACAGTGTTTGTGACTTGAACCATAATGTTGTATTTATACGGTCAATTACATTATTGTAGTACTAAATAAAACTGAGGATAAGGCAAAGACTTGCACCGCTAAAAAGGTCAGCAGGTTGACCCATCACTCAAGATAAGCAGTTCAGCTCAGCAGGACGAGGCTGATGTGGTGTTGCAGGGCAGGACATTCAAGAAAAGGAAAACTATGAGCTGAGAAATAACAACCTCTACAGAGAAGGATAACGCCATCAAGAAAAAGAAAGAGGTTGTGGGAAAGTAGATTGGAGGGAGGCTTTAAGCCACCCACAGCCTGAGCGGTTCAATTGGAAATTGTGTAACACAGGGGAAACATGGCTAAAGGAAACTGTGAGTAATGTAAGCACTAAAAAGCTTTCTCATAGATTTTGGAATATCTGTCTTGTATAATAACTTATCTGAAAATATTTGACAGCATGTAAAAATAAGTCTGTGGGGCGATATATGGTACACCTCTAGTGAGTCTTATCATAACATGTTCACATCACTGCCATGAAATGGTCTTTGGATCAGAGTGCAATCTATTTCCCAGCAATTAAACAAATTAATGCAATTATCTTTTAAGCTTGGTACAGGGATGGCCTTTCAGTGAGCTGAGAGAATATACACAATGTTCATCCTGTGAAAATTAAATGTTTTGCTTGGCATTCAAGCTTGCCAATGCATGCTCTCTTGATGAATGTGTTTGCACGGTTAGCCGAGGGACATATTAGTGGATTGTATTTATTAAATTAATTGACTGATGATTGCCATCATTCCACAATCAACCAATCAATGGGATGTACTGAAGTTGGTCCATCCAAAGTTTCTTCTATTTAAAAAAATATAAATACTTGGTTCCATGTACTCGTAGAGGTCCTAAAGGTGCGTGGTGCTAGGTCATGATGACTTAATCCATCATGCTGTCCTTTGTCTTGTCCTCTACTATAGATCATGTTGGTCTTCGATTGATTTTTGATTAGATAGAACAGCCCATTTTTTCCTCTCTTTGCAACCCTGTCTCCTAAAAATTACGTTCCCACAGAACTAAACTGCATTCTCAATTACGTTTAGCTAAACGTATTTTCTCCCACGTTACGTTTGTTATGAACGTATCTCAAATACGTTTATTTTCTACATATCTTTGACATTTATTGTCTTGCTTATAATAATAATAATAATAATAATAATAGTCATTTATAAATATCATTTTAGAGCACACATTTGAAAACGAGAATCGGGCTCGATATAGTTAAATTAAAATCAGTAGGCGAGGCATACTTGCCAACCTTGAGACATCAGAAATCGGGAGCATTTCAAAAGCACCGCGGGGGGGGGGTGTTAGTGGATCAATGGAGCTGTTAGATTAACATTAACATACTTATTGTAGTTCTGAGTGCAATACCTTGCGGCCTGTAGCACCATCGTCTTGATGGAGCATATGTGTGGACCAGGAAAGGAGTGAACAGAGGGTCGAGTTGTCCATTCTTGTTCTGTTTTTCTGTGACTATCTAGTTGCGCACGCTACTAAAGAGACGCGCTACCATGTAAACCAAACAATGGTGTAGCTGTAATAAAGTCCGAGTGGAAACAGTCGTGTGTAAATCTGATTTTGTCAGAAATCGGGAGAAATGCGGGAGAAATATGACCGGGGCTGTAAAGTGACATAGATTTTACTCTCATTTATTATTCAAAACCATTCTATTTATTCTAACGTAAATTACATGCCAGTGTTTTATCTTTTTATTTAGCGATTTTTTTTTGCATGTTTAACTGGGAATATTTTCATGTTGAACGAATAAGACAAAGTGAAGTGACGTACTTCCGGTACGTCACTTCACTTTGTCTTCTTCGTCCCTTTTACGTTCCAGACAATGCATGGCAATGTCCTCTTTGAGAAAAGGGCTTCATTATCTAAATAGTAAACCTGTTCTCATTCATAACACTCCGTTCGATGTCTCACTATGGGATGCGCCTCATCGCGGAGCAAACAGAAGCATCAATCTCATTACGCCAATCCTGATTGGCTGGAGATCTTGACGTCAGCGTCAGGGAAATCACCCCCTATAAGTAGCTTGCGCCACAACGCATGCGCCATTCAAACACCTCTTCTCGCTTCAGAGCACATCTCTATGGTAGCCGGACAAGCTTCACGGTCCACAGACTGAACCCAGATATCCATTTCGGTCGACGGGCGCTTGCCGGCTACTCCTTCTGCTTCGCAGGAAGACGGTAATTACTAACGCTAGTTATTGTTGAAATCGACCTCGCCGCTCTCTTTCCCCGGAAAGTAAGCTAGGTCTGACTTTTTTCAAGCTAGCGTTAGCTTGCTCCCTCACTACCGACACCACGGTAGCGAGGAAGTCTTTTCTTTTATCTTCCCCACGGAGGAGGAAAGGATTAAAAGGAGCATACTGCCACACCAGTCAGTATTCTCCGGGAATAAAAGACCCACACCGTCCTTTTCTCCGGATTTAGGACAGGGTGGTTACCTCTTTTTCTCCCAACCTACCTGTTGAGAGCGGGTCCTCTCCACGCCACGAGGCGAACAAGATGGACGCCCCTCTCCCTCACACCAGAGGAGTCAGGGACTCGGTGGCTCGACTCTGCGGCTGCGGGTTGAAGATCTCGGGCACAGACACACACCAGGTCTGCTCGTCCTGCCTCGGGCTGGAACACGCCCGAGGCGCTATCGACAACCCCGGCTCGTGCGGACATTGTGTCCGCTTCACCGTAAAGAGCCTCCGCCGACGGCTAGCACGCCAAGCTAGCCTGTCGGAGCAGGAACCCCCCATGTCCTCTGACCTGCCGGCCGGCAGTCAAGACGCGGGGACATCTGCCACAGAGAGTGAACCCCTCTCCATGTCGGTCTGGGGCTCAGTATCTGAGATGGCCGCAGAACCGGATTCCCGCGCCCTGGCAGGCCGGGACCCGGTGGCGGCAAGACACCCGGGAACGGGACCCCACGCTTTACCGAGCTGGGGCTCCCGGTTAGACCTCACCATGGTCTCACCCGCGGAGGATGTCCTCGAGCTTCACTACGACGAGGACGAAGAGGACGCCTCGGTGTTCCTCCTGTCTGAGTCGGATGAACATGAAGAGGACATCTTCATGTCATCGGCTCAGGCTGCAAAGCCTGGAGCGAGGGCTGCTCTCCCAGACGATAGCACACCAGCTTCGCCCTGTCTGAGTATGGACCTGCAGGCCGTGTGCAAACGCGCTGCGGCCAGACTCGACATCCCGTGGCCTGAAATAGCCAAGGAGACCTCCAGGTCCCGCTACGAAGGGAAACATTTCCCCCAAGCAGCGCGGACAAAGAGGCAACTCCTTCCGGTCTTCCCGGAGATGTTGGATGAGGTGTCGGTCTCGTGGAGAGACCGGCCCTTCAGCAACAAGGTCCCAATCCAGGGTGCCTCCTCCCTAGACTGTGACGGAATGGAGAAGCTCGGCCTGCTCCGCATACCGCCCATGGAACTGCTGGTAGCAGCCCACCTCCTACCGAGGATGGGCCCGTCACCAAGCAGGAACCCCACGATGCCGGCAAAGTCGGACCGATTTCAGTCGACAATGACTGAACGGTCCTACAAAGCCGCAGCGTTGTCCGCCAGGGCCCTGAATGTGGCCTCGCTGCTAACCGCTTACCAAGCGGAGCTCTGCGAGGACCTGTCGGGTAACCCGGGGGCAGCCACTCTGGACGAGATGGCGGCGGTCACAGACATCTGTCTCCGTGTACAACGCTGCGCCGTCCAGGCCACAGGTAAGGCAATGGGGATCATGGTGGTGCAGGAAAGAGCGAGATGGCTCAACCTCACCAACCTCACAGACCGGGAAAAGGAGGATGTGCTGGATATGCCCATCGTTCCCGAGGGAATTTTCGGCTCTGCTCTTGCTTCCATGCAAAAGAGGTGTGAGTCGAAAAAGAGGGAGGACGAGGCACTCCACCTCTGCCTCCCTCGAAGGGTCCAGCCGCTGCCTTCGCAGCAGCAGTCCTTCGCAGCAGCAGTCCTTCGCCCAAGCTGCCTTGAACCCTGCTCGGTTTAAAACACCGAGAACGCAGAGGTCGCAGCCCGCCCCGAGTCCCCAGCCCAGGCTGGAGACGAGGGCGAGCTGGCCCAGAAAATCTCCTCCGGTTCCGGCTGCAGCTCAGGCGCAGCCAACCCAGAATTTCGGCCAGCAGGCGAGGAAGAAGAAGCGAGCGGCGTGACAGCCCCTCCTTCTCCCCTCCGTGACAGAGCTGGAAGTCCACGGTTCCCCAGCTCTATATGTGTTCCCGCCGCCTCGAGAGATGCCTCAACACCATCCTCAAGTCCGCAAAAACACATGTCACAAATCTGTTTGTTCCTCTGTCATTAAACATTTGCTGCTGACGCATCCAGGTTTCAGGCCGAGGGCGCAGCTCAAAAAAAAAAAAAAATTAAAAGAAAAACAATAAAACCAATAAACAGCCCGTCAACTGTTCCCCTTCTGAGAGCAGCTTCGGCATCTCTCAAAAGGCGGATTACAGGCGGGTCTGTGAAGGCACCACCGTCACGCGCATGCGCAGTGCCGGCTGGGGTTTTAAAAGCACCACCGCCACGCGCATGCGCAGTGCCGGCTTGGGTTGTGAAGGCACTACCGTCATGCGCATGCGCAGTGTCGGTGGGGATTGTCGAAAGGGGGCACCACTGTGTTCAGACACTAGAGGGCCCCATAACACAACAAATAGAGACTCAGAGGGGAAGAGATGTGACATCTCCACTGGCTCTAAGGAGCATGCAGTCGAAGATGCTCACATCATCTGCTTGGGTTTTCAAGACAGTAACACGGGGCTACAGACTCCAATTCGCTGTCACCCCCCCTCGCTTCTCGGGCATTCTGCATTCGCAGGCCCGAGGAGAGTCAGCCCATATTCTGGAGAAAGAGATTCTCTCTCTCCTAGAAAAGAGGGCTATATCTATTGTACCCGCCGAGCAGAGTCAGGGCGGCTTCTATTCCAAGTACTTCCTCGTTCCCAAACGGGGAGGGAACGGAATTCGGCCAATACTTGATTTGAGGGCTCTGAACAAATATCTAAGAAGATATAAGTTCAGAATGCTCACTCACACATCTCTGCTGCGGCTCGTGCGACAAGACGACTGGTTCACATCAGTCGACCTGAAAGATGCGTATATTCACATCCCAGTATATTACCCACACAGGAAATATCTGAGATTCGCATTTCAGGGGATCTGTTATGAATACAGAGTACTCCCCTTCGGTCTGTCTCTCAGTCCAAGGGTGTTTGTACGATGTACGGAAGCCGCGATAGCCCCGTTAAGACAACAGGGTATTCGCCTGGCGACCTACCTGGACGACTGGCTGCTTCTCGCACAGTCGGAGCAGGAGGCTGTTACGCAGACAAATGTCCTCGTAAAGCACCTGCTCAACCTGGGTTTCATAATAAACACAGAGAAGAGCATGTTGTGCCCCGCGCAGACTAGTATACTCTTCCTGGGTTTACGCCTGAACTCGGTGCCCTTTTCAGCTCGCTTGTCAGCGGATAGAGTGAAAGCTTTCAGAGCTTGTCTCGCTCTTTTCCGGCTGCGCAAACATGTTCTCTTCAGATCATGCCTGCGATTGCTGGGGCTCATGGCGTCAGCCATCCTGGTCGTACGACTGGGACGCTTACACATGAGGGAGTTTCAGCGCTGGGTGGCCGCCCTAAAACTAAACATGGCGCGCGGAGAGTGATGGTTACTGTGAAATGCGTAATGGCACTGCGCCACTGGCTGCACCCGACTTTTCTAGTACGAGGTGTGCCTATGGGTGCTGTCCTTTCACGGAAAGTGGTCACCACGGACGCATGTCTGACAGGTTGGGGAGGTATTTATGAAGGTCGCCCGGTGAGGGGTCTCTGGAGCAGAGACCTCCAGCGGGCGCACATAAATTACCTGGAGCTTTTAGCGGTGTTTCTCACCCTAAAACGCTTTCTGCCTTTCCTCAGGGGACATCACGTCCTCGTGAGGACAGACAATACGACCACAATATCGTATATTAACCGCCAAGGGGGTTTGCGTTCTCTCCAGTTACACACACTGGTGCGCAAACTTATCCTATGGAGCGGTAGGCGGCTCCTCTCTCTGAGAGCGACGCACGTACCGGGAGTGAGGAACCTCGGGGCAGATCTACTGTCCAGAGGTATACCACTTTATGCAGACTGGACTCTACATCCAAGGATTGTGAGCCAGCTGTGGGTGCGTTACGGCAGAGCCGCGGTGGATCTGTTTGCATCGAAAGACAACGCTCAGTGTCAGCTGTTCTTTTCGATGCGCGATCTAAATGCACCGTTAGGCGTGGATGCACTCGCGCACAATTGGCCCCCGGGCCTTCTGTACGCGTTCCCACCCCTGGCTCTGATACCCCCAACTCTGGCCAGAGTGAGAGAGCAACGCCACACACTTATCCTGATAGCTCCGCACTGGCCAGCTATGTAGTGGCTAGTGGAGATATATCAGCTGCTGTGCGGGCAGCCATGGCAGCTCCCACTACGCAGGGACATACTGTCCCAAGCGGGGGGGGCGATCTTTCACCCACACCCAGAGCGCTTGGCTCTATGGGCCTGGCCCGTGAGTGGTACAATCTAAATACAGTGTGACATGACGCTGACCCTGGCAGCTGCCAAGCGAGCCAGTGGCACTCATGCACTATCTGTACAGTTTTCATGCACTCAGTTTGCCCCAGGGCAAACAGAGTGTGGTTGAAGCCTGACCCTGCCTTTATCTTAAGGCGGTCGGTTCGGGTACCACATTTGACATTAAGGCATCCTCCCCGCCACTGTATTCCTCCGGGGAACAGCGGCCGGATTTGCCGTGTCCAGCCCGTGCTTCACGCATGTACAGGGACAGATCAAGGGTGCTTTGTCATAATGACCAACCCCTTGTGTCCTGGGCTAACCCTTATAAGGGCAAGCCTGTTACTAAGCAACGGCTCTCCCACTGGTCTGTGGAAGCAATTGCTTTGGGGCTCATACGAGTCAGAGTTCGCAGGCACCCTCGGGTCCGCGAGCTCTTTCGACTCAGAGTCTGGCTGCATTCTGGACTCTGTCCAGGATGTCTCCCATCAAAGACATTGGTGCAGCGGCGAGCTGGTCCTCGCCGCTCACTTTTGTCTGCCTCCTAACAGGTTGGACGTTCTTCTCCCAGTGTGACTCAAGCAGTGCTGGGCACCTGGTTGAGTCAGAGCTCTACCTGTTAAGTTCTGGTTGGTTTGGTGATTTTCGAGATAAGCTCGTCTGGCAATACGGGAGCTACAATTTCCCATAGTGAGACATCGAACGGAGTGTTATGAATGAGAACTATAGGTTACTTACGTAACCCCAGTTCTCAGAGTAACATGAAGTGAGATGTCTCACCAGATGGCCCTCCTTGCTATGGTGAAGCGAGAAGAGGTGCTTATTTTGAATTGCGCATGCGTTGTGGCGCAAGCTACTTATAGGGGGTGATTTCCCTGACGCTGACGTCAAGATCTCCAGCCAATCAGGATTGGCGTAATGAGATTGATGCTTCTGTTTGCTCCGCGATGAGGCGCATCCCATAGTGAGACATCTCACTTCATGTTACTCTGAGAACTGGGGTTACGTAAGTAACCTATAGTTCACAACTGCAACCTACTATTAACAACGAGCTTTTGAGTTGACACACATGAATCACACACGTGAAATATTGTGGGAATAGAAAACTGGCAACGTCAGAGGCTACTTAGGATCAAACAGGAAACACATCATATTGTGTATTTTGCTGTGAAAATAAGGTTGTTTTATCTATATTTGCTGCTCTTGTGTTCGACTGCAGACCAGTACAGAGGTTAGGCGTATGCCTATGGATTGGCAGCACCGACCCTGAACTGCCTTACTTTGTATTAAAGATGGATGGTTGGATATTTTAACTTAAATCTTGGAAAGGAGGTTTTATTTGCCTTCAGATTGAATGCGGTAGCTTTCATATTTCACCTATTTTATTTGCTTGCTGATTCATGTTCAAGGTCACAGGGCCAATCCAAGCGTAGAAGGCAGAAAAACACCATGCACAGCTTGCAAACAGTGTGCTATAACCAAGAAAAAGTCTCCTAATGTATTTCATCTAACAGCACCCGATTCAGTCTTGCTTCCTTTGAAAAGTACTTTTAGGGTCTGATGAGAGAGGCCTACTCCCAATGTGAGAAAGAAGACAAAATGTCATATTCTGCCTGAATAACTTTTATTTTATCTGGTCTCCTCTTTTGACAGACGCATTATGGAGATGGAGAGTACATCATCAGACAGGGGGCCAGAGGAGACACCTTCTTCATCATCAGTAAGGGAAAGGTGAGCAGTGCCTCCAGCCGACCATCAAAAAAATCCTCACGCTACGCAATGGAGGGCAAAACTGACAAAATATACATATTTCAAGCAAAGTGGTAGTATTTTGGGTAGAAGTTGGCTGCCATCAATCATCTTGAGATAGAGGAGAAGCTGCCTCTGTCAGCATCTCTTGCAGATGCTCTGGGAGTATCTAGAAAGGAGAATGGAGTGACTTTAATTTCACCTCTGTCTCCACACTGGCTTTCACACCGAGAACAGATGACAAGAAGTCCAGTACAGCATTAACACATTTGATGTGCTTTCATGTGCTTATCATGTTTTTTGGTGCTGCTTCTTTTCCTTTTCATATGTCTCCTTCAACATTTTCTAAAGCCTTTTTCTGTTTCTCCTTCCATTCTTAGTGTTTTTCTCGCACACCCTCCACTACCCCTTCTTCCTCTATATCGTTATGTTTATGTGTAGACAACATAATTATCAGTGTTAGAGGTCATCTCAAATACATTTATAATCAAAGTCTGCGTATGAAAGATGATGGTGTGCCTTGATGGGTCAAAGAAAACAGAGGACTTTCACCCAGAAGACTGGTCGCTAAGAAGACACACACACACACACACACACACACACACACACACACACACACACACGCATGCACGCACGCACGCACGCACACACACACACACACACACACACACACACACACACACACACACACACACACACACACACACACACACACACACACACACACACACACACACACACTCACACTCTTCTGACCTTACTGTATCAATGCTTTAAACTTAGATGTGTCAACATCTCTCACTTTGTCTCCATCTAGACCACGGATGGAATGCTCTGTCTAGAGGACATTCCAACTAATGTTGGCATCTAACAACACACACTCTGCCCTTTATCCTATACGTCCCTCTGCTTCTCTTTCTTCAGTGTTTCGCCCTGGATAATACATGATCACATTAGATTAGATGAATAACTATGCTGTCACTTAGGTGTTGGCAGCATTACATTATGGACAAAGTGGTCACGCTGCTTCACCTGTGCAGAACTGACAAATGGATGAAGACAACATCCTTCATTAGGCGAAACGACCGTCTCCATTCACTTCCGCCAAAAACCACCCAAATGTCATCCCTTTGATTTGTAAAGTCTACCGCCATAGCACAGTGCCATCACTCACATGTCATCTGGCTAATGAAGTGGTCAGCACTCGTCCCAGTTCCTTGCAGAGATAGCGGTCACCTACTTGTAACAGACTACTGAGGCACAAAGACTTCTGTCACACCAGCTACTCTTCACTGACTGTAATTGTGTAAATACCTGACCATCTTGATAGATTGCATTCATGTCACTTTCTTTTGGAATGATGTGTTAATTAAATGTCCTCTCCCATACGTCTCTACACTGTTACACATAACAACGTCTTTCTTTACTATTTTCCCATCTTCCACCTTGTCACGCTATTCTTCTGTTTAACTCTCCTCTGCTTGCATTTCCCTCCTTTCACCAGGTTAATGTGACCAGGGAAGACGTGCCCAATGGAGAGCCTGTCTACCTGCGCAGCCTGGGAAAAGGAGACTGGTTTGGAGAGAAAGCATTGCAAGGGTAAGATTGTTCCTAATAACACTGCCTCTTCCAATTTACATCTTCTGTTCTTCCACAGTTTCCGTCTCATTCGCTGTCACCCACTTCCCTTCTAATTTTCTTTCGCAACCTTTCTCTAATATCCTCTCCCTTGTACTAAACGTGCATCTTTCCTTTGTAATTTTCTATCAATCAGCCTCCAGATCTTGTCTGTCCCTTTTTTTTCAGCAACTCACTATGAAAGGCGTGATGACATGTTAAGTGTTTGGAAATGCTTAATGCCAGACACACATAACAGAACTTCTGGCCTGATTTACTGTAGCTGTTGCAGACACATTTTTTAGATTTGACTCAATATCTTTTACTGAATCATAGAAAATCTGTTAAATCTGATGTGATCAGAAAGTCATATGAATCCAGATGTTTTTTTATCAGTTTCAATTTTTTTCAGCAACGGAAATATGTTGAGATCAATTTTCAGCAGCACACATTTTTAACTGATTGGTTATTGAATCATATTTCTATGTTATATATACATGTAGACGTCGAGAATATCTAAAAATGCAGTTATTTGACCTCAAACCACCTTTGCAGAAAACACAAATGAGGGCACAGACAATAACTTAGGCATACTCCTCTATATTAAGCCATATTTTAGTCCGAATCAAAATAATTTCATTTCATTGTAAAAACTTACAATGGAGATCCCTCTTATCCCACCAATTCACAGCCTGTCTTTGCACACAGCTATATCACACAGAAACTACGGGGAATAAGTTATTAATTTGAGTGGATTTGGAGCTTGACAGTCGTACAGTGGCCTCAGTTGGAGATTAATTTCATTTATACAATGTTATCTATAGAATCTTTTGTCTTTTTCTCCTACTTCCTGTCTTGGTTGCCAAGCTTTGTGATATCAAGGACATCTTCATGCTGTCCTTGACTGCTATAATGGAGTTGCACCCTCTTTTATGAATATTTGGCTGATGCCAAATAAAGATGCGATATGCAGATATAAGCCAAGCATGAATAGTCCTCAGTATTACAAACATATATATAATATTAAAGGCTGTGCCAGGAAAATATGTGAAGATGTACGATGAAGGCCACAAGGCTCAAGCGTTGGAATGTTTGTTTGGCTTGAATGCATCGAGATTAATCTGCTTTGTCCTAAAGATCTGTGTGTCCAACCATTTTACATTTGGGTATTCAACAATGTACTGAGGGGAGTTTGGAGTAACCACACTGTAGGGCATACTGTAGGGATCAGATGACATGGCTATGGCTAACATTCAGTTCACAGCGCTCAAATACTTTCACTGAAAGAACACTTCAGTGTTACAAAGATATTTTGTATGGCTTACGGCATCAAAGCCCAGTGTCCTAAAGGGATTCTCACTTAGCTGTCATGACTGTACACCTCCCTGAACCATGTGTCATTAGAATAGAGGGAGGGAAGAGATACAAAAGTGTGTTATGTCTGTAAGGGCTCAGGTAGAAACAGAGAACATAGGCTCTCACGAGAGATCGTTTGCAAGCATATAGCCAACAGTGTCAACATCAGAGATGGAGATGTCGCCATCTTGTGGTCACTGAATGTAAAAACTGGGTAAAGCCCTTGACAAAAGCACATACAAAAACAAATGGTATACACTTTAGAATGCCAAGATACTTTCATTGATTCAAAGCAGTGTCCTGCAGAAATAAATGACACCTTTTTGTTGTCAAAACACACCATAAATCTTTGTTTTTACTTTCAAAAGGAGGACTCAGGATGCTAGATTTGATGTTCAGGCGACAGCTGGACTTTCACAGATGGTTGGGTCCCCCCATATGTTGAAGCTAATGACCAATAGGATATAAAAGATGACTGAGCATTAATATGCATGCAGAACATGTGAGGCACAGGAAGCTTGATCTCTTGGCAGTGGGAGGAGCAGGTTGTTCCAAATATAAATCTGATCCTTTTACACTAATGAGACGTAGAAAACGTGCTGTTTGATGAATGACAGCACCCTAATTTATAATGGATGGAACAGCTGTGCTACTTATGTGTCTCGCTATCAGAATTTTCCCGGGAGTGACTTCTTAAAACGAGTGCTACTTTAGTGCAACTTAAAAGGAAGAAGGATCATTTTTTGATATGCACATACACACATGATAAATCATACATATCCTTAAATGTATCACAATAGTTACATTAATACCTTTGAAGTGTTTCCCTTAATAATAGTGTGCAGTTTTGAATAGCTCTTCAAAGCACCTTGAGGAGCATCTCATGCTTTGTTTAATCAAGAGAACCACATCTTTTCTACATCACTAAAACAAAGTGCTCTCCCAACCTCAGCATCTGCTTAGTATTATTATCATGTTTTTCGTCTGCTCGCCTTTTGTCTTGGAGTGTCTTGAGCAAGAGAAGCATATTCAACTACACCTTTGATGGTCAAGCATGTCTCATACATTTACATGATTGATATGCTGGCCATCTTGGACCCAGGCTTTTGATCATAGGGCAGATCTGCAGGGCTATATTTGTAATCAGAAGTTAACTGTGTGGCTCAATAGACTACTCATACACTGCTCTGTGCATCTCCAGGCGTTGCCTTTGATCTGTTAGAACAACATGTTTACAAATCAAAGTCTGTTCTCCTTCCAGCCATAATGTTTTGTTCGAGCTTGTGTGAGTGCTGTTGTGTGATGTGTGTACATAAAAGCAGCTGATGAAATATCAGATTACATGGTTTTTCTAAAGGGTTAGCGCTTTATGAATGCTTCAGTGCAGTTGGTAGATGTTCCAGGAAAATATAAACCTACAACATATCTCATGACACATTCTACTTGTCATGGTGAAGTGTGAACTTCCAGTCGAGGTGTACACTAGATCCATCTATAGCACAGACAATGTGTGACCTCCTCTCCCGGGGGCATGTTCCAGGAAGTCATGATAGATTGGTATTAAACACAACATTGAACTGTGACGTCACTGAATGCAATGAAATTTGTGTCAGTGTTAGATCACTTTCAGACCAACAATAGCCCTCTGAAATGTCACCCTTAGAGACAATGTTGCTGTGGGCATGTTGCCACAGGTACAAGTGAGAAGATGAACAAACTAGCCAACCGAGAAGGTTTAGAAGATATCAACACTGCACAGCATTTTTCACTGCTTTGTGGTTGTGTTTCACAAATCCGAAAAAGTGATCACAGCACCTTAAGTTTTGTCAGCTTATGTCCAGTTTCTACAGTAGGACTTGTTATTTAAACAGTTTAATTTACAGGCTGCCTCCAAGATGTTAGCCTGCCAGCAACATGGCCTCATTTCAGTCCATCAATTTTGTCCAGACTCAAATAACCTAACAACGAATTCCCCTAACATTTGGCACAGACATTCATGGTTCTAAGATAATGTGTCCTAAGGACTTGAGTGATCCCCTGGCTTTGGAATTATTGGATGGATAGCCATGAAATCTGTTGCAACAATTCATGTAACCCCTCAATTCACTTAAATTCAATACAATTCAAAACCTTTATTTATCCAGGTAAAATCCCATTGAGATCAATGATCTCTTTTTCAAGGGAGACCTGCAGCAGTAGGTTCCACAAGAAGACATAAAAACATAAACAACAGAACAACAAAGGACATCATACAGCAAAATGTACAGGGATTACAATTTACATATTTAACCACATGTACAGGTACCAACAGCATCTGATTTTGTAGCATCCAACCGAGCTTTAAAAACATGTAGTGGTACTAGCTTGGTAATTTTCCATTCTTTTTGCAGACTGTTCCATGTTAGTGGAGCTGCACATCTAAAAGCTTTCTTCCCTAAGACAGTCCTAGCACTTGGCACATTTAATAAAACCACAGCATGCGATCTCAGGCAATAAGTACTTTCAATTCGCAGAGAGATCAGGGAGCAGATATAAGATGGTAGTTTATCCAACATGGCTTTGTAAATGAAAATGTACCAGTGACTGAGTCTCCGTACAGTAAGTGATGGCATAACCGCCTTGGTATACAGGGTACAGTGATGCGTAAGTGCTTTACAATTTGTCAAAAATCTCAGTGCACTGTGATACGCAGCATCTAACTTGCTCAGGTAATTGGCAGGTGCATTCATATATAACAAATCACCATAATCCAGCACAGGTAAAAAGGTCACAGTGACTAGCCTTTTCCTGGCCTCAAGCGAGAAACAGGACTTATTTCTGTAAAAGAAACCTAGCCTAACCCTCAGCTTTTTAAGCAGGTTATTGACATGAAGTTTAAAAGTGAGACAGTCATCAAGCCAGATACCCAAGTATTTGTAACAGGTAACCACTTCAAGTTGTATTCCTTGCGTAGTTACAATATCCAAAGCAGTCTCTGGTGTATTTTTAGCTTTAGCTTTCGAAAAGTGCATTACCTTGGTTTTATCCACATTTAAAAGAAGCTTAAGCTCAGAGAGCTGAGCCTGAATAATGTTAAAAATAGCCTGTAATTTAACAACAGCCTCGTTAATCGAGGGACCTGCACAGTACATAACGGTATCGTCCGCATACAAATGTAATGTTGCTCCTTCGACATTTTCACCTAAACTATTAATATAGATAGAGAATAATAGCGGACCTAAAACTGAACCTTGTGGTACACCATTAGTGATGTTTAACCACTCAGAAGACAGCCCATCAAACTGAACACATTGGGACCTTTCAGAGAGGTAGTTTACAAACCACCCTACTGCATGGCTGAACATGCCTATACTGACCAGCCTTTGCTTCAAAATGCGATGATCGACAGTATCAAAAGCTTTGGATAGGTCAACAAATAGAGCTGCACAACTCTGCTTACTATCTAAAATACTCGTAATATCATTTACCACTTTCATTTTGGCAGTGATGGTGCTATGTTGCTTTCTGAAGCCTGACTGATGTTTAGACAGGATGTCATTGTTACATAAAAACACCTTTACCTGTTCACTCACTAGGCGTTCAAGAACCTTGGCCAGAACTGACAATTTAGAGATGGGTCTATAATTGTTTAATAAGGTGGCCTCCCCTCCTTTTAGTAGTGGCAGGACATAAGCTGACTTCCATACTTTTGGGATTTTGTTCGTGCTGAGAGAGAGGTTAAAAAGAGTAGTGAGAGGAGGAGCAATAAAATCTGCAGCTATCTTTAAAAAGAAAGGTTCTACGTTGTCCGGACCAGCCGGCTTTTTAGGATCTAGCTTGGTTAAGACTTCACGAACAACATCAACAGTAAAAGGAGTAAAACTGAAAGGGTTTTCCAGACCACATTGTTCTGAGTCACCGACTGTGGTGTTCACAGAAGCATAATTAGAAACAGAATGAAACAGAGAGCCACAGGACACAAAATGTTCATTAAAACAATTTAGTATGGTGGCCCTGTCCGATATAGAGCCAGATGCTGTAGTAAGGCACGGAGGTAGCTCATTACGGATATCACCGGTGGATATCGATTTTATGGCTTTCCAGAATTTTCTAGGGTTGTTCAGGTTCTTTGTGGTAACTGACAGATAATACTTAGATTTAGCACTTTTGACATGTGAAGTGAAGCTATTTCTTAGCTGCCTAAAACGCAGCCATTCTACCTCTGAGCCTGAATTCCTAGCCTTTGCCCAGGCCTTGTTTCTCTCATGTAGGAGAATAGATAATTCAGCAGAAAACCAAGGATTGTCTTGTCCCTTCACTCTAAATGTACGCAGGGGTGCATGTCTATCTATAATTTCCATAAAACCAAGATAAAAATAAGACCATGCAGTCTGTGACGAAGGTTTGCGTCACTATGGACTGACGGCTTCAGGCCGGGTAATATGGCACTTTATTAGCGTGATTGCACAGTACAGTTGAGGTCTGTGGCTGATGATTGTGTGCACCTGGTGTCCTGTGTTGTCTCCTCCCCCCTCACCTGTGTCTTGTTGTGCTGATTTGAGTGTGTGTATTTAGGCTCTGTTCCCTGTCTGATTGAGAGGTTGGTAGTGTGTGTGTGAGATCCTGGTGGCGGCAGGATGTGTGCAAGGAGAACAGCAGGATTGAGGCTGTGAACTCTGTGCTCAAGTTTTAATAAATGCCCACACCGGGTTATATTTTTGGACGTTCTGCCTCTGCCTCCTTGCTTGGTCTGGGCCGCTCAACGGTCAGCTTCACAATTGGTGTCAGAAGTGGGATTTGACCAAGTAAGGAGGTGAAAATTACGAGAGGAAAGAAGAGGGACCAAAGAGAGGAACCGCGGCTGGGGGTGGCTATGCCTGGAACGGACCAGGGGCCACGGCTGTTGAGGCAGCAGGAGACGAGAGACAAGCAGCAGGAGACGAGAGACAAGCAGGAGGAGGCGGACCCGGACCCACGAGGAGTCGACAGAGCCTGGGTCGTGCTGGAGGCAGACCAACACATTGCAACAGGACAGGACAGCTTCCGGATGGGTGGCGTCACGACATGGTTGACAGTGGCTTCGCTGGCCCCGCTGGAGGTGGCGGAGGAGGCGGCGTTGAGACCGGGTGGCTGACTGGTTGTCCCGAAGCCGAGACTGTGGGGACACTGTGCTTCCTGGGGAGAGGGGGAAGGAAATGTGACGAAGGTTTGCGTCACTATGGACTGACGGCTTCAGGCCGGGTAATATGGCACTTTATTAGCGTGATTGCACAGTGCAGTTGAGGTCTGTGGCTGATGATTGTGTGCACCTGGTGTCCTGTGTTGTCTCCTCCCCCCTCACCTGTGTCTTGTTGTGCTGATTTGAGTGTGTGTATTTAGGCTCTGTTCCCTGTCTGATTGAGAGGCTGGTAGTGTGTGTGTGAGATCCTGGTGGCGGCAGGATGTGTGCAAGGAGAACAGCAGGATTGAGGCTGTGAACTCTGTGCTCAAGTTTTAATAAATGCCCACACCGGGTTATATTTTTGGACGTTCTGCCTCTGCCTCCTTGCTTGGTCTGGGCCGCTCAACGGTCAGCTTCACACAGTCTCAACATCAGCACACAAATCGATTTTTCCCCAATCAAACCCAAACAGATCATGTACAAAACCCTGCTCCACAAAATGTTTTATGTTTCTCTTGATGATAATGCGAGGTTTAACCTTTTGGACCTTAGTGTCCCTAATTGTGTCTACAACACAGTGGTCACTCAGATCATTCGCAAATACTCCCACAGCTGAGTATTTATAGGGAACATTAGTTAAAATGAGATCAATTAGGGAGGATTTATTTGGGGACTTAACATTAGGGCGAGTAGGACTGTCAACAATCTGAGTAACATTTAAAGAGATACAAAGGTTTTTAAAATCCTCTGACACTCCAGTTAACCAGTTAAAATCTCCAAGTAGCACTATTTCCTTGTAGTCTAGTTGCGATAAAAGATTTGCTAGCGAAGACAAGGAGTCTTTGACAGCTGAGGGGGGTCTGTAACAGCCCACGACCATGACCTGTTGACCCTTTGCCACTTCTATATTTAAGGCTATAAATTCAAATTGCTTACTGATAGATTTGGAAACTACAGCGGTTACACTGAATATATTCTTAGCATAAATGGCAACGCCACCACCTTTATTAGGCCGGTCGGTACGATACACATTAAAACCATTTAAGGCAATGTCAGAGGCCAAAATAGATTTTGTTTAGCCATGTTTCTGATAAAACAATGACGTCAGTCGAGCTCGCCCAGATACGGACAAAATCTAGTTTACCTAACAGACTGCGCACATTCAAGTGGATGAAACCCAACCCAGACCTAGCTTTAAAATCAGCAGGAGTGGCGATCTGACTACTACTACTGGGCGGACCAGGGTTAGGTTGTACATTTCCTGACAGTAATAACAACAAAAAAAACAGGCATCTTTTCCTCTTAAGCGACACGCATACATTGTCATCTACTTTAGAATCACCGGAAAAGTCTGCGAGAGTGTGATTTGAGTTTAAGAAGCAGTCCTGAAGAACCATCATCGCAGGAAAACAAAAAAGACAAACATATTTTGTCGAGCATTCACTTTGGAGATCCTGTAACTTTTCATCTGGCACAACATCTTTTACATTTTTCAAAAACTTTGGGTGTTACTATACACGTAAAATGACATTGCCCATCAGACTCATCTGGACTTTGTGTTTTGAGCTAATGAGCAACAATAGACACACTTAAGATGATGAACATAGTAAATATTTTATCTTTTAAACATCAGATTAGTCATATTGTCATTTTAAGCATGCTTATCCTAACTTTTGTTTCAGTTTAACAGATGATAATATGACTCTAGAGTCTTCTTACATTATTAGTTTATTTTATTTTATTTTTTTCGAGTGTAAAACCAAAGAAAATACAAATGAAACAAAAGATGATACAGACATGATACAGTACTATACAAATGAATGCAATAACAAAACGAAATATTTAATTAATAATTGAATAATCTGTAGTATCATTGTCTGATAACAATAAACAACAAAACTGTAGCTAATTACACGTCCGAAAAGGGGTCGGAAGAAGTTTACACTTATTTAATCCGACCCCTTCTCCCTTTTTTTACATTTTTTTTTTTTTTCTTTTTACATATGTTAACATACAATATCAATGTATACTTTAACCTTGAATAATTTATATAATCATTCATATAATATATACAGGCAAGTTAGGAGAATGGTCTCTATATATTTATATATATATATATATATACACATATGTACATACACAAATTCATAAATTGAATACAAAACAGGAATATAAACAGTTATGGTTTAGCAGTTTCCTCCCTGTACCTTGTGAGAATTGTCTTTATACCTCTTTTTGAATAGTTTGATGTTTAGACATCCCTTTAGCTCCTCACTCTAATTGTTCCAGATCTTCACCCCACAAACACAAACACAAACACTTCTCTTTGTTGTGTGCACCCTGACATAAGTGAATATAAATGAACCACGTAAATTATAATTCCCTTGTCTTTCATTGAACAATATCTGAATATTCCCAGGTAATTGAACGTTTTTTGCCTTAAACATGATTTGTGCAATTTGGAATTCAACAAGATCTGACAGTTTTAATAATTTTAGCTCTAAGAATAATGGGTTTGTATGATCCCTATAGCCGACATTTTTAATAAGTCTTATTGCTCTTTTTTGTAAAATAAATAGGGATTGTGTTGTAGTTTTATAATTACTGCCCCAAACCTCTGCACAGTAACTTAAATAAGGTAACACCAATGAACAGTAAAGAATATAGAGGGAATTTTGATGAAGAATCTGTTTTGCCTTGTTTAATATTGCAATACTTCTTGAGACTTTGGAATGAATATGTTTTATGTGTGGTTTCCAGGAATTTATGTTCTTTAACTCTCTCAATGAAAATCCCATCTATCCTAATGGATGCTAGTGTATTGCTATTTCCAAATATGATTAATGTTGTTTTATTCAAGTTTAATGATAACTTATTACTGTTTAGCCATAACTTTAGTTTGCATATGTCAACTGTGATCTCTTCCAATAGTAGCTGTACATTGTCCCCAGAACAAAATATATTAGTGTCATCAGCAAACAAAACAAACTTGAGTACTGTCGATACATTGCATATTTCATTATACATAATAAATAGTTTCGGCCCCAATACTGACCCCTGGGGGACACCGCATGTAATGTCCAAATATGAAGAACAACACTCTCCCAGCTTCACAAACTGTTGCCTGTTGGTTAAATAACTCCTTACCCATTCCAAAACTACACCCCTGATTCCATAACGTTCCAGTTTCTTTATTAATATGTCATGATTAATTGTGTCAAATGCTTTTTTTAGGTCAATGAATATTCCAATGGCATGTTTCTTTTGGTCAATTGAGCTAGTAATTTCTTCAAGTGAGTCTATTAAAGCCATCGATGTTGATCTATTGGCTCTGAATCCGTATTGACTTTCGGTCCAGTCTGTTATTGAAAAGCTTTTCAAGAATTTTTGAGAATTGTGGTAGAAGTGAGACAGGTCTATAGTTTGTGAAGTGATGTTTGTTCCCAGCTTTAAACAAAGGTATGACTTTTGCTATTTTCATTTTGTTAGGAAATGCACCAGTTTGGAATGATAAGTTACATATGTGTGTGAATGGTTTTGAAATAACATCTATAACCTTTTTTAATACATGTAAGCTTGAACAAATTGTTTTGGACAGTGCACCACAATCGTCTCAATGAAATGAATTATACCTTTTAGCAGTCTGAATGAGGCTTTGTAGAAACACATCTCTCATCCTCAACAAGTAAAGTCCTAAACTTCTGCCATCTGAATCTGTATATTTTAGCTACATATCTATAGTACAGTTTGTTCCTGTCTGTATCCTCTGTATTTTTTACTTTACCTTAAAGCTTACAATACATTTTTAGACTAAATACACACACTACGCTCTGCATCAGCCAAACGACTCGCTGCGCCCTCGCTGCGAGGGGGACCCAAGTTCCCATCGGCAAAAACACGTGGGTTTGCTGTCCTGGCTCCAAGATGGTGGAATGAGCTCCCCATTGACATCAGGACGGCAGATAGCTTGCACATCTTCCGGCGCAAACTGAAAACTCATCTCTTTCGACTCCACTTCGAGCGTTAGAACTATTAACGAAGCACTTTTATACTAATAAAGGACTGGCTTACCTAAAGCCAGTTGAGTAGCACTTGAAATGTTTGGCTCTATGAAACCTGATGTACTTTTATGATTCTGTTTTCTTCAAGGTTGTGTCTTCCTGGTCGAATGTACTTATTGTAAGTCGCTTTGGACAAAAGCGTCAGCTAAATGCAATGTAATGTAATGTAATGTAAAAATACATTTATTGTTTACAGCTACTGTTCTCTGTTCATACCATCAAAGTAAGAAAAACAACTAGCAGAGATGTGAAGCTTTTTTGAGACTGCTTGAGAAGTACTTAGTACAAAGTGAATCCCATGTTGCCCATTTTTAGTTTGGAAACATGCACGATTTTTATTTTGTGGTGCAGTTATGAGACTTTCCCACAGGAGAAAAAAATGTATTTTAGGTGTTGGAACCCAAGGAGGCATAGGGATGGGTGGATGGGAGAGCGGAAAACAGCACTAGGCAACCAGAGTCAGCAGCAGCTAAACCCCTGAATTTACAAAATAAGAAACAATTTCACAAATAGACTATGCATCATTAAAGGGCTCATTTGTCAACTGCAGACTCAGAAATAATAGGAACACTGCCACAAAATGCCACTAAATTAGAATCAATATCAGAAACTCTTGTTCGAAGTGAGTGTTCTTGAGGCAAAACTCAGACATCTGAGACTCGAGGGTAACCTTTCAGCATTATCTGTTTCCCACTGTGTTTGGTTACTCTAACAGCTCAGCTAGGGACTGAGGTATGTTGAGCAGCTTATATGAGGATGTTGGAGCTTGGAAAAACAAAACACAAATGCACAATCAGGAAATGTTATTAAAGCAAGTGGCTGCCGGTAAGAGTAGGACAAATATATTCATACATGTCTGGTATGCTTTGGAAAGTAGTCAGTTATGTGTGAAATGCACAATGTTTTAGTTAATGGGAAAGAGCTGCAAAAACACAGGCACAGTCATGCACTTAAGTGCTCTAATACCAACTTATGACACAGCTACCCAGGCCTACCTGAATACCTCTCAGTTAAAGCTACAATCATTGGCTGTAAATGGACTGCATTTCTATATATGGTACATTTTCTGCATTTATATAGCACTTTTCCAGTCTTTGCGAAACCCTCAAAGCGCTTTTACATATAAGTGTGAGAATTCACCCCATTCATACAGAGGCAGAGGCTGCCGACTGGAACACACTCAGACACCGTTGGCCATGCCATAGGGAGCAATTCGGGGCAAGGTACCCACTTCAATGGGTTGACTACAGGGGCTGGGGATCCAAACACAGACCTTCCAGTATGTGCATGACATCTCCACCTCACTTACCTTATTTTATCCCATAGCTACTGTAGCACTCTCAGCCTCAAGATTTTATTTTCTTAACCCCCTTGACGGGATACCAGATCACTGTCCAATTACAAGGTTCATTTCAACTATCAACTGGAAATCAACACCCCAGGCTCCCTCCTGCGTAAGTCCAAAGGACGTTCCAGGAACAGCTTGCAGCTGCTTTTGCTGTGTCTTTGCTTGTCCATGTGTGTGTCTGTTTTCCAATGTGTTTCTTGTTGCGCTGCAATTAACAAGTGCAGAGTGGATAAGCAAGGCTGAGCAGTATGTAAATGAATGATTCTGACAGATATTGTCTAGCGATTGTGTTTCATGAACATCGCTAGTATCAACGCAGTGGCACACTAGGTTATTTTCCTCAGCCACAGAAGAGCAGCTGGCGACAGGTGTAACATGCTGCTCTCTAATATGAAACCCTTGAGGTCTCCGAAGGATAATTTATAATAACGTAACCACTATTCGAATATAGCTCGAGTGTTGTGTTGTCTTGTTGTGTTGTATCACCATGGTTAGCAAATGAAACAACCACTCTACTCTTCCTTTTATGAGACAAATTAACTCTCTAACAGATTGTAGGTGTCGCTGTATCACAGTTCAGAAAACTGATGGGTAATTTATAAATGTGATGAATAATCTTCATAAATGTACTAAGGTTAGAATAAAATATGTTTAAAGATGCTAACATTTTTGGACCTTGAAGTATTGACTTGTGACTACTATGGTGGAGATCCTGAAATGCATTACTCAGCATTTGGATTGGACTGAGAAGAAACATTTTTGTCTATGGATACATACAATAAATGACATATTTAAAAATAAAATGTTGAAGTTACTCGACTGGCAGGTACTACATTTGTAGAAAGTAGGACAGTAAGCTTTTGAGTGACTCTACAGCTGGCAGATTGTCACTGGCAAATTCACAGCTGGGACACTACAAGTGTGCGCCTCAACAGCCCTCTACAGAGCAAGTTGGCTCCCTATACAGCTTCTGAATATTTAAATAATCCAAGAAATAAACCTATGTTATGAGGGTGTCTCATGCTTCCCTTTATGAACTACACATATCCAAAAGCTTATTTTCTCTTCCTACCTCATTCTCGTGCGATGTTAGCTATTGACAACTCATTCCCACTGACTGTCACTCATCGTGACTCTTGTTCCCCAAAGGAATTATCACATAATCAATGGCAAAACCACAGTAGTCTGACTAATCGAGTATAGACCGCGGGTTTAAGCCTGCCAATATTCGCCCATTTCAGTCGGCAATCTCCTCTGCATCGATTTTGCAAAGGCAGCGTTCTTGCCTAGTGCTCCCCAAGACCATTGTGATGGGTTTAAAGAAAGAAAAAAAAAAAGCCAGAGCATTGTTCTTTTAACACTATACAAGGATGATATGTGGAGCCAGACCTTCTTCTCGTAAACACAGTGCTGTTGAGATAGTTCTGGCTTTTCAAGACTACAACCACGGTGTAACCCAGTGGCTATACATCAAAATAACATTGGTTGTTCTTTCCCCCCCCATTAACCTTGATATAAATACTTTAATTGTGCTTATAAAAATGGTATTGAGTGTGCTGTTGTGGGTAAACAAAAGAACAGGTGGAGCAGGGTTTGCCAGAGTTAAGTTTTAAGAGCATGGAAGCAGGCCACAGGAGATTATCAGAGGTGAATGAAATACTGTATGTGAGGGCCCGAATAGTAATCTGTTAAAGTATCCTTTGCCCCTGACAAGCCCTGCCTCTCCTCTTCTCTCCAATATAGTCCTTACCTTTGAAAATGTGTTGTTCCCCCACCAGCTGTGCCCTTTATTTAAAGGGGTCAGCAAAAAGATACAGAGTGCATGTGTGTGAGTCTGTGCACGAGGAGGGGTCTGCCTGCTAGAGGGAAGGCAGAGGGAGAAGACATAGCATGAGGAGTTATAGTCATTGTGATAGAGTTGCTGTATGTCCGATCCGACACATTTAGAGTGTTGGTCAGCTAGTGTTAGCACTTAAATTAAATCGAATCAACTATAGGTATTTAGAGCAGGGTTAGTTTCAACCTTCTATTAACTCCCCACCGGAATACTAAATTAATCCATCCTCCTATCCTATGAACTTTTTTTTTTTTTTCAATAAGATGAAGGAGCAAATCATCTGCCTATGGGACATTCCCTGAGGATTTACTGTATTTTTTAAAAATATTTTAGTCTACACTTGCTTTTGAGATTTATATATAACAACGAAAGACTTCCCTGCCCTGAGGGAGTGTGTGAAGGAAATCTGTACAGTAAAAGATGGATTCTTGGGATACAGACTCGGAGGACTCGTGTGGTTGGGGCGACTCCTCTGAAGAAGCGTCATCGGAGGAAGATGAACTTGATGTCAAATATAATAAAGAGTAGGCAGTGATGTGTGTTGCGTTTCAATAGTGATGTTTTCATTGTGTGCCTGAGCCATATATGAAGTGAATGGAGTTGAGAAAGACATAAACAAAGTTAGACTGTTTCCATCTTTACAGCGCTGATGAAGCTTTTAAAATTGTAATTATGTGATTCAATAACAGCAACACCGTGTGTAAATAGTGGAACAAATGTATCAATGTTGGTATTGTGTCTGATTGTGTCTGACATCTTTGCTTTTTAATGCTATTTTCTTAATGTCTTTCATTTTTGTAAAGCACTTTGAATTGCCTTGTGTTGAAAGGTGCTATATAAATGACTTGCCTTGATTGTGTTTATTCTCTTTGTGTCCAGGGAGGATGTCAGGACGGCCAACGTCATCGCAGCAGAGGCAGTCACCTGTCTAGTCATCGATAGAGAGTGAGTATTAATAAAGTTATTAACCATAGAACACAATGTTCTACGTTGTAATCCTATTGTTTCTTAAGCATTGGTTCACATGGCACACATTTAGTTAGATTACATTCATTTTCAAACAAAAAAACATCAAAGTCGTCATGAATATGTCAAATGTATATTCAATTACATATTACATTTCTACACCAGTAATTAATGTTTGCTGAGCAATAGTTTGGATATGATGCATCTGCAGGATCAGGCTTCCCTCTCCTCTTCCATACAGTACATTGTTTGAATGTCTACTCACAAAGTTTGGGAGTGATAAAAGGCAATCACGTCACTACCTAAAGTCTGCTGATGGATTCAGCTTCTATGTTTAGGACTCACCTAATATTCATGAAAATGTTTGCCAGACACAGACTTCCAACACGAACAACAAACAACGCCAAGATGGCATGTGTCTTAAGTCCCTCATCAACTTTAGTTAAGAATTTTTGATTTATGCCAGATTTGTGGCAGGATGACTAACAAGGTCTATTTTTTCCACTACCGCATTTTCAGCTTCACATTGCTGTGATGGTCTGACACTTTATTACCGTGTTCATCATGTTTTTTATGGTGCTTAAAAATATGTATCCAAGCAGTTTATATATATATATATATATATATATATATATATATATATATATATATATATATATATATATATATATATGTCTATGAGCATCTCTGTCTCAAGCATTTAGCCGTGTGGAGAGAGTGGAGAGACAGATGGATTGGGCATGGGGAGGAGATAGTATCAGCTTACCAAGGGCCTCCCTCAGCCTCAGGGAACATGGCAGGCATCCTCTCAACTAGCAGAGGGGATAGTGAGTGAGTCACCAAGCTCAGGTGATTATCACTGCCTTTCACTCTGCCTAGCATACAACAGCTAATGCTGTCACAGCCCACAAAACCTGCTCATTGTGCGTGTGTGTCCCAGCAAAGCCAGTATTTGTGAAGATTCCAGGTTGTTAGTATCCAAACCATCTGTGTGCATGTCAATGATTCTGTATGTCTGCGCTTGTGCAATGCACCAAACCTAAACAGAGCATCTAGGAGGTAAGATGAGGATACATGCAAGACACTAAGAAGGAGATAGAAACAGTTGGAAAGAGATGGGGATAAAAACAATCGACAGGAAGTCGCCATCTCACAACATGCAAGAGCCCCGTAAGCAGCCAAACATTTAAAGAAAAGCTCTGCCCCAAAACAGCCGCAGCTTGCAGGCATTATAGTCTCAACAGGACAAAGCAGCAGATGTATTACATCGTCTGGCTGACAGCTTAATGAGCCTTGCATGAAAATTGTCTTATTGAGTTGTTCTTCCAGGATGTTCTTCCAGGATGTTTTGTTCTGCATAGGAAGCTATACTTGAGTGAGAGATGAGCCGTAGCGTAGTTGTTGTTTTCTTAGACGCAGTGAGAACATTTTAATATCATTTAATTTGTATGGCCTGAAAAGAACAGTGTTGTTTCTTTCAGTTTAATAACTAGAATTATTTGTATTCATTTGAACTATTATAATAGCCAGTGACCTTTTTTTAAAACACTGAGCAAACTGTTCTATAATTCATTCAATAAAACATGCACAGCCTCTCCTTTAGGCTCTAAAATTCGCCCTCATCCGCAGCCTGCTATCACACTGTTTTACACCTCTTTGGAGTATCTCTACAGTGATTTTCAGAGGCTCGTCTCTAAAAGCAGACTAATGAATATTTAATAGTTACTGGCAGTGTTTTTATGACTGTCTGACTATAAATTGCACCATACATATGAGGATATGTTGGATATTTTAACATTTGCTTTCTGTTTTGCAGTTCGTTCAAGCACCTGATTGGAGGTTTTGAGGACGTGTCCAAACAAGGCCACGAGGATGCCGATGCCAAAGCAAAGTAAGACGATTATAATTCAGTGGTATGCATACATAATCACAAAAACCATTATGCAAATATATCATTTTACTTTGAGCTTGTTTTGTTTTAAATTGACCATATTGTGATGAACCCCCAGCTGCAACATTTTATAAAGGAGCTTGCTCTCGGCCAAGTGTTAATGCAGTAGGCCTTTAGGTTTGTTATATAACAAGACAATATCCCTGAGGCAGGTCAGAAAGCAGAGGCTATGACCTCCGCCTCTATTTGTGGAGAAATTAATATGTACTCTATGTATCGTCGCTATGGAAACAAGAGGATAGTTCTATAGAAGGCACCTTGGCAATGAGGTGGTTATCTTTGTAGCTACACATCGGCATAATCGGATACCTCGCTCACTCGGTGCTATGTTTCGAGTCAAGGTGAGTTGAAACAAGAACGCGGTAATAAAGATGGCAGAGAGAGAGAGAGAGAGAGAGAGAGAGAGAGAGAGAGAGAGAGAGAGAGAGGAGAGAGAGAGAGAGAGAGAGAGAGAGAGAGAGAGAGAGAGAGAGAGAGAGAGAGGAGAGAGGTAGAGAGAGAGAGCTGAAGAGAGAGAGAGAGAGAGAGAGAGCTTATCGGGGACAAAGCAGACAAGGCTTCTGACCAACGCTTTGATTTCTAGCTGACTGCTGAGTGTTGGTCATCTTTTGCAAGTCCGAATAATTTAGTCAGCAAAGAGCAGAACATAACACCAGTTACTGTTGGACAGAGGCACTGAGGAAAGATAGATGACAATGAGAGGAGGGGGATGCATGGCTTGCCTCTGGCGTTCGGCTCTGGTCCCCCTCATGGCTCACGATCACTGATTATTGCCAGCAAATGTGTTTGATAGAAATAAAACCTGGTGTGTATTCTCTATCCCATTCTTCCTATCCCTGTGTCTCCGTAGGGAAGATAGTTTAAAGATTGATTTAATGCAAATGAGCAACCAATCATAGCCCTCAATAATCAACCCTTTTCTCTAAAGATTAAGCCAAGCCTCCCGGAGATCTGTCACATCAAAGTGTTTTCCACCGTGATTAAGGTAGCTCTCCCTGCAGCATGCTGAGTGTGTGTCATCTCTCGCTGACACTCCCCAGCTGAGCACATTTGTTTCTTGGTGAGGAAAGCCTGAGTCAGGATCTCACGGTGACGGAAACTATCTCTAATTGGTCACAGCGGATAAGCACCATGCAGTAGTACTACAGTATAACTACACAGCAAACTACAGCTGCTCTCTGTGAGGTTCACAGGTCCTTTCTTCAAACACTACCTCCCCACATTGTTTCTGATCAAGCTGCTGCTTCTCTCTGCATGAGAAGCTTCACGCTACACAAAGTAGAGCCAATTAATCCCTTTTGTGGTAATGTTCCTTTTATTTCTGAATGCATAACATATGGCTTTGAGTTTTTTGTTTAGAGGAAAGCGATGTGAGAGATTAAAACAAGAATATTATGTTTTCAACCCATATCTTGCAGAGGTTTCTTTTAAAAAAGCTATTATTAAACCGATCAGGGACCTTGTTGCACATCATTAATGTTTTCCCTCTCCCCTAATGCCCTGTTATCTGTCCTAAAAAGGCACAACATCACGTTTACTTATTTTTGTTGGTGCTCAAATAAAACAAACAATACAAACAGAACTATCCTCTGATAGGCTTTCATTTTCTACATGTTTGTGATGAACTGTTTTCCTTTCAAACTGTCCATAAAAGTCTCAACTAAAAGTCTCATCCAACCAACAGATGTCCTGTTTTGAGTATAACGTTCTCTCCACTTATTGCTAATCACAACCCATCCAGCATGATGGAGATTAATGGGACAATATGAGCCAAGTATGACTCAGCATGTCCCATGTCTGTTGAGCAGGTGTAGGAGTTCAACAAGTGAGAATCACTGGTAAATAAAAGTGACATTTAATGAGTCAGCTTTAAGGTCAGAGATGTTTCTTTTATCTCCTCTCCCTTGAGTCAGGCTAGACCAGAGGAAATGAGCACACACCCTCATATACACACAACCAAACACACACACATGCACACGCACACACATGCACACGCACACACACACACACACACACACACACACACACACACACACACAAGGATTGCATCATTTTGTATGACCTCATCGGTTCACTGATACAGATTATCACCCACTGGGGTGCTACTTGACCGGCATAGGAACATTTTGTATTGCAGTGCTAGTATCACTCATGTAACATTGTCTAGTGACATGTCATTTTAACTTCACTAAACCTATATACCTAACCAACTTTACAGTGTTTGATGCAGCTGAGCGGTGTGTTTTTTTATTCAAGTTCAACGTTAAGAAATACATTTAAAGTGGATGTTTGGTCTGCGCCTGAATGTCATTAAAGACAAACACTTCAGCCACGGGCATAGAAAAATGTTGCCCTCTGCCAATTAAAAAAAGATCTATATGAGTATTTCTGTTACTGCTTTTGTAAATATCTTCCCTATTCATTGACTCTCCGAGAAGTGTCCTTGGATGAGAAATAGAGCAGCAGAATGTGTTTTTCCTGTAAAGACTTTTCATTTCAATTAATTGCACTGCTATCTTCACCAGCTGGTTTCAAGGTTACCTTATTGTATTAACTTAAAAAGGAATCTTGCACAGAATAGACTGTATTGTTCCCCCATTGTCTACTTAAAATCTAGCTCTTTTATGGTTCAAAGGAGTTATTGTTCACCAGCTTCAAGTATTTGCTCCTTACCTTTATACTTGAAATGGATAAAGGATGCCATCTGCTGGCTGAATGACACTATTACCTTTAAACCTTTTTAAAGACCTGCATGGAGGAAAACAATCCATTCATTCCTGAACCCGTTTATATCTGAATTTACCAGACCTCCCTTCTTATGTGTACCCATAAGTCCATGCATGCATATGTGTTGGCACTATGACCTCATTAATAATCCTGTCCCACACACAGAACTCAATGTACTCTCGCTTACCTCTCTCCATCATTTAGTTAAGCAGAGTGAATTTGGGGATTTGGAGTGTATTCTGGGCCGGCATCCAGACGAGAGGATGGGAGAAAAGATAAAAGGATCACCTGTAAATCTTACATTCGAATGGTAGTGCCTGTTTATACACAAATAAACAGTCACTGCCCTAGTAACCTAATGTGTTTCTGTGAAACATGGTGCCTTAGTAACCTGCCAACACAGGCCCCTACTGTGCCCACTGGTATGTAGCTTAGGGAGAAAGGTTTTATTGTTCTGGCTGATGTATCTGGTGGATTTGAGTAAAATCCTCTTTCCACATCTCAAATGCCTCAAAGGCTGAGATGGACGTCTCATTTGCCACTTTTATTTATCAAATTGGAACCCAGAACTGTATATAAAATGAGTCATTGTTTAACTCTTAGATAAATAAATGTAATCCCTGCTGCGCCATGAAGGAAGACTGCTGAGTTATCTAAACAAGTCTTCCTTCTAGGGGAATGTTTTGATAAATGTCTTTCACTGGCATACTTCTGTGACGTTGAAGGCAATGGTCTGTTCTGAGTGACCCAGCAAAGGCTGTCCAGGCTCCGATCTGTCCTAAACCCACTGTTCCAGACAATGAGTTGATGAAACTCTGTCTGGATCAAACAATAAACTGGAGAACATACCGTACATCTGGGGCAAATAAATAGACACGGGGAAGCTATCTTTACTGCCAGCATGTGCAGGTCTGCAGTGGCATGTTGTGGATGTTTGGTAGCAGAGTCAGGCAGCAGTAGAGAGATTGGGTGACAGATCTTTAATCCTAACATTTATGGTGCCTTTTTCCCTAACGTTTACTGGACCCTTAACACATTTCAACTAGGGCCGGGACTTTAACGCGTTAATTAAGATTAATTAATTACACAAAAAGTAACGCGTTAAAAAAATTAACGCATTTTAATCGCACTTATTTTTGCACCGCGGAACGTTTCTCACTGAATGAGTTTCAGGCGTACCGATTATACTGGAGCACCAACTAACGTTCATGACTTCAGACAACAACAAACCACAGTGAACAACAGTGGGAAATGTTGTTTTAAAAAACGGACGGATGGAAGCGTCGATAAGAGCACGGTTGTGTGCAAATTATGCAAAAAGGAATTCGCATATCACCGCAGCACATCAAGCCTCAAGTATCACCTCAATGCAAAACATATAGCAGCTAGCGTGGAAGCTAGCGTGGACGTTAGCCTCTTTTATCGCGTTCACACCAAAAAGAGCCGGTACTAAAATTAGTTCATGAGAACCTTTTTACCCCCACGAAAGTCCCTGCTAGAGAGCAGAGAGCTGCTAGAGAGCAGGGACTTTCGTACGGCTCTCTTGTGAGAAAAGAGCTATATTTCTGATTGGCTGGGCGGATTGCAAACCACGCCCCGTAAAACTCCCAAAAAGTTTTGTGAAGCCGCCATTTTATTATCCTCGCATTAGCATTATTAGCATTAGCATTATCCCAGCGCAGAAACGCAGAGAGACTAACTTATGGCAACACAAAATAAAACATGGGAGCGGTGGAGATGAGGAGGTGTCGGCGTTCTGGCGATTTACTCGGAAGGCTTCAGTAGAAGCTGCTGGGAGTCCCAGCAGCTTCTACTGAAGCCAGTCCCCAACTCCGGGGACTTCCGGCCGGGGACTTTGGGCGGCAGTATACGCCGTGAAGTTGTTTGCGGCCTGCCAGTAAACCCAAAGCAGAAGAAGAAGAAGAAGAAGAAGAAGTGACGTCAGCGGCTGCATTTGCCTAATCCTCCCCCAGGTTCAAAGAGTTCTCATGAACTAAGTTCTCATGAACCTTTGTGGGAAAAGTACTGCGGTGTGAATGCGCCTAATGGTATACTAAAATCCATGTGAAAAAAATTGCTTCTCACTGTTCTCAGGTCAAATATTTATGTGATTAAAAATGCGATTAATTTCGATTAATTAATTACAAAGCCTCTAATTAATTAGATTAATTTTTTTAATCGAGTCCCGGCCCTGTTTTCAACACTATGATTATTTTCCTTACTAAGTCTTTTTTGGCTTGACCAGCTGACAGATTGCCCAACTATACTCCACTACATCATGCCTTATTCACAACACATTAACATTCATTTAGAATATATCAGGGTGGGAAAACCATGCTTAACATCTTTATTTTGAAGAACAGTCTTTTGTAGATTCTGAAACCGTGTTAGTACTTTACTAGAGGACTGAACTCAAACACATCCTGTTCACATTTATACACTCCACATCCTCAATAACATCCTCGAAAGATTAATAAGCGTTTAATCCTCTAAGATTTGCAAACAAATGAGCTAAAGTAGTGACGGATATTTTGTCTCAGGTTGTTGGAAGTGGATAATCTCTCCTTTCATCCTGCATCTCATCACTAATCCTGTTCCGATTCTGTCTTTTTTCCATCCTTTTTCCTGGCACCACAGGTATGAAGCAGAGAATGCGTTCTTCTTCAACCTCAACCTAGCTGACTTTAACATCATCGACACTCTGGGAGTTGGTGGCTTTGGTCGTGTTGAGCTGGTATGGGGGCCCTGCACTGTGACAGTTCCAATGTTCCAATTGTCTATGTGGGCTCGTGTGGAAGCTGGTTTTTTTTTTTATTTGAATTTCTTTCTTTCTTTTTCTCACTGCAGGTTCAGCTCAAGAGCGATGAGAACAAAACCTTTGCCATGAAGATCCTGAAGAAGCGACACATTGTCGACACAAGACAGCAGGAGCACATTCGCTCCGAGAAACTCATCATGCAGGAGGCGCACTCTGACTTCATTGTTAGGTACACCTGTGAACTGCTTCATTCAAAAGGCAGTATAAATAATCTACAATGTTCCATACATTCCTCAAGGATTAGTACTTTATTAATTTAGAACCAAAAAGGACTGTGGATTATTTGTCAAGTTTATAAAGGTTTCGTCACACTTTGTGCATTTCAACATAAATGCAGAATGAATGTATGTGTGTGTGTGTGTGTGTGTTTGTGTCTACCTGTGATGTTCCTGAAACTCTGGTGATCTATAAAAGGCGTTCTTCCTGCTGTTTTGTCTGTGTATTCTGGAAGACGCGCCATCTCTTGTGACCCTGAAAGAAAAAAAGAAGGCACATGAGTGCTATGTTTATGCTACACTATAAAGTATATCTTTAAATACAGGTATTCACAGGGAGTCCTTGAACTCCAGGGGGCCCCAGTTACCTCAGGGGTGCTGAATAACTGTTGCACAATTTTATAGATTCAGTTTTAGTTTTCATAAGGTTAAGTGTCTGTAAATAGACATTGCACTAACATAAATATAACATATTATTATCAAAGATACATCAGATTGTTTCACAGGCTAATAGGTCAGCTAGTTAGCTAACCTATGCTCAATCCCTGTGGGGCTACTCTCCATAACGGTGGACTAGTTAGCTATATTAGGTACTATTATATTTATAGCTTAGTACCAAATGCACCATAAAAAGGTATGCTTTTTCACAAGACTCTATGTAGCTTTATACGTTATTGTAGGCCCAGTTTCATATGCAACTAAATGTTAAGCACATTTAGTAGAGGGTCCATGCTCCATCTATATTTTAACTAAGTAGTCCGTAGCCTAATAAGCATAAAAGAATCATGGACTATTGGTGGAAATACAGTTGCTCTTTCTGACCACATACTCTGTTTCAAAGATAGTGAATAGGCATTTTGATGTAACATTGCTTCTTACACAACTGGTGATAGTATATGCGTTATTTCAATATTAACAGCGTGCATACAGATACATTTTTTTATTGAAATGTACTTTGCATATATTGATATCGTCGACAATCATTTTGTAAGAGTATGTATCAGCTCTTCTTGAACTGTGAAATATTAATTAATTACACAAATAGATATTTACCACATTGCATTTAAAAGCTGTTATAGTGAGACTCTACCTTTTTATTTTCTAATTGTCAGACTCTATAGGACGTTCAAGGACAGCAAGTACCTCTACATGTTGATGGAGGCTTGTTTAGGGGGAGAGCTGTGGACAATACTTCGAGACCGGTAAGCTCATTTGTTTTAGCCGAGTTATATTTCTGTTACTGCTAGGGATGCAAAGCGTAAGTATCACAACATGTGGATAGCGAAAGGTGCAGTAATAGTCCTAAAACCTAAAGTATCTGTTGTTGTGCTGTGTTTCCAGGGGTTCATTTGAGGACTCAACCACCAGGTTTTACACAGGGTGTGTGGTGGAGGCCTTCGCTTACCTACATTCCAAAGGAATAATCTACAGAGACCTCAAACCAGAGAACCTTATTTTGGACCACAGGGGATATGCCAAACTGGTAAGAGGTCAATAAGGGATTACCGAAGAACTCCAAATTATTTTTTCTGTCTTTTGTTGAAGGGAGAAATCTAACCTTTTTCTGACACTACAAAGGAGTATCAAATTAAACTCGAACTCGAGTGTTCGATTACACTTCAACAGTTGTCTTTTGTTGCGAGTAAATAATAGTATAATTAAAGTATAATTGAGTTTAAGTTGGCATTTGTTTGGGGTGCCGCCATTACCTTTCCCCTGCTGGAGAAACCAGTTTGTTGCTTTTGGCAGAGCAGCAACCAGCTGCTCCATGACTTTTATCCACCATGCCAATACATTCATATACACATGTTCTCATTCAAATAAGGACCAAATTGTTTTGTTTTGAAATGAAATACCTTTTCAACTTCATCTTACTGACAAAAAACCCGTTTTCTTTGTCACAGGTCGACTTTGGCTTTGCCAAGAAGATCGGGTTTGGGAAGAAGACGTGGACCTTCTGTGGGACACCAGAGTATGTAGCACCAGAGATCATTCTCAACAAAGGCCACGACATCTCAGCCGACTACTGGTCGCTAGGCATCCTCATGTTTGAGCTCCTAACTGGCAGGTACACTCAAGTCGATAAACCTTAGGTTTGCTTTGAGATGGCATATGGTATCATGCACAACAAAAACAATAAATACTATTTTAAAAACTTTGCATTTCTCACTCAAGACTAATATCTTTACCTGTGTTTATCTAGCCCTCCATTCTCTGGCCCTGACCCTATGAAAACGTACAACATCATCCTGAGAGGCATCGACATGATCGAATTTCCAAAGAAAATTACCAAAAATGCTGGCAACTTAATAAAAAAGCTATGCAGGTGAGTGTCTGTGCTTCTGGCGATAGTTTAGACTCTGAGTAATTGATTTAAGTGGCTTATTTTCATTATGAGTCATCTTTTTGTTTCTTCTACAGGGATAATCCCTCTGAACGACTGGGAAACTTGAAAAATGGTGTCAAAGACATCCAGAAGCACAAGTAAGCATGCGTATAAAAGAATAACATCCTTTTAGTTGTACATTTCTCTGAGCAGATTGATTTGGTAGTTAAACATAATTATGAAATAATAAAGAAGACATACTGTTTTTTCTTCAGATGGTTTGAAGGCTTTAACTGGGAGGGCTTGAAGAAGGGGACATTGACGCCTCCTATTATCCCCAACGTAAGTGCATACTTGCGATGCTAGTTCATATTTTCTAGTTGCTCTTTTGTAGTCACTTTCATACTCTAAATACGTGTTTCATCGGCTTGTTAAGCTGCTAACCTTTTTCTGTCTTTACACCAGCTCACATCAGCAGTTGACACAAGTAACTTCGACAGCTTCCCAGAGGACAACGAGGACCCGCCTCCTGATGACAACTCTGGCTGGGACGTTGATTTTTGAAGTCCGCTTCTCAACTTAAAACCAAAAGAAACTCTTCTTTTGTTGGCTTGGAGGCCATCTTGAGGATACGGATGTGTTGTAAAAAAACTGCTATAAAAAGAGAGGATTTGGAGAAGAAGATAGATGGATGGAAAACCCTCTGGGTCACCGATATGCCTTTATTTCACTGTGGCTCTGGATCAAGCATTTATATTGGGACTGCTGTAGCACTTCTTCAGTGTTGTCTTACACTCTGCTCTGAAGGCAAAGGAAAAGAAAGTGCAGGGATACACATACACACACGACACAACAGAGGCTGATAATGGAGCCAGGTTTTCTCATGCAACAGGGAATTATGTTCAATGGGTGGATGATTGTTCCATAGTTTGTCTAAGTTTTGGTTCTAGGGTCAATAACAGTGAAAAATGTGGACTGCGCAAAAAAACAGAAAACGCTGATGATGATTTTTTTGTGTTGGTATCTTCGCAATATTTGGTGAAATGTTTGAAGGACATTGGATGGGTTTAGGATGCTACTTCTTGACATGCAGCTGCTTTCTGCAAACTCCGATAATTTCCAGAGATCTACACACTACAGTTTGCAAGTAAAACTGTATCAAGTGCCCAAGACTAACCTGAATGTCACATTTCCCTCTTATTTGAAGTCCATAAGGCATGTACGGTACAAAGTATTTGAATTTAAAAAAGACACTTCACCACAACAAAATCAAATACTTAGTACACTTTATATAAGATACCTTGAAAAGCACAAACACTGTGCCTTGAGTGAAAAGAGACGTGAATCTTAAAAGTGCCCTCCTTAAAATGTAATGAATCACACACCGACAAACACGAAATGTCAGCTAGTATTTTCATGAAGCAATGTGTCATTATGCACTTAAGACCATTAACTGGGAAAATTAGCAGTTACAGCTCATTTTAAGCTTCGGTAGATGGTGCCACACCTATTTTCTTTAATATGCTTTTAATTGACACATATAAATGCGTCTCTGCCTACATACTTCTTAATTTTGTTCTGAAATCACCCAAATGCCTCGTCATCTTTTCGCCTCTGTATAGTTCTGACACAACTGTGAACATGGTTTCAATGTCTTTGGTGCTGTTATTGATACATTATAATAAGAGATGGTGAGGTGACAGTACTGGTTATTGTTTTTGTAAAGTGATTATTTTGTGCCTGTTTTCTTTGTAACGTATACTTGACTTTGTTCTTTAGACAAATTGGAGATTTGTGTGCAATTGTAAACTCGATTGAGGCTTTATTTGATATCACTTGACACCATGTTACATTGTGCTAAGTGGTATTCCCGAGTGCTTTTTTTACAAACAGGTTAAGTTAAAGCTTAAATTAACCATCCTTGTCTTTGGAGGCATTAACCACATTCACATTATCTTAAGACTATCTTGATTTAACATCATCTAATAGATGTTTTAAAAGCGAACAGATTCAAAGGAGATTATATTCTGTGAAACTCACAACTTCGACCATTGGCGCCATGATCTCTCACCCTGCTCATCATCCCTCATGTCCAAAGATCAGAACAATGTAAGTGCCTTAAATCAATGGCATACAAATTTAACATCACAAGTCCTTTTCGATGCTGCATGAAAACATTTACACCTCAAAAACGTCTGTTTCCTCTTAGATGGCTGCTTCTCATCCTTTGTTATATCTAATAAATACATTAATCACCATGAAAAGAGAATTTTTAGTCATTTGATGGCTGACATGAAATTAATTTCCTGCTTACCCCTTGTGGTATATCTCACAGGAACATTCATTAAAAGTGAGATGATAATAATCTATCATACCTGATATGTCTGCAATGAAATGCTTTTCTCTACATGTCTAAAATGGTCTTATGAAATAAACCACAGCTGGCCTGAGATAAAGTGAAGTATAAATCCTGGATCAGAGGGACATCCATCACCTTTCAGTCATCAAATGTGAGCATGCAGCAATGGCGTGAATGATTTGCAGTTTTGAACATTTCACAGCTTGGTAAACAGTATTACTCTTTACCACTGTTGACAATCTTTGACGGTATGATAGCATTGATCATAATGTATCAACATTGTTAAAATGATCACTGTTTCTCTCATATTTCATGAAGCCAAACAGACCCACACATTTAACTTTCATAAATCATTGAATGAAGACATCTTAGATCTGTGGGCATACCGAGTATTTTCTGTTGCTGTATTAAGTGCGGGTCATGTTTATCACAAAGCCTTATGTATGCCATCACTTCACAAACCACTGGTTTTGAGTCTTATATTGGCCGCCTTCTGCAATGTTACCTGATATATTGCCTTGTGTTATGTTGTTTATCTGCTGTAAATGAGTTTTGCAGAGTGCCACCTGTAAGATTTTTAAAATTATAGAGTAAAAACAATACTTTTGAGTGGTGTTTGTCTCGTAGTTATTTTGTATCCAACTCTGAATAAGTTATTAAAAACTTGTGCTGGGGAGATTTTAGTTTGATGTAATTGCCACAAGGGGGGGCTGTAGGTAAGGCAGATGTCAGCGTGAGTCTGATGTGAAATAGTTAAGGTTGCATGAGATCTAATAATTGGTCCTACAGTCAATGTAATCCACATACTGGTAAATGCAGATGATTCAGCTTCTCTGGTCTCAGTGTTATTCACACAACAAATCTGTTTGGGGGACAGGGAAATGGCTTCAGCCATAACAACAGGGTGACACTTCGAAGAGATCAAAGGGGATCAAAGTGCATCAAAGGAGCTCACCTTACCAGCACTGACATTTAGTAAAGTGGAGATAAAAGCACTACTTCAAAAGACATACAGCAATTCAAACGCGCAAAGTGCTACAGTGTGTTTGTCAGGTGTCTATGGCGCATCTCTTCCTCGCAGACACACACGCATATGCACGCACACGCGGCACACACACATCCTCACACTCAAACATAAGCTACGTGACCAGCAGATGACGTCCAAGTGCCAAGATAGCTTCATAAACCAGAGGGGTCGTTTCCAATACGCACTTCAGCACCTGTGTTTTTTCAGCACATCCTAAACCAGACAAATTGAGCCCCCTAAAATACTTAAGAAAAACACTTTGCACTATTTCGCAACATGGGATTTAATTCACAAAACAATATTTCAAATATATATAACTGATAGCGTAATTGGTAAAACGGTGATATTATATGGGGCTTGTTTTGTAGACATAAGTCAATCAAACACGTTTTTTTCTAACCTTAGATGGGTTATTTCTTACAGTGGAGGAGCCCAAAGGGTCACCGAACAGGACAGATCAGAGTTGCCTTTAATCTCAAAGTGCCAGTCAACCCTGAAAGGCCTCGCCACGGAAGTCCATTAATTCGGTAAACTTTTCACACCCCTTAATGGTCTGCAAATCCCACACATTGATGTCCGCGACTGGTGTAGTCAAGCACACTTTGGAGGATAATTGCCCCCTTTGCAATCAGAAGGATCAAATGAAGTAGTTAATCGACGCAAGTAACTTCAATCACTGTCTTCACACAGCCAAAGGGCAGTTCGGCTACTTGAATGTCAAAGAAACGGGAAAAACCAAACAGCATTTATAAAGAAGGGTGACTTCTTTATGAAGTTTATGAAGACAAATAATACAAAATCCCACATTTTGAAGAACACTGTAGCAGATACATGTATTATTTTGGATTAATTACGCCAATAACTGCCTGGAAAACATTACAAGTCAATTATGATTTAATGGGGAAATGTTACAATCAACGTTTTTTTAAAACAATGAATAGCCTACTGCTATAAAACATGACTACTTTCGTCTTATGATGAGTTTCATTTGAAAACGAGTGAAATAAATTATTTATAGCTATCCTATTTCAATATTTAATATAATCTGTGAGACCACGTTTATTCTCCACACATGCTTTAAATATGTTGAAAAAGCAGAATACGGAGGAAAACTGGTAGGCCTACACCTTAAAAAAAAGTATACTAAACAATAAAAAGAAACATATATCATTTATTCACTCTTGTTTTTTCATTAATTAAAAACGTGATTTCAATGTAGATTAAGAAAGTCCATCTCTCTGGAAATACTTTATTTCCAGGACTCGTTACTTGGTGATGGGCATTCAGTGTCGGGGGAGAATGGATGGCCATTTCCGTACAGCGGGTCTCTCTTTGAAATTCCACCCCTCCGCCTTTGTTGTGCACAGCGAGGGGCGGGAAGACAAACAGGTCCACATGTATAAAGAGATCAACCGAGGACTGTGAGTCAGTAGGCTTCGACAGCATCCTGTGAAACTCTCTGGAAACTTTGGGATTCAGGATTTGAGTTCGCTTTTGGACTTTGCCACTTTTTGAATTTATAAAAAATAAATTGGGTTTTTTCCCCCGTGTGTTTACAACACAGCAGATTAAAAGCGAGAATCATGCAGATACCGGCACACCGCTTCTTGGCTGTGTATCTCACGCTGTTTGGATACCTTGGGGACGTCTACACGGGAACAGTCCTTGTAAACTCCAATGCTATCAAGAACCTGCCCGGTGCTTCGGGGGGTAAAGGCTCCGACACTGTCAGCCCGAGTCCGCGCACCTCTCCCTCCGGAAGCTTTGGACACAAATTACCCGTGGACACCTTGCAGGTAATTACATTTCCCGTGCGTAAAAGGCATTCTCTGCGCTGAGGCAAAAGTCTTGTTATGTACGTTTCATATGTGATATCTCATTCCTAAATGACACCCTTTACTTGTTTTAACACTATAGCAGTCAGCTGTTTGCACGGGTGATGAAGACTGTGGAGGTGATGAATTCTGTAACGACGCTCGAGGCGCCTGTCTGCCCTGCCGTAAGAGCCGGAAGCGTTGCGCACGGGACTCCATGTGTTGCGCAGGAAACCGCTGCAGCAATGGTGAGCAGAGGCATCCTACCTGAAACAAATGCTGTTATTTACGATTTACCCAGTTGTTAATGATAATCTGATAACTGTGAATACTTTTTTTGTAGTCATATGCAATTATGTGTTTGCATGTTTTGCTGATATCCTTGTATCCAAATCTGTTGTTGTGTCAAATATAAACCCTAAATGCGTTTCCTTCTTTTGACAATTATAGGTGTTTGCCAGGCAAATGACATAGATGGTGCAGATGCATCCATCGTCACAGGCTGGCACAAACACAACAACACCATGGAGCATCATGCTAAAAAGCCTTCCACTGCCCACAACAATCAGCCTATTTCTACAAAAGGTGAGTTAAGGTTATTCAAACTTGATCAGGTTCCATTTAGTAATACCACAAGCAGTTTCTGTAAAGTGTCTTTCATGCAACAGATTTTAACCTCTCTCTTTTGATCATATTTTTCCAGGCCAGGAAGGGGATAATTGTCTGAGATCTGCAGACTGCTCTGAGGGTCTGTGCTGTGCCAGACACTTCTGGTCTCGCATCTGTAAGCCTGTGCTGACGGAGGGCCAGGTGTGTACGCGCCACCGCAGGAAAGGCACCCATGGTTTGGAGCTGTTCCAGCGCTGCGACTGCGGAGACGGTCTATCCTGCCGACCAGAGAAAGGAGAGCGAGACCTCAGTGTCAGCAGGACAGCCCGGAACCTACACACCTGTCAGAGACGCTGACACTAAAGCGTGAACACACAGTGACAAAGAAACACACACACATCCTGCAAACCCACAAATCAGTCATATACACTGACATACACTTTTCAGCTTTCATTCCACCAGAGATGCTGACACAAAAACACGTAGACACCCAACACCTAAGACATTCTTTCCTGCCAAAGTTGCTGACACAAACAGCACCCGGAAGGATGGACATGATTCCTGGTAAAGTGATACACCCAGAGGGATGCAACAGTGCAAGACAGACTGATCCAGTTCCCCATTAACAGTCGGAAGTTAGGAAGTGATATTTCAGAAGTCTTGGGGAGATCGATTCATGTCGTCGGTAATGGCAGAGCTGTTTTGTTTCTCTTTTTATGGAACTTCAAGCCTCAGTTATTGCAGTAAATTACTGCATTGTAAATATTATCCTGGCACATAATTGAGCTATTGAATTCTGTCAACACCAGTATTATAAAGACATGGTGCTGCATGCATTGTAAATCTGTTATATATATTGTTTTATAAGAAAATGTTCTATAGAAAATGTGAATATATTTGTTTTATTAAACAACATTCGATAACCTTACTCTTTTGTTCTGGAAATCTTTTTGTGTTAATAGTTTCTCTGATCTACTGTGTAACAAAAATAAATGTCTTATGGGAAATTGTTTCAGAGAGGTTTCACTAAAATTGTTTCAAACATATATTTTACCGCAGATGTTAGGGTCCAAACCATTTAGTCCAAATATTCACTTAAGGGTTGTTACCAGTGGGTAACATTTCTTCTAGAATAACAATTTTCCCTTTTTGGAAAGCAAGAGTTATTTGAACAATCACTTGGTGGTGTAAAACTCATAGCCCAGTATTCACAAAGCACCAGTTGAGGTTGAGTGGATGGTTACAATGTTTGGCCCATATTTGTTTCTCCAACCCATTACACACAATTGCTGGGATATATGCAAACACACTTGCAGTAAACATACTTACAACAAACAACACACTTTCCTGAGTCAGGAGCCTCAACAGGCCACATCCTGCTATAGGAAGCAAATGATGGTCCATCAGAGCTATGTCATCAGACGTATGATGAAAACAGGACAGGATGCTGCCATATCAAATGATAACTGCAAAGGGGTAATAACAAAGTGTGTGTGTCCTGGCGAGTGTTTGCCACCTAACCCTTTGGTGTTGCTGGCTAGTTTCTAATTATAACATCCCTGCCTTCATGTGCAGCAGAGCAGATAGCCAGCTATACAAACTAAAGCCTCTAATTACTTAATTTTACTCAATCTACCAAAGGATTCATGAAATGAGGTGCACCATCATTTTTGTGATGCAACAAAATAAGAAGAGCTTGGTTTTCAATCTGTTCAATTGCACAGCACACTCCGTTTCCTGGCTGTTGTGCAATGGATGCGCTCTAATGTGAAGGCTATGAATCCACCCAGATACACCTTGGTGCCTGTAATTAGACATGTTTAGATTAGAAGATGGGGAGGAAATTACTGTACTTTCTGCTTGATTCTTGTCAGATCAAAAGGAGCACACGCCACTCTTGATATCTGACCCAGCCAGTAACCTCTTCATCTGTTTACTTCCACAGACATTACATTTAAGTTGTCAAAGGAAGCAAGGTGAGGTTAGCTTAGACTCTGATTGAGAATCGGTTCAAAAGTAACTTATGTCATTTACTCAAGGGCTGCACTTAAGTATAATTCTGAGGTACTTTATCATTCTACTTCTCTACTCATCAGAGGGACACTTTGTACTCTTTACTCCACAACATCTAACTGCTGGCACCAGTTACTCAATAGATCGTTTTAAAAAAGCTATAATGAGCCTGTAAATACGCATGTAAATACATCTGTAATAACAACACAATGATATATAATATAAAATATAACACTGTCAAACCGACATGATAGTACTGACAGAAAAACACTAAACATACTGTTGGAGCTATGTATATCTTTATATTATTTAATAGTTTAACATTTATTTTCTTGCTGTTTCTTTAGACTATTTTTCTTTCTCTCCATTTCTTTTCCAGGAAGCCGTTGCCTGAAAACTATGCAGATGATTATTTGTATGGATAGGATAAAGATAGAGTATAGCTCCATTTATATATATATATATATATATAAATATATATATATTTAAATACTAAACAAGCCCCCAATGGCTATAGTTTTCAAAAATTGATTAAAGACCACAGAGTTTTAAACCATCAATATTTGTTCTATTTATTGAGGAACTTGCTGCTGCAATTTGTATAAATGTTAACATCATAGTAATGATATCCCTAGCCTTCCTTAACACATTAGTGTTCGTATGCAGACAACTATTCCCTTATCTGTTTATCAGTTTCAGAAATCTCAGATTGGACTATGAATGAAATCACCAATTTTACCCATATACACATTTATATAAACGTACAATTGTCTTGCTAGTGAATTCAATAATAAAAAAGCATTTTCTTATAAAAGAAACTCATGAAACAATACAAACTACTAGCTATATTGAACAATATCCCTCCCCACATATGAATGGTAAGGACTTACCACATAACAGATTTCTTGACCAGGATTTGTAGTGATCTCTTCCCATGATAAACAAAACTAACCCTAAACAATACCAATTTATTCAAAGAACACAACAATTTCCCAACAAAATTCAGAAACATCACACTGTCCAATGAACAAACATAATGATCTACACTGCACCTGGCTCCCTAGCGAGAGATAGTATATTTCTTTCGTATCTTTATCTCTCAGTCATCAACACCCCCTCCTAAAACCACAAACCAATACTTGTTGAACTTGAAAACAAGACAATAAGCATTGCACAATGGTTTAACCTTCTCTCAGATTATTTCAATGGAAATATATTTACACCAGCACCAAACCAAAAAACCTGTGTCCCTTTCATATCTGCATGAAATCTACCTGTGAACTAATCCCCCTACACATGTACACAAAACACATGTCGTCGTACTGTATACACTCACACCCTGAACTAGCGGCATTCACCACATAACGCCATATCCCATAACACACCAACCCCTATCAATTATACAAATCTCTCATAATGCTTTATTCATCTAGATTAATTGTTATTCAGTCTATTTACTCTTCTTCAGTTACTGTTGCATTTACCATTATGTGATGGATATATTCCTCATTGCTTCTTTACAGTCCCATATTTTTATTTCTGAAATTAATTAAATCAATATGTACCAAGAGAAAACTGATATACAGTATGTAATTGTTTCCCCCGCTACATGCAAGAATCCTCTTCCTCACCTCCTTAGTTATTTTAATTATTCATTCTCCTACACATTCATTTCCCCATCCGTCTACGACTATCTTTCATTCCATTTGCATGACTGTTCACCTGTCTATCTGTATGTGTAATTGTTTGACTTTAGCATATGTACATAACAAGTACTATAGAAATACGTGTTTATGCCACTTAAGGTAAAGAGGATGGATGGTAGGGAGAGGGTTGTTAATGAACATTTTTTACAATACTTAAGTTAAATATATAGAGCCATTCTGCCTGCAGTAAGGTTCTTTGATTAATACAACAGTCACATTTTTATATTGTGATATTACTTTTACTTGAGTAAAGGACCCACATACTTTTTTACCACATTGAAGGATATATATATATATTGACAAGGAGGCAGGCAGACATACAGAGACACACTCCATTTAAACAATTTAGTGTCCATTCTTCAGAGTAATTAAGAGTAATGGGAGCATTGTCAGCAGTACTATATATCATGCAGGCTCAGCCAAGTCATGTTTGTGGGGGTCCTGGAATCTGTGTGTGTGTGTGTGTGTGTGTGTGTGTGTGTGTGTGTGTGAGCCTGTCATCATTACACCAACCACAGGCTAACACAGGCATGTGCCCTAACTCCATGAAGACGACGGTGTGTGCATGTGACACACATACACACACACACACACGCACACAGTACTGGACTCGACAGAAACAACAGCAACAACAACTGCATCCACAACAACAGACACACACAGTCATGTCACTGCATGCCACCTCACAGCAATTACATATATACAAACACATTTACACATGTCAGCACATGCCTTTATAGTGGCGATTCTTGGGGTGTGACAGGTTTAGAGTGTTGTCATACCACAAGAATGATTTAATTTCCACCGGCATGCATTTTATGATGTGCTTCCAAAAACTTGACAGTTGTAACTACAGCAAACATTAATTTTCACAACACACTGCATGCTCTGAGTAATGGAAAATTCAACACTTGTGTTATGATAATGTATTTTTTATTTGAAAACTTAAAACCAGTCATGGTCTGATCCAGGTATTCTTGGTATTCATCAGGTAAGGAGGTTTCACATATTTACACCATACACACATTGGCAATAAATCCAAGAACATATGTGATTATACCACTGCCTAAAATCTGCTATCACCCATCACGATCTAAGAGGCACAATAAAGGCTTTTCTCTGCTTGAGTACCTGGCAAATCTGCCATTGTTATTCTAACAGCGCTGCCAAACACTCCTGACAGACATCCCTGAGTTAACAAACTCATGAGTGAACCATCAAAGATGAAAGGGTAAAGAAACGAGGCAGAGTACACAGAGGCAATGCATGTTATGTTGAGATGAAAGGGATGACATCCTTCTGGAATGAGCATTCGGATCAAAACCAAGCTCTTATATAAACAACATTTCACAGGGAGGTGTCAAACTTCTGGAGCTGGCAGTGATCAGTACATAGAAAAGAGGCACAATGCTCACCATTCACCTCTGTGGGATGACAATCTGCCTGATGGAGCAACCCTTTCCTTGGGAAATAATAATTAAACAAAGGACACAATGCGCTGAGTGTGTGACTGCAGGTGGATAACAGGTTTGCTCCACTGATTTAACTTCTGGGTGATGTCAACACAACAGGGGAAACAAGGGTTTTCACAGAGCGAGGTGATGACGTATTGTGCTTTGATTGGGAATCATGTTACATGCCAGGAAACCCACAATGCCAAAAGTGACAATTGTTCTCACTCACCTCCTAAGTATTTGTATATTGTATTTCACTTCTCTTTGCCTTGATTTTAGAACTGTTTTAGGCATGAGCTATGTTTCCCAGAGTGAAATGATGACGCTGTGTGGAGAAGGACTGTTTTTGTTTTGCTCTTCTAATCATGTGATGCAATCATAGTATGTATACAGTTTAACAAGAATTGTTTTCATTTGGGCGTGTGAACCACTAGACTTAAACTGACTAGCATGCAACAGCTGGTGACGAGTGCATGCGCTAGCTACGGTTATTAACACACGTTAAAGAATTTCTGATCCACCTGTACAAGTTGTTGCCATGAAGACCCGTTTTGATCGGAGGTGAAGAAAAAATATGTTAGCAACCTGTCCTGATGCAAACAGTTTGGTTGGATACATTTACCGTTACTCCCCCTGCAACTTTACAGATGGAGGTTGACTTTTTACCTTCAGACAGAGCCAAGCTGGCTGTATCCTCCGGCTCCCAGTCTTTATGATAACATAGGCAAACCAGCTGCTATTTGTAGCAAGATCTAAACGCAAAAATAAGTATAATTGAGGTAAAACGCTTAATTCAAAGAGTGAGAATCATATTCCCAGAATGTGGAACTATTCATTTAACATTATCCTGATGCTTGTGATACGTTTCCACTTAATCTGAGATCTCTGTGTGTGGCTTCCCATGTGGCCACCACGAGGCCCAGCCTGTCTCTGACTGCTATCCCAGGGACAGAGAGCCGTGACACTGGGTTCGGTCACCAGGGGAGGCTCCTGAATGACTGGTTTGATCCATCCTGGTGTTCCCTCCATCTGCAGCTGACACCTCTTCTGTGGTCTCAGCTACTCTGACTTCAGCTGTAAATCCCATGGTTAGTAAGTGTGTTGGGCTAAAAAAGAAACAAGTGGTCGTGTTATGTTGCCTAAACTGCCTGTTACAGTAACACTGCATGCAAGCCCAAGTAAATAAATATCCGACCACAATACCCAGTGTTTTGCTATGCTCTGTTGCCCAATAGGCTGTTTATTTTTTTCCCTTACTCCTGGCCTTTTCAGCAAAGCTAGCGGTGGCAGGGCCCTTCTGTTCCTCCTCCACCACCTGTGTTCTTCAGGCGGATTCCTTTACTCACCTCAGTGCAACACAGCTGCAACCAATTCTGTGCAAACAAAAAATCTGCCCATTGTTTGTACAAATAATAAATTAATAAGCAATGTCGGCCCGCTTTACCAGTAGAGCAGGGAGCGCACAGATGTACAAGGAAGGGGACAGAGCTACAGATGGGGATACAAATGCATACTCTTCATTATGGTTGGTCCAGAAGCTTGCTGTTGGCGGCCTAGGGCTAGACAAGGGCCAGGGCAAACGCTGGCTCAGCTCCTGGCTGCTATGTTAAGTCTCCCTCAGCCACAACCACATTGCGCAAAGCTGCTTCACACATATAATTTACTCATTATTCACGTAGTTTTCGAATAAGTAAAAAAAAATATATTGCAAAGTGAGAGAGTTGCTGGAAAACTAACATGGACTGAGTCACTATTCTGTAGAAAATAAAAGTTATTTGCAGTTATATAACATTGAAAGATCACAGGCTTATGGAGTCACAGTCAATTAGCACAGCTGATTGAATAGAAGTGACCGCAGAAACCTTATACTTTGAAAAATACCTTATAGTACTGAAGAGACAGTTTAACCAATGGTTGGCAAAGCCCAGTATGAGTGCATGCCATCAGTAGGCATGGCTGGGTATGCCTAATCCTGTGCTCTTCATGATGCCAGATTACTTTTTATAAGGGGCAGAAAATACAAATCTCTCAGACCCCATTTACTCGGGAGTGCAAACGGACCAAATTCGTTATCAACAAAAGTCTTCCGTTCACACACATTTGGCTGACTTAACGTGTCCGTTCACACGAGACCACTGGAAACGCTGTAGTGCATATGCCGGGCCTGTAAGTGGCGCTGTACTTCCGCACGAGACCGCTCGTAAGCGCCGGAGACGCTGTAGTACATATGCCGGGCCTGTAAGTGGCGCTGTACTTCTGCCACAAAATACACCAAAGCAGCAAAGAAGACCCCCGAGCATGGTTGCCATGGTTGCCCTTCTGTTTATGCCCCGCGGTAGATTTAGCAACATGTAGTTCATGTAATTCTCCATGTCCACTTGTTGCTGATGGTTGTGGTAGAGGAGCTGTAGATGTTGCACTAACATATGTAGCATGGTCAGTAGCAGTAGCACTAGCAGTAGCTACTGACCATGCTACGGCAGTGAGCAGCAGAGGTGGGGCTATGGCTTCATCGTTATCAGGAAATTATTGTATAGGGCGTACACACTGAGCCGTTTGGCCCCCCAGAGTGTTCCGTTTGCAGATCTATCAACCTTGGGACCCGTTATCGTTTGCGGGGTCCATTTCCGCGGTTCCGTTATGGCCTCGTGTGAACGAACGGGCTGTACGTGAGAGAAAAGTAGCAGATACAAACCGTTTCGTTCTCGTGTAAACACCGCCTTAGCCTTTGGTTTATTTCATAAAACACTCTGAACAGGAATATGAGCCCATCTGTCTGAGACATGTACAAATGTCCCCGTGGTTAAACAGGAGCATCAAAAGCCCTGCATGTTGTGTAATGGCAGGCCTAAACTCAATAGGGAAGCACCCTACCAGACAATAGCACAGTAATGGCCCCAGTGGTTCAGCCATTGTCCCATTCAAGTCATCAGGCCTTAATCAGAGTCTTTTCGCCGCTTGCCACCTCCTTTCATGCCACCCCCCCCCCCCCCAGTCCATCTCTTCTTCTTTATCACCCAAACTCTTTAATGTTCCTGCTTGTTTTTTGTCCTTTCAAAACACTGGCTGATGCACAATCTCATTTGTATAGACTTTGCAAAGGTGGAGACTTTGGTAATAGAATGAAAAGGAGGAGGCCGGGGCTTTGATCTCTCTGGGGGGCACATGGATTGGATTGTCTTGCCCCTGCTGGTGGGGCTAAGCTGGGGACAGTGTGAGACGCAGGGGGTCATATCAAAGGTAGTTATCTTCAGAGGGTCTTCTCAGCGGCACATTAGTACGCTATCTAAATGTTGATTTGTTCACACCAACATCTGAGGAGCTCTAAATGAGCTGACAACAGGCAACACCTAGTGAATGTAAATCAGCAAAGTGGTCAAGTTCACTTTTTTCTACAGACGTTTGCACAGCTCATCCCTGCCAACGTTAACTGTTAAACCCGCCCGAGCGCACAAGTTAAAAAGTCCTGATGTTAACTTCAAACATCAAGATGCCCACAAATTACAGCCCAACATAAATCTGCTTTTTTTCTTTATGCACTACCGGCGTCCTCCAAAGCTTAATAGTGCAGCATGCTTATTGTCAATGTTGTGCGGAAGAAAATGATTGGGAACACCCTATAGCCTCAGCAAACAGCCGTGTTGAGGTTTCTGACTGTGTGTGTGTTCCTCCGTTGTGGGTGGGAAACATCATATTACTGTCACTCGCACAGCTGACATTTTAGAGAAAGGTATAAATCATACACTCACACACACACTCCAGCATCCACTTTCAGCCAAAGCCAGAGACAAAGGTTTACATTTATTGTGTATAACATCCTTTCCCCTAATTTTATAAACTGAGGTCATTGAAAGAATCCATACACAAATACAGCTGCTGGTGCAAACCACAGACTACACGCATCGATTGGAAAAAGCCACTACATTAGAGAAAAGAGGTGCATATTGTTTCCTGATTGTTTCCGAAAGCTCTCTGGCTCTCTGGCTAGCGGGTACTTTTTCACAGTTTTTCTGGCTCTCCAAAATCGAGGTTCTTTCTGGGCCAACATCCGGGCTGAGTATGTTAAACTAGTGAGAGAATTGCTGGCAACTACAACAAAATGAACATATTTTACCGTGATTTAATTGTAATACACGTCTCAAAATGATGCCGAAGTAACAACATACTGATACCGGTTAGTAAAAACCATGAATTAATGCTTTAACAAATCTGCAAACAAGACGGCAGGCAAAAAACCTTTTAAAATGCGTGTTTTCTAAATAGAGATCGGCTAAGCTAACGTTGTAAATGCTTCGACCGTCCACACTCACAACAACGGCCTATACAGACATAAATAAACCAGCGACTGCATTCGCCATGACACAGGCAGTCTGTGGTTTGTACTTGTTTAACTTTTGTCTCGTTTCTGAACAGATATGAAGAGCTGTGAGCTCTGACAGCTAACAGCTAACGGCTGTGTTGGTTTTGTGTTTCGCATTGAAGATGACGTTGAAGATAACGCCTACACTGCGTTACTATTGTTACTACCCCAACTGTAATGGAAACGCAGCATAAAGTGAGCCTGGCCTAACAAGGCCTAACTATACCGTACTAAGCTGTGCGAGGCCCTGCCGTGGAAATGCGCCATTAGAGACCTTAAGACAAACAGCACCCCTTTGTGCCATTCTATATCATAAGATACAGCTCCAGAGATAAACAAATATGATATAATTCAGATTCTTAAAACCAGCCCAAAACCTCCCTCCATCCATGGCGTCATTTTTTAGCTCTACTGATATTTGGGTTGAAACATTGATTGAAAATATTGTAGAGATGGTTATGTTGTGCATCAAATGTCCAACTCTGCACATTCCCGAGGGGCTTGAATAGAGCTCAGGAGCTTCAGTCTATCCCCCTGTTACTAAAATGTACATTTCAGCCTTTTTCCACACTCAGTCATTAACCATGCTAGCTATTTTTTAGGATCCATGCCTGTTGGTAAATATTTGCTAGACAGAGATTGCATTTCAAATTGGTCCTGCAATGTCTCCTTTGTATAATAGTTGTTGTGAAGGCATGTATTGTCTCATTTAAACTGACCACATCGTGTATTTTGGTGATGTTGGCAATGGTTTGCTATTCTACAACTACAATTAGCATTCCTTCCAGATAAAACAATGATCACTTGAATACGGCTGAGCTAAGCTTGCAGGAAGTGATCTAAAGGTCTGATAGCAACCCGTGATTACCAAGCAACTGACTCCAGTCCACCATGCATGATGTTTACATTTAACATCACCCCCCACCACCCTATTTTGTCCCATCACTAATCTTGTTTTACGTTATCTTCAAACTCCCGCTTTGCCCTGTGGCTAAAGTCCTTATCATATATTGATTATGTCTCTTAGATTAAAGGACATGCTTCTACTTCCACAAGAATGTGACCAAGCCTTTGTGTCCATATGGAAGCATTTGTCAGACAGATGGGTTATTTTCCCCTTCGTATTCACAGGGACTTGGGGTAAGTAATGAGGCTGTTGATAATTGTTGTTCACTTTGAAGTCCTATCACCAGGATACCTGTATTTGCAAGTAAATAATACCAACATGTGAAAAAAGTCAGGACAGCGATATAGTGAAGCTAAAACATCTCCACATTAATCAACTGAGCAAGTTCCTAATTCCTCCAGACAATACAGGGATGTCAATTGGCTGTATAATACTCCCCCAAAACCCCCTAAAGCTTCCAAAACTTAATTCCATTTGCTGAGAAGTAGAATTTCCTGAATGTGGGTTACACACAAATGACAGACATTTTGTCTTGGGGCAATTACTAATATGCCACTGTTGTTGCCCAGGCTGCCTGTATCTGGGTTTTGGTTTGAATGTTGGGTTTACTCTCCATGGGTTGTGTGGTTTGCAGAAGCTTAATCACAAAGCCACAAGCATCTCAGCCATTTTGATAGGAGCCAAACTGGGAACGCTTCATATGTTACACTGTTTTTGCTAGTAATACATTCTGTATAGCTGCATTTTCTGCACAGTCAGCAAGGCAACTAAATTGAAGTAGTTCAGGTTGACAAATTGAAAATGTGCCTTTAAAATGGAGGCATTTATGGACTATAAAATGTCACAGATTGTAAAAAATAATGTGCAAGAGCCAAGCTTTACTTGAGCAGAAATGGAAATAATTGTTTTTTAAAAGCTCAATGATTTTGAACCCATTTGAAGTAAAAATGTTAAAACATATTATTATCCGGATCTTAAAAAGGTTGATGATGTACTGTGTAGTTCCTTCTTGTTGAGTCAACAACTTGGGCATCTGGAGACAGTTTCCAGGTCAGCTTCAGGTTTAGAATAGAATATCATTAAGGACCCAAAGCTTTAAAGAGAGTTAAGTGATGAAAGATCCTTGATTGGACAACAAGAACCACAAGCTTTTGTAAGATAACACAAATCACCGGCCTGTGAATAAAGCGTCAAAGTTCACAAACTATTTTTCCCAGCATACAGGTGTGTTTACAATCTCTTCCAAGTAACTTTGTGTAGAAAAACAACAGCGTTAAAAAGTGATTGCAAAAACAGTTACAGGCAACAAGGCAATTAACGCCTGTGTACCACGTTGAGTGCATAAGCTCAATACTAATGGTTTGGGGCTGAGTACCAAGTCTGCTCTTTATTTGAGTATTTGACTTGCAAGACGTCCAAATGTTGCCACTAGTAAACACTGGCCTGCTAGAGACGCATAGAGGCTGTTTTGTTGTGCTGTGCATGTAGTTTACAATCACAATGATGAACTTAGAAAACTTGCTAAAGTGGACTCCTGCGGTGCAATCACAAAAAGTTATTTATTTTTAATGGGTGCACTTTTGAGCCGTGCCATCTTACATTCAGCACATTGTCAAGATTGGCCTTCAGAGCTTCAGCTTTCCCACAGAGGAGAAAAGCTGTCTAATTAGTGGCTCATTTATGATGGAGCAGAGTTGTGTGTATTTTTCAAGAGTTTCTCCCCTCATTTGATCACATTTATTTCTCAGTTCCACTCAAATGTTTTGTACCACTATACTCTTCTCTGCTCCGTCTCTTTTCTCCGTCCCTTCTTGCCTCTGATCTGTCACACTCTTTGCAAGGAAGCTAAGCCCTGCTCCTCAGAGATCTGTGAGTACATTGTCAGGAATGTGTGTCCTTCCTGACATTACAACGCTTTTCATCAACTAACAAGAGGAGTAGGAGGTTAATAGGGAGGAAGAGGGGAGGATGTTGAGATGTTCAGAACGCTTAAGGAGCCGGGGAAAAAAAGAGAGCTCTTTGTGGCCGCTTATCTGACAGGATATGAAGCAACTCAATGGCTTTGGCATTTGACAAAATAGCTTCCTTTAATGGGCATTCACTACGACAGGCATCCCCTGACATGAGGCCACTGGCCACATATGTCTGAGCAGCTGAGAGAGAGAGCATTTCAGGAAGAGGAAAGACAGCCGGAGGGTGTTTTAGAAGTTCCGTATTTTGTTAATTGCCCACGATAAGATGCAGCAATTTGCCGGTAGTTGAGATGATTATCAATGGGAGCAATTGAACAGATGTTGGTGCACTTTTAAAAACAGTCTCTCCAGCACTGACTAAAGGACAGTTCTGACAAATGTCTGAATTCTGGAGCTGTTCAATGAATCAATAGGGCAAATTTAACTCACCAAAGGACACTGTAAACTCCTCATAAAAGCACAAAAACACATGGCGCCAGACAAACACACACAAACATGCCAGTTTCCTTGAATTATTTTTGTTAATGGGATCTAAGGGGACATCGTTTTCCTGATGTGGTGTAATTGAAGCTGCTGTATTAAAGGGTTGTGTTCCTCTCCTGCTGCTGAGACACAAAGTAATGCAAGCCCCATCCCAGTTATTAACCCAGGAAGTCCCCACGGTGTGCTGCACTCTAATGAAAGAGTCCGATACGTATTTTATTTTTTCTCTCAGTTAGATGTTGCCCCTTTGACCCCTGTGAAGCTTATCAAGTCCTCAGTGGTCCACCTCTGTCTCTGTGGGGAACTTACTTTGTCTAATAGTCTGAAATGGTTGCTTTTACATACTTATTCCTAACTTAAAATGAATAGAATTAGGAAATGAATCGGTGAATCCCACTGCCTTATTTCCCACATTTCTCTCTCTCTCTGTCTGGTTAACCTTATTTACACTTAGAGGACGGTAAATATTTGAAAGTGAAAGGAAATAAAAGAGACTTTAATGCAGGCTTCAACCCCTTGAGCTACCTGTCACCTGATCGGGAGCTTTACCTTTTGAACTTCATGAGAAAGATACACAACAGATTTGCTGTCTTTAGGATTAGCCATATCAACTCAAAGAAACAGGTTTATTCCGTCTCATTATGTGGTTTGAAGATGATTTGTATCACAGGCAGTCCCAATTCTGTCATTAAGTTAATAATCACAATGTTGACGTATTCCTTTGCCTTTCTTCTCTTTAACCACAAAATACTCTTTTCTAATTAATTGCATCTGTGGGTTTACACTCTGTTTATTTTTTTAACAACTGCACACAAATATTTTCCATTCGTTAAGAACTGACGTTTACATTTGCAGATAAATCTAATTGCCGCTGTCCACACTCTCTCAACACAATAGGCTTTCTTCTCACAACACAACAGCTCCTTGTCTTCGAACTAATTAACACTAATGTATCTTAATGGGGTTGAAATTACATCCCCATGATGCCCGAGGGCAAATTCGGACTTTTACTTGTTTTTCCTCGATCACACCAAACATCTGGAGTTTCCCATAATGCACCTTTTATTGGTCCTCTGGCTCTTTATCTATTATTCACCTGATTGGCTGTGTTTCATACAGTGTACCTCAACAGGAATGCCATGCTTGTTGTGTATCCAAAGAAGAGATTAACTCTACAGCACTCAAAACACTACAGATTTTCTCACACAGGGCAAAAACCTGTCACTGTTGTATTGCTGCTTTCCTTTGATGTAGGACTTTGAGCCTCGACGGACATATAATATAATTTACAGTCTAAATCAGGGGTGGTCTTTCCCGGTGTTAACAGCTCACCCTGCTTTGTGTCCCACCGATACCAAAAGAGTGGATTTTTCTCAGGCTGTTGAACGTTTACTGAATGGTTTAATTGCAAGCAGACTCAAAGAGATGGATATTTGAATCATTTCGAATAAAATATGGCTCCATCTGGATTTGATAAGCTCATAAATGAATCCCATCTGATGCTAATTTTACACTTTACACTTCAAACAATTACATTAATTCCAGGGCACCTACTATACCATGACTGTAGAGCGAAGAGGCAGTAATCATAGAGTAGACACGTGGTTAGAAAAAAAAAATGCAGTTTCATGTTGGAAATACTTCATAGCTCTAGAAAAAAAAAAACATCATATGTTTGCTAAGAATAGAAAATAAATGGAGGAAATGGGCCTCTTTAGAAGTGAGAACCAGTTAGTATTATCACATGGATGGATAGTCTTGTCATCAGAGAACAGGAGTTAAATCGTTTCCACTTTTAATACCAAAACAGTTTTTACCCAATGTTTGGTAACAACAGAAACATTTGCCCAAAGATCTTCTGCAATCCCCGACTCAATAACATTTACACACCGATAGCTCTGATCACAAGAGTTCACGCAATATGTGTCAAAACAGGTTGCAGAGGAAGCATGAATCTATAATTATACAGATGGTATAATTACGAATCAAGCACATATACAATTCATGGTATAATTATGAACTTCTGCAGCTATAAGCCACTAATGGGAACTGGGAGTGAGGAGTTATCCAACACGCAGACAGCGAATTACTGTGTATGCCGCGTTAATTGGTTATGCCCCCTGTTTAGAACAGGAGCGTGATAAGGTTGGCAGATTTATGTCGCAGTAGCACAAGTACAAGTACACAACACTGATGTTTTAAATAAGCATCTTTTTTGAGTCTTCTAACTGTGTTTACCAGGATAGGTAGGGATTGAACACATAGGAAAGGAGAATTAGGCTAAGAGAAGCCACAGATAGCTGTGAAGTTTTGCTTTAAATGAGATGATAAGCATGCCACCGTCTGCAATACAGAAGTTTTCACACACGATAAGATGAATAAAAAGCAGCCGTGCAGTAACAGCCAAACGACAAATTAGCTTTGTGGTTGTAAAAAAGAAAACAGGAAAAAAAGGCATTGGGATCACCAAAGCAGTTTGGTTTTGTATGGAAACAACTGTGGCTGGATGTTTGGTTCTCATGGAAGCCACATGACAGGGAGGTCATGCGAGAGACAGCAGGACCGACACTGTGTGCGATCTCACCACAATCGTTCCCCAGCCACACTTTTGATGTTTCCCTCCTTAGCTTTTATCATTGAGAGACCCCTATTTTCACTGTTAGGAAAGCAGACAAACACTTACAGATACACACACACCTCCTGCTTCATCTGAGCCCAAGCTTGGCTACTGCCACCCATTTCAGGCTTCACAAATCCATTTTAACAAGCAGAGAAATCATTCAGCGGGCACTTTCCTGAATCATAAAACACCAAATCATGACTTAGGGATCCTGTGCTTTTATTGATCTGTGCTCTCCGATCAAAAGTATACAGGCCAGGCCTGGTCAGCTTCGGGAGAGGAAATGGGGAGGGTGTGGAGGAAGGGGAGATGAAGTAGGGGGGGTGCTCATGTGAGGCTGAAATGTGATCCGGAGCCTGTGTCGCATTAGCCTTAACGGGCTGTGTGGCAGACGCACTGGCACCACGGAGTGGAGAAGACGGGTGGTGGAGGAGGAGGAGGAGGAGGAGGAGGAGGAGGAGGAGGAGGAGGAGGAGGAGGAGGAGGAGGAGGAGGAGGAGGAGGAGGAGGAGGAGGAGGAGGAGGAGGAGAGCTGGGAAGAAGACAAGGGAGGCAAATTGCTGGATACACTGACGCGGGAAAAGTATGTGGAGCTAAAGCAGCAGGAAGGAATGCCGTCAACCCCACTGGATGTTTTTCTGGCACTGCCCCAAAAAAGAGAGAACAGAGAGGGAAAATGATGCTTATCCCACAATCTAACTCACCTTTGCACCCACAGCAAACACATCATCAGAATCCCCTGTCAGCCTGTCATCCCACAGGGTCACGCTGCCGCTCCCTCTCTCTGTGTGTCATGTTGTCTCTCTCCTTCTCTGTAATTTCCTTTTTTTCCCTCTCCTCTTTCCCGGAAAGAATGTGTCTCCTGTCGCTCTAGCAGTCAGTGTCAGGGGGATAAACAGCCCATTTGGGTGTCTGACTCAGTTACGGAATCCCAGGGGTGCCTAAAGTATTCCAAGAATTCCAGCTTTTGCACCCACAACTGTGACGCCACCTGAGGGAATGCTATAGACATCATACCAGACACTTCCTGTACACACTCAGGATTCAGCGTCGAGCAGCGAGGAATCTCTTTTATCTCGAGATAACAACATTTTAGATAAGGGGGGAAAACAATGTGCATATGGAGCATGTTTCTGAATGGAATATGCAACACACTCTTGCTGTGCACATGCATGACTGTGTGTGTGAAAGACAGAGTGATGATGAAAGAGAGGATGAGGGAGAAATGAAGGAAAGGAGAGACAGAGCCGGAGTGAGAAGAGTGGAGGGGGTAATGACTAGGTCTGCTCAGGACAGAGGAGGCGACAGAGGGGGAAGCGTCTCCGATCTTCTCCTCGTGGCTCCTCTTTGGCGTCTATGATCCTTGGACCCTTCACGCAATCTCCCTTATTACAAGGCTTCCCCTCTCCACACGGGCACCACTACAAAATGGAGCAATTACATTTAATTAGGCTGCAGAGGGTAGCTACCTTGCCCCATCCCAAAACCTCAGAGAAGCGCAGACTTCAGGTAACACAACGGTCGGGGAGCACTTCAAAGAAATGCAAAATTACAGCGCCATTAGTGGAGCCACCACAGAACTGCTGTGAAGCCAGGGAATCATTTGACCCGGAGAGGAAGATTCAAAGGAGTTAAAACTGAGAAGCAGAGCCATAGAGACAAAAACATCTCAAGAGCCAACGATTAGGGGGCAGACTGAGCACTTCTAAACATTGTTTGTGTTGTATGGGAGACTTGAAAAATTAAGGAGTCTCTAGAATGCCTATTAGTTATCTCATACTGCTATAGCCTCTCTTTAAGGATGCTGTTTTGGGCTATATTAAACATGTTGTGGTTTTACAACAACACAAATATGTTTCAGTAAATAAAAAAATAAGAAAACCAAAAAAGTTTCCAAATAAAGAAAGAAGAAAAATGATATGCGAGGCAATCCTACTCTATCTGCCTGATGTTTGCAGTGTTGGATTTTGGCTCAGAGAGGGCATGATTGCCCTAAAGTCTTTTATTGATGCTGACTCACCAAGCCTCCAACCAGAGTGGAAAATTCTGACTAGAACGCAGTTAGATCTGCGTCAACTCATCCACACAGGTGAGATAACAAACATAAATTACCCATTCTGCACTTTTTAATTTTTTTCTGTGGTTTGTTATGCGATTAAAGTGATCTAGTTAAGTGATGAGTCAGGGTTACACACACTAACATAAAGAAAAAAACGTGGAGAAACAAAACAAACACAGATCCTTTCATACAAGGGGTCTATGTTCTACTTTCATATTTTTTCTTACTCTGCCAGCATCAGTAAATTGCGAGAGAAAGCACAAGCAACTAACCAATCATATTTCTTGCGGGTCTGAATTGGCATCTCGATAGCGGCCATAGCCCCGACATCTCGTTATATATTTGAGGTATGGGTTGCCATGGAATAGCCCTCTAAAGCACATTCTCCGTCATCATCAAAAGATTAAATGACAAAATATATTTTTAAAGCCCGCTGTTCATCCCTCTAGCAGACTTTTAGGATCTATGCCAAGAAGCATTGATGCTGTTCTTGTGGACCGTGGTGGCCCAGAACCCTACTAAGACACTAAATGTTGGTGAACCCCTTAATTTGTCTGTACATTATTTAATGAACAATAAAACAAAAAACGATTTCTCTAGCCATCTTTGTGGCTCCTCATTTTTCCAGATTTTCTGCCACTGAAACTTTCTTTCGTGCGCCTTAATGTGTCTTTTGTAGTTAACTGTGGCTCCATAAAGAAAGGGCCGGGTCGTTTTTTTTTCCCTACCACAAATTAGTCTCATGCTGCGTCATGATTTACTGTCTCCGTTATAGTAATCACAACCAGATCTGTGCTCACCGTAGACTACAAGCGAATGCTGGAAACTTTGACAGACAGCCAGTCGTAGCCTACTGTTGTCGCCTGTGTCACCAGCGCTCTGGCTATGAAAGAAACGCTAGCCATATTTCAGTGACTGGGCTGATGGTTACCACAATGTTCAAATGTATTCACCCACTGGATTTAATATTTTCTTTTCTTCATGTGGTCAACTGGAATTGGTGATTATAGTAGCGTTCCATATAAAATACAGTGTAGAAATAATCATAAAAAAAGTAAATGGATACTTTAACTTCAACTGAAAGAAAAACAACAAGACTAATGGAAAATGCTGAGGTATATGCAACAACTAGGGCATTAAAAATTGGTGCAGGCGATACTGAGCACTTATACAGCAAACCTAATAAGCCAGACAAACCAAAATATTCTCATTTTAAGCACTTAAATGAAAAAACATTTTAATGAGCTATTTAAATTGGATTGTGATCCATAAAAGTGCCATAATTCAACACCAAAACACATCAATTAGATGGTTCCTGCAGGAATCTACATCTAAATATGAAAAGTGGCACCTTTGTTCTCACAGGAGTTGCTTGTGTGTGAGCTGAAGCTGTAAAAGCAGTAGAGGGAAATGTTGATTTAAAGCGTGACTCACAGCGGAGTGCAAACCTCTGAGTTCAAGATGACATCGTGTCTCGCTCGTGCGTAGCTCGGGCTGCTGTGGCTGGATCTTGACGACAACATGATAAGCATTCCAGCATTCATCAGCTGCTATCCAAACAAGGCCTGCCTCCACTTTACACAGCATGGATCTCTTAAATAAGAACTTAAATGCAGTGTCTGATGATGGGTTCCGCCTGTAGGTACCGTGAATGATATACATCTTTTGATAAGAAAAAGAGACACCAATAGACGAGAAGCCAGTGAAGTGAAACAAAGATGGAAGCAGTATCTTGTCTCTAAACGCTTCATGGAACGCACCAAGGATATGAGGCATGGTGCCCAGCTGCGTTTAGCCTGGAGCAAGTCAAGCTATTCCTGCTAAAATATATTGCTGCAGTGAAGGTGCTTCTATGGGGATGAACTCATATCCCACTGTATGAGAGGACAAAACAAATATTGAAGCTATAACTCAACATTTAAAGATGACATTCACTTCCATAGGGGGAAATATTTCAGATGTGGAGTACTGCTTTATGCCAAAGCCAACAGCAAAACATCCAAACAACGTCTGGCATGGTCCCACCACAATACGTTCTTGAATGTAAGCAGACATCTCACTGCCTCTACAGCTGAGAGGCTGGCGCTCACTCATCTGGGCAAGCATGTCATTGGTCACATGTGCATGGCATTAACAAAGACACAAACAAAGTTGGGGTGCACCACAACCCTATGATTAAGCTGATATATGAAGATGTCAGAATGCACTCCACAAAAATATGATCCATTTTCCCCTAAAAAGCTAAATGGATGAGCATTTAATCTTGCTGCCTTTTTAGGTAACATCAAATTGCTCTGAATGGTGGCCGCAGAGATCTTCAACATGATGGCAGAGTTTGAAAGAAAGCATTTAGAAATACATTTTTACAAAACAACAAATCGAGGTCATAAAACCTTACAGATCCTCATTGCTGCTGTAGTGCCTAAACAAAGACGTCCTGCCTTCACAGAGAGGCAAAACTGCAGCTTTCCATCACATCACAGATCAATAAAATCTAGACAGACACAAAATACACTGCGGGCAACATTGCCGCAAGGCCCTACTGTATCATCAATCACTATTGAGACCACCATGATACCAAACCGCGCCAGGCTTAGATTTAGGCTACTTTTAATGGAAATCACTTATGCCCGAACCCCTGTAAATGATTAAAAGCCGAGGTCATGCTCAAGTTGAATCAGCAGCGGAGGCTGTCGGCAAAATAAATCACTCTGATTGGCTGTTCAGCTTAGCGAATCAGTGCATGAGAAGCTAAACGGAAGTGAGGTACACAAACACACGATGAGGCTATCGTTATAGCCAGTGCCCTAGAGAGATAATATTATATTATAATATATAATTATCTCTCTAGGGCTCTGGTTATAGCTAACGATAGCTAATGGCTATTATATTTTTTTATTATTGTATTACTTACTATTTTTATCTTATTGTATTTTAGTCGATTGCTTACATTGTACCGTTCTACATTTGATAATAAACCACTTTTTACCGCTACAAGAAAAAAAACAAAAAAACTTTATTTCGTACCTTCATAGAGAGGCGAAGTCCCGCCCTTCTACTTCCGCCCCATGGGACCTTATTTCGGAAAAATTATGTATTGAAGTCAATGAAGAGAGAAAGCTTATCTTTCGATCCCGTTTGAATTGTGCCACGAATTACACATATGATGTTTTTCAATCTTAAATAATAATTTCCGTGTCAAAAAAGTCACAGTTTGTCGTAAAACTGTTGAAATATAAGACTATGAAAAATACGCAACTAGAAAGACTACAAATCCCAGAGTCGCGTAAGTGATGTCATCATTGTTTTCCTCCACTAAATATAAGAGGTAACTTAAACAAGATGCCTGTGTGCTTAGTACCATGTTGTTATCATACCAGCAATGGGTCTTGCTCGTTCTTTCGCTTCCCGTCTGATGAAAGGACCAGGATTGGCTGGATCAAGTTAGCTAACTAGCTAGTAGCAAGCGCGTTAGTTAGCATTACAGCCTTAGTCACTTTTATTAGCCTTAATATGAAGTAACATGAAGTAACCCAACATTTTAAACAGTAAGAGTAGTAGTCATATTTCGTGAACCATTTGAAGAGTACTGTCACACCAGTGTGATCATTCTATAATACACCGTTTAAGCCCGGATGCCCCCGGGGGAGACATGCTAACGCTACATTACTTAGCATCGGCGATCTTTTGAACTTCATGATATCTGCACAAATGGTTAACATTGAACATTAAAACGATCAGGCAGTTCAGACAGAATGGAAGGCAGCCAGGCAGCTTTGCATGACATTCTTCTGGACGTGTTTCATTGTGGTGATAGAGAGGGTAGTCAATCCCTTGTTTTGGCAAGACAGTAGTGACGGCCATCTTGGTGACATGTGTTGTTGTGCGAGACCAGAGATGTAGCCTAGTTCATTGAGCGGTTTCACACAAAAAAAGTCTTACTTCAAAGTTTTACGGCTAACTTTTTTTTTTTTACTTGCAAAATTATCTTTTAAATTGACAAACATCATATGTGTAATTCGTGGCACAATTCAAACGGGATCGAAATATAACTTTTCTCTCTCCATTGACTTCAATAATTTTTCCGAAATAAGGTCCCATGGAGGTCCACCGGAAAGGGAGGGACTTCGCCTCTCTATACAGCCATTAGATAACACAACATTAGAATGAGGATAACATTGGCATTATTAGCATTAGCCCCGTGCACCAACGGAGAGAGACTAACTTATGGCAACACAAAAAAAAAACATGGGAGCGGTGGAGTGATGAGGAGGTGTCAGCGTTCTGGCGATTTACTCGTAAGTCCCAAACTCCGGGGACTTCCGGCCAGGGACTTCGGGTGGCAGTATACGCCGTGAGGTTGTTTGCGGCCTGCCAGTAAACCCAAAGCAGAAGAAGAAGAATGGATGCCAGTGGCTTAATTTGCCTAATCCTCCCTCAGGGACTTATTCCGGTGTGAACGCGATCTGTTTAGTTCCGGGAACTAAAGAGTTCGGATGAACTAAGTACTGAACTAAGTACGGCAAAGTACTGAACTAAGTACGGCAAAGTACTTAGTGTGAAAGCGCCTTTTGCGGTGTGTTCCAGTGCGACTTCTTGGCCAAGACGCAGGAGACGTGAGGCGACACAACAGTCTGGTCCGTCGGGACGTGTTCTTTGGTGTCAGTTTGGTGTGTCAGGGCCTTTACATCACCTGATATGTATTTCTCAAAGGTAGTATCCTACAGCTACCTCAACACTCTGATATTTAAGCCACATTCAGAGATATGCAATTTGGTTTTATGTCAATGTACATTATTGCAGAATGAACCCAATCCTACCTCTCAACACCTCTGCTATTTCTGCCCTCAGACTTTAAGGGGTACCAACTCTGGCCCTGAATGGCCACATTTAGCAGTCCATCTTTATGGGAACCCTGGACCATACAGGTTGCATAACTCTCCCTCTCAAGAGGTCTCTCTTTATTTCTTTTTCTCCCTTGTCCTCCTTTCAGTAAACACCTCTACTTTGACATGAGTGGCAATTTTCATCTCACTGATTGAAGAGTAAAGCTGCTGCTGGTCCGCCACACAGACTCCTGCCCTGCCCTGCTTGCTCCCTCTCTCACTTTGTGCTATCAGTCATTTAAAAGAACCTCCCCCATAATCTTAATCCTTCAAGTCTTAAGGCCCCTTAAGAACTGAGTCTGAGCCCTAAATGTCTCCTCTGGCCTGCTCTTGAGATACAAACGCAGTAAAAGCAGAGCAATTTTAACTAAAAAAATAACTTCTTCAGTCACAAAGATATTTTTCGCACAAATCCAAACATTCGAGCTAATAAGTATATATAGACTCATGGACAAACAAACAAACCCTCACTCTCAGCTTTTAATGAGTTGACTGCTTGCAAAAACACAAAGAACCTCTTCATTTCTCCTCTCTTAATCCGCCAGTACCCTGTCCCTTAATAGAACTGCTTAATTGTAATGACTGTGTATGTTTGTCTTTGGATGAAAAAGGCTCTTGGATAGAAGGGAGGCGGCAGGCCCAGACCACAGCAGCAACTCTGAGTAGTGGTGACGACTAACAGCTCATCAGTACTGGAGACGCAGGGCACATCATCAAAGACTAAATCAACTAAACTGTCCCCACACAGATTAGTGCAACGAGTGGCAGAAGCCTCCAAGCAATGTCTTTAGATAATCTTAACCTCACCAAAGCCTTAACTAATATGAAGAGAAAACAAAACACTAACCACAGATTGTGTCTAGACGGAGCCTTATCTACTCTGATGATTTATTCAAAAAACTTGCATATGAGGATATTGACAGTATAGATTAAAAAGATGACATAGAAGCACACAAGCAAATGTACATACTTATGTTCATAGTAAAACAAATCATTTACTACAACTACCAGTTTTCAGAATACTTCAGTTTAACAGCATCATTTCAAAGACTTGTAGCTCAAGAAGCAAAAAAGAGATTGTGTCTCGTCTTTAATTTGCATTTGAAGCGGCTATTACGAATCTGAATGAGAATAAACAGAAGTCCACCGTGAGGTGACTCACTATAAAATGTATCTGGTTTTGAATTGGTACAACTATCCACTTTGGACTGGATCATTAGTTTAATGTAACTGTTTGGATTACTTTTCTGCTTGTCTTATGTGCCTAATTCAACATCAAGGACGTAGATAGGTTACCAAATGTTTTGGAAAATTGGACTCACAGTAATAATCATTTTCTATATATTTGTTTAACTTTCGTCATAAATCCAAAGACAAAAAAAAACGAAATCTTCCATCTGATAAACAAGATAAAACCAAACATGAACTTATGTTTTAATTGCTGTTTTTAAGGCCTATGACCATCCACAAACCATAATAACATACTTTCCTACAAACTGCTGCAAGAAAGCCTACCTACATGGTTAGTTGGTTCATGGTACATTGTGTTCCTGTGTTTCAAATAAATAAAAAAACATGTAGTTGAATCCCACAAAAGTAAAAAAGTATTCATGTTTAATTTAGGTTGAGAATGATAATATTACTGCAGCATTAGTCATTCTTACTGCAACAAAACATAAAAGGAAACATGATGTCCATATAATATATTCAGAATATGCCAGTGCCAGTGAGCAAATAAGCACCAAAATAATAATAAGTTCTAAGGATAACTCCAGACTGCAGCATTCATTACGGCATGTGACGATAACACTACGTGTGATGAGAGGAGCAAAACAACATGCCTCCTTTGCATTTCCCCCACTGCCTCTGTTGAGGTTCCTGCATGATGAAAGCATCCCATAATCCTGCTGGAATGACAGTGGACAAAACATGGATAAGAGCTGGGAGGAAATTGCAGAACAAACAGCCTGATGAGTGCCAGAGACACGGCCCAATGAGTATGGTCTGATCTGTGTTTGCACAGGACCGAAGCATGCAGATTGAAGCTCAAAGCCTTTGTGTGTGTGTGTGTGCATGTGTTTGTGTGTGCAACCCAGTCTCATAGCATTTCGTGTTCACCAACACGAATTTTAATCTATTGATTCGTGTTCACCAACACGATTTTCCCCTTTTTTTCGTGTTGCACAGCACGATTTTAAAAGCAATGTATTTCTACTGGTAATGACGCTCATGGAAGCACGGCATTCGTTTGTGTCGGCTGCCCTTAAAGGCAATGTGAGCGTCCATTCTCATTGGATAACGGAGAATTGTACACCCGGAAGTAAGTATTCCCCTTACTGTCGATTGATTTTACAGTGATATCTGCACTACTCATCGACTAAAAAACACCAGATTATCCTTGTTAATTACACAACATTGATTGGTTTAAATTGTGTGCAATGCTTTTGTATTTTTCCCCTTCGATTCGGAGAAACAAATATTTTTTCGGAGTAAAGGATAGCAGAAGACGCTACACTACCCAGAATCCCCAGCTATCGTTTGGACTACACCATGTGCTCTGTTTGACAAACCCCGTGATAGTCCTCAAGCTCTGTGATTGGAGAGTGTGCTCCGAGGGTTAGGCCGAGCCTCGAACAGCACTTGAAATGGGATGGAACCACGGCAGACTGTCCAAAACTAGATTTGAACGGGTCCACCGCGTCCCCCCCTCTCCCACCCCGTCCCCAGAACTACACATGCTGGCTATTCTGTTTCGCAACATGTTCTCTATCTATGGCACGTCTCTACTGGGAGTTGTAGTTTTAAAAGACGTTTTCGTATTTCCCATAATAAGAAGTTGCCAGTATTAAACTGTGTACATCCCTGGAGGTTTAGGGGATAGGAAACACTCAAATTTAAAACATATAATTAATAAATGGGTGAAAATTGCTTGTGCCCATAATGGGCAGCATTAATATATATACACACATGCCAGCTAAGGTCAGAAGAGCTTTATTTAACAGCTGGTCTTATGTTTGTGACCCCTGTTGTTAATTGATAACATTACATTACATTAATTGATAAGCCTGAAACATGCACTTGTCAAGGTTCAGAGTCAAATTTTGCAAATATGGCAGTAGCCATCGATCAGCTTAAGATAAGATATACTTTATTGATCTCAAGTTGGAACATTTGCATTACATCAGCATGTGTAACAGTTGTAAATATGCAGTGGTGTTTATTTGTAAATCATTTAGTATAATCACACAAATTCTGTGTTTTATATTTAACAATTCTGTGTTCTTTATTTATTGATTGTTCAATACCTGACAAGGCCGGAGATGAAATATCTACATACATCTTATAAGAGTATAATACATGATGTATAATATCAGTTAAAATAAGTGCTTCAACATAGTTAACATTGCTGGAGGTATGCACAAATATTGATAGATGTCTTGTAATGCACTATTGAGGAACCTGCGACCCAAGTTTTTCATTCAATGCATAACTACACCATAGTTGTGTAGGCCTATATGATATGTCAATAAACCTTATAAAATCTTGAAATCTTGAAAGGGATGTGCAAAATAGTCATTATATGCAGTCTTTAATTAACTATTAGTAGAGAATAACGAGTAATTAATATACTTTATAGGGATCCTATTAATATCTAATAATAAAAATAATGAAATTCAATAACATGCTTTAACCACTAGGTGTCCCTTTATATCAGCTGTGCACCTTTATGGTGTAAATACAGCCTATACCAATTGGATCAAATATAAAAGTCAGCCGAATTAGTGTTGATACTGCAAGGAGACGTATTGTGTGAAAATAAATGTAAGATGTTGTTTAATGGCTGATATATTTATGATCCACGTCACGTTTTCAGTTCCTCATGTTTGTCTAGAAGTCTTCTCATCAGGGCTCTATAAACACAGAACTACGGCAGATATGTAATATTTAATGCAGCCGAACCGTGTATTACAATGCCGTTATGTGATGACTTTCAAAGAGAAAAGCAAGCACACTCGGAATATAGTATTATTTTTTAAAATGTTTTCGGTCTGTTTCCGGTATTTGTTAATGACGATGTGCTGTGAGATGTGAGACTGGAATTGCACAGGGGGAAATAACGTAGGCTATCTTTAGATGCGGATTTTGTTAAACTAATATGTTTGCGCTGTGGACCAACACTATACATTGACGGGGAAGGGGGTAGCAATAAAGATAACACCATTAAACAGTTACACAACATAACAGAAATAATATAGATAGCAGCGTCCCTAGCAACCACCTTGGTAACAATGAAAACGTTCTATGGACGCAATTTCCTGAAGTAATCTTCGTAATAACTAGCAAACTAAAGATCATGTACATCCACTGCACACATAATCTGAAATGACAACTCATATTTCTCGCATCAAATGACATCAAAACGCATTTTAATGGCCAAACTAACTTTAAATAGGCATTTTCCACCGAGAATAAAACGAAGTTCGGCCATGTTTTTTTTCTGCAGGGAGAAATTTGAAGATCACGTGACATAGACGCCAGCCATTGGAATGAATGGTGAAAAAAAACGGGGTTTGTCAAACAGAGCACATGGTGTAGTCCAAACGATAGCTGGGGATTCTGGGTGGAAATACATTGCTTTTAAAATCGTGCTGTGCAACACGAAAAAAAGGGGGAAATCGTGTTGGTGAACACGAATCAATAGATTAAAAATCGTGTTGGTGAACACGAAATGCCATGAGACTGGGTTGGTGTGTGAGTGTGTGTTTGTGTGCTTCATTGAGCAACAGGTTGGGGTAAAAACAACAGCAAGCTAGGCCAACAGTTGATTCAGGAAAAGACTCTTCTGCAGAGATGGATTCCCATGAGATTTGTGGCAAACGTTTTTCCCTTGCCTGTTTCCTCTCATAGATCCCAGAGGTGCGATCAGACTGACTTTAACTAAGATCTGTAGCGGATTATTGACAGACAGAATCTCTTTTATCACATTAATTGAGCAAGGCCAAAGGTTTTGGATGATAATCTTTTCTTCCTCTCAAAGAGCGTCTAATTGCATTGGCTGGCAAGCCCACACAGAATGGTATGCAGTTATGAATGGTGTGTTTACGCAGGTCGTTTTTTTATGTGAAGTGTATGTTTGCTCTCATATTGCATATCATTTTCCCAATAACACTCACATCTGCTATTAACTTACCACAGAGTTACTTCAGGCAAAAACAAAAGGGATTAACTATTTGGGTTCTAGTCTGGACAGCAAGGATATTTTAAAAACAACAACAATAAAAGGCTGACATTTTTACTCTCTAGAAATTTAATTGTAGGTTTAGAATTAAGATTTGGCTCTTGTGGAGCCCAGACATCCCTAACATCATATTAAATTGCTGTTTTTTAACTCTACACATAGAACTAACCAACCAGTGGCTATTCAAACTGTCCCAGACGCCAAAAGCACAGATATTAAAAAGACATTAACATCCAAAATCATTGTTAGAGCAGCTGTAATAGGTGGACAGTGTCTATTCCCATGCACGCATTGTCCCCCCCACACATAGCCATGGCTAAATCAGTGGCGCCACAGCCACAGAAGCAGGTAGTAATAAGGCCCTGGATGGTGTCCCATAGATGTGTTAGCTGATGTGTTACTCAGAGGGCCCCTATGAAAAGACCCCAGGCGCCTATCCCAGTGCCTGTCTCCATAGCACTAAGCGACCATTAGACTGGATTTAAAGGGCAAGACATTTAGGCTGCTGTCATCTTGTGTCAGTCCACCACAGGGACCGCGACGTGGTTAAACAGGCTCGTAAATAAACACCGCACGCATACAGGCAGGGAGCTGGGCTGTGGTGCTGCTGCTGGGGGAGCCCACCGCAGGTTTGGACCGAGGCTCTTTTCAACGCCCCTCTCCCTGCCCCCGCCGGCAGCTCCATGGATTGCCAGACCTAACCTTCAACTTCATCAGTCACCGACTAGACTGACGGCTCCCCACAAGTTGCTCTGTCCCCGTCTTGCTTTCTCTCCATCTTTCTCTCCTCCATCTTTGTCTCCCACACACTCAGACACACTTTGCATCTGCCTCACACTGTCCCCTGGCTCTGCTCACAAGCAACACCGCCACCGTGGTGGTGGCGAAAGCAGTGATGGAAAAACTTAGGGCTCCTTTCTGAGCAGCCCTGGGGTCTCACCACCCCTCCCCCCGCTTCTGTTCCTCGCACTCTGTCTCTGCGCTGTCTGTCTTGTTCTGGAGTTGGGACCACACAGATGTTCCAAACCACATCCAAGCAGTCTGGCTGTGATGAGCACATTTGCGCACTCAGTGTTAGCTAACAATCTGCCAACAGCTAAAATGTGTCTAGCACTAATCTTAGTCTAAGACAACGACCACTGAAACTAAAATTGAAGCTCCTTACGTAACTCTGGTAGACGTACTGGGAGACACACACATAATGGCAAATTATTACATGGAATATGGGATGAGCTATTGCTTTGGAAAAAGGGCGAACAATTTAACAGCTCTGGGTTGCATGTTGAGGACTCTTAACTGTCAGCAGTAATGTTTTGATGATCAAAAATAAAACCAGAGTTACCACTAACTCTGTTTGCAGAAAGGCTTGTGCCTGAAATCACTGAAGAAATGAATATACCCGGCAAGAAAGCCATGGATTAAGAATGTATTACAGTCAGGAACAGCTTAAATTATGTTATTCAGTCAAACTCCACAGAATAAAGAGGAAGAGTTACTGAATGCCACGTCCTCTTTGAGTAATCAGCCATCTTTACCAGCCTCACAGACATCAATGCAAGTATGTCTCAACCCCTGTCATTTAAAACAGCTACTGTTTTAATGCACCAAAAACTAGTCAAACCCCTCAATTACTCTTCATGTGAATACTGCATATGTGTGTGTCTCTGTGCAAGTGTGTGTGTTGCGCATACTCATCTGAAGTCTGTGGTTTGGTATGGTTTGGCTGGTGTGGGAAAGTGTGGTTAGAGCTACACTCACACAAATAGCGGTTTTCAGTGTGAGCAGACAGTGAAATTCTCATTTTAAGACAACAACAGTGTGTACCTCGAGGCTCGCCAATGGCCAAACCGCACAAAGTTTAAATCATTTTGGCTTAATTGCTTTTTAACAAGGCTCCCTACTGCGTTGACATTATACATTAACACTGTGGGTGCTGAAAGCTCGCAGTCTGACAAGTCTAGCCACGTACAGCTGAGTCTGACTCAGAATAACACAAGAGAGGCTTTTTGTGAAAAACTCAATTATGTGCTGTTTATAAAAATCCTGAACAATGAAAACATAAAAAGGCTCCAAAAAGCAGTACATTATTTGTATTTGCCTCGAAAGCTATCAAAATCTGTTTTCTCTTCTAAATAGTGTCCATGTCCTGGAATAATGTCTCCACTGTGTCTAATAGACTGCGTTCTCATTGCAGACTTGCACTGCTCCTTCATTAGGAGAGCCAGACAGTGTGGAGCATGTATTTTACTACACACCCAACATTTCGGATAGAATATAACCTTTGGGCGGGATGTCGAAAGGACTGGGCTCACTGAGCTGCACTGTGTGTATGTGTGTGTTTGTGTGTATGACCTGTCTGTCAGTTAAACCTTACTTTGGGTTTTGAGTACATTTCCAAAATAACAATGTGCAGCATAGAAATTATAAAGCACTCAAGATGTACAATATATAGTTATGGAAACCTAAAAAACATCTGAGATGACTTCTAGAATGGCATAAAGTCAAACGGCACACACTTTGCACACACAACGAAAATGTCAAAACAAAACATTCGGAGACATCCTAATATCCTCAAATTAGTTTGAAAGCAGGTCCCCAGATAGCTTCGGCTGCGGTCAATGGGTGCCTATTTTGGAGAGGCACAGTTTTAAATAGCTGCAGGAAATGAGGAGATGATGATGGACTTGAATCTACCCTGGGCCTAGGCACTGCTCTCTGAAAATAGGAGTGATCTGTTGTCTTCTACATGCAATAAAGAAAGAAGAAAATAATCATAATAAAAGTAAACTGAACTAATTAGGCAGGCATGAGTATCCACAAGTCAATTATTTCAACAGTGCCACCACAGCATATTAAATAGAGCAAAAGCCTACAAATAATAAATATGCGAGTAATATTTGCCTGCAACAAAAGCACAATAAAAAAAGATTAACACAAGCAACTAGAAAAGTTTAGTGCAGAGATACTATACTTCAAAACAACCAATACTATGTTATAAGTATTATTGTTCCTGCTTTAGTCGGAGATAATTATCAGTGTCATCATTAAAGCATTTCCTTATAGTGATACAAATAATAAACCCACATGAGATTAATATCAAGCCTTGCAGCAGAGCCTCTACTGTCATAACAGAGTTAAAAAAAGGCAAAAGTATTAATTTAATTCCAACCCTGTCAGCACCACCTCTTTATAAGCAATTGTCATCACTTAATTTGCTTTCTCATCTCACAGAGAGATGTCAAGCCACAGCCGTGAGTTTTAGGCGCCATCTTGTGGCCGTGTGTGTACAACATCTGTTAACATGAGGCTGGAAAAGCTTAAAGAATAAGTTACTGCACACCGGGCAGGTTCAAGGCGAACATCAGATGAGGTTTGTCTTGAGTTTTGTATCGTTTCACTCTTATACTCTAGTCTTTATACTTTCAAAGAAGAACGGGATGTGCTTAAAGTCATGAAACTGTTAAGCTCGGTGAGACAATAAACTATAGGAACGATAGTATTCTGTCCTTATTGACTGGGTTGTGCTATACCCTTTCACAATTTTTTAATAATGTTTAATGTACTGTGGGTTAAGCAATCTCCCTTGCCCCTCAGAGATAAAGCACAATGTCCTTAACCAAAATAGAGAACATACATCTTATTATAACAGCCTTATTGCTGCCTCCGTTCTTATTAGAAAGATCTAGTGAATAAGAGATAATTAACACTTATTAACCATGGCATTTAATGCTAAGAGGATTAAGGCAAAGATAATTGTAGTAAATAATTGGAAATGTTTCTAAAGCCAACCAAAAATAGGACATATAATGCTTCCACAGGGTCATGCAAGGGTTCCTAAAGTTATTCAGTTGGCTTCACCTGCTATCACTCCGATCAGACTTTCAACTCCATCGCACTCCAGAGGAAATCTAATAGGCAAGCAGTGCGCTGAAATGTGAAGTAGCTGGGTTAAGTGTCCTCTTAACAGGTGGATGAGCTGCAGGGCAAAACTGCAAAGGTGAGAACCAAACTGATCACCGGTGAAATTAGAGGCTACTGAGAGCCCTGAAGAGAATCGTAGGACGTTTATGAAATGGACTTCAGTGTGGTAATCATGTTATAGCCGAGGGGGAAGCTTTGATAGATTTTGCGTTGATTAGTAAAAGCCAAAGCTCCTACAATACCGTCACTTGTAAACAGGATTAAGGAGATATCACAAGCTGCAAAAACATCAAACACAAAAAGTGTCTCAGCTGTTGCAAAACAGGGTGGGCACAATAATTAAATAACACAAACTTCATTTGGCACTAGGCTACTGGATAAAGAAAGTAGCTGTATCTCTGCTCATTTGGGTTTCAAGATAACAGAATATCACTTGGTTGGAATGGATTTCTCTGTTTTACTTGAGGGTTTCTTTATAAGAAGCAAAACTAATACATTTCATTGAACCCCAATGTTGTCCTTAACAATCCCATACAAACAATGTGATTTATACCGTTTAAAAGTTACACAAAATCTGCACTGCATCTCTTCGAATATCCAAGTATTGTCCATATACTTATTGTTATATAACAAATGCAATCTATATTCCATGAGCTTTGTACACCAGTACATCACCTGCACCACAGAACATGTAAACAAGAGACCTCCATTGTGGTTCTATTTAAAGTTACAGAAATAATCTGTAGCTCTCCCCTTTCATCTGATTACAAACTAATTTACATTTGCAAGTACCTTTAGAAGGTAGGTGAAGTCCATAAAAAAAAAATCAGAATTGAAAGATCTGTTGCAAAATGACAGACTTCTCTAGAGTTATATCATAAGAAAGTTAAAGTCTTGGTGAGCTGGTAGGCACTGTCTGTATATCTGTCACTGTGGGAACACTTACATTTTTAAACCACAGATTTCTGGCTGTCAGGGATACACCGCAGAGGGAACATCAAGGCTCTCATGGAGACATGGATAATCAATCAATCAATGTTTATTTATATAGCCCAATATCACAAATGTTACATTTGTCTCAGTGGACTTCACAGTTTGTACAGAATATCAGTATGACAATACGACACCCTCTGTCCTTAGACCCTCACATCGTACAAGGAAAAACTTCCGGAGAAAACCCACAGTTTTAAAGGGAAAAATGGGAGAAACCTCAGGGAGAGCAACAGAGGAGGGATCCCTCTCCCAGGACGGACAGACGTGCAATAGATGCCGTGTGTAAATCGAAAAGATAATACATTTGCAACATAGGTAGTCCAAATGTTTGGAAATGCATGTGTGTATAATAGGAAGATGAATCCACGAGGATATCCATCCAGGACTTATGATCCAGGACCACAGCCACGACTCAAGATCCAGGGCTCGCGATCCAGGACACAGGACCGCAGCGACAGGATCATCCATGACTCCGGATCCCGGCGTATATAGACACCAAAAAGAAAGAAATTTGGGGAAGCTGGGTTAATCGGAACATGAGAGTACACAGGTAGCCTATAGACAGAGAGAAGGAATAAGTAAGATGTCCCCCGACAAACTAAGCGTATATCAGCAAAACTAGGGGCTGAATCTAATCAGCCCTAACTACAGTATAAGCTTTATCAAAAAGGAAGGTCTTAAGAGCACTCTTAAAAAACGGATAGAGTGTCTGCCGCCCGAACACAAACTGGAAACTGATTCCACAAATGTGGAGCTTGATAAGAAAAGGCTCTGGCTCCCATTGTACTTTTAGAGACTCTAGGAACAACCAACAACCCTGCATTCTTGGAACGCAATGCCCTAGTAGGACAGTAGGGTATAATGAGTTCTTTAAGGTAAGATGGCGCCTGCCCATTAAGGGCTTTGTAGGCGAGAAGAAGAATTTTAAATTCTATCCTGTGTTCTATAGGGAGCCAGTGTAAGGCAGCCAGAACAGGAGTAATGTGGTCCCTTTTCCTAACTCTGGTTAGTACACGAGCTGCAGCATTTTGAATCAGCTGAAGTGACTTGACTGACTTCTTGGTACACCCTGATAATAAGGAGTTACAATAATCCAGCCTTGAAGTAACAAATGCATGGACTAGTTTCTCTGCATCGTTTTGAGGCAAGATATGCCTGATTTTTGCAATGTTACGTAGATGGACGTAGGCGGTCCTTGAAATTGATTTTATGTGGGCGTTAAAGGATAAATCCTGATCAAATATAACATCAAGATTCCTTACAGTCTCACTGGAGGCCAAATTAATGCCATCCATAACTAGTATATCTTTAGATAATTTGTTTCGTAGATTCTTCGGGCCAAGTACAATAACTTCAGTTTTGGTCGTGTTTAACATCAAAAAGTTTAAGGTCATCCACGTTTTTAAGTCCTTGAGGCAGTCTTGAATCTTATTTAGATGATTAATTTCATCAGGATTGATTGATAAATATAATTGAGTATCATCCGCATAACAATGAAAATTTACAGAATGATTCCATATAATATTGCCTAACGGAAGCATATATAATGTGAACAGAATAGGTCTGAGCACTGAGCCCTGTGGCACTCCATGGCTAACTTTGGTTTGCGTGGAAGATTCATCGTTGACACGTACAAACTGAGAGATAGGACCTAAACCAGTCTAAAGCAGTTCCCTGTATGCCAACTAAGTGCTCTAGTCTTTGCAATAGGATGTCATGGTTGATAGTATCAAATGCAGCACTGAGATTGAGCAAAACAAGAACAGAGACAAGTCCCTTGTCTGAGGCTATTAGAATGTCATTTGTGACTTTAACCAGAGCTGTCTCTGTGCTATGATGTGTTCTAAAGCCAGAATGAAAATCTTCAAATAAATCATTGTTTTTTAATTAATCACACAGCTTTTTTGCGACCGCTTTCTCAATAATTTTTGAGAGGAACGGAAGATTAGAAATAGGTCTATAGTTGGCTAAAACCTCTGGATCGAGGTTGTGCTTTTTAAGAAGCAGTTTTATCACTGCTACTTTGAATGATTGTGGAACATAGCCTTATAATAAAGACATATTCATAATATTTAATAAAGAAGTGCTAATTAATGGAAAAACTTCCTTCAACAGCTTAGTTGGAATTGGGTCTAACATGCACGTTGATGGTTTAGAAGAGAGAATCATTGAATTTCATTGTTCAAGGTTTATGGCTGAAAAGCATTCTAGTTTACTATCTAGTGTAATATTAGAACTTATGTTTCCGGGAGCTGTTGATAACACTATACTGGTCAAAGGCAAGAGGTCATTAATTTTGTTTCTAAGAGGAACAATTGTATCGTTAAAAAAGCACATAAAATCAGGCTGCTCTCGCTTTACGCAGTGCATATTAACTGAGAGTATGCCAGATTAAACGAGATTCTTCAAGTTTAGTGGAACGTCATATCCTTTCAAGTTGTCTCGACTTTTGCGGGTTTCGGCATTATGCCATGGAGCTAATCTATGTTGTTTTATTTTCTTCTTTTTCAAAGGAGCAAGAGAGTCTAATTTTATTGGCAGCGCATCTGTAGCACTATCAACAACATGATCAATTTGGGGTGGTGTACATTTTGTATAAGTTTCCTCCCCTACATGCAGACATGCTATCGAGTTAAGTATTGGTGGAATCTCTTCCTTAAATTTGGCTATAGCACTAACAGATAGGTTTCTGCTGCAGGAGCTTTTTACTAATGCTTTGTAGTCTAGTAAGAGTACTTCAAAAGTTACTAAGAAATGGTCGGATAAAGCAGGATTATGCGGTTCGACTAATAGTTGCTCAATTTCAATACCATAAGTCAGGATAAGTGACAAAGAGGCTGGATTCACAATAAGAAAGACAATGCTCCTGGAGTAAATTATCCAGGTGATTTACTGGAAGAATAAGGTGAAGATAAGATCAAAAATATGTATGATTGTGTAATCCTTTATGGTCCCTGTCCTGTAAATCAATCAGATTTCCATACATTTCATCTTAGAAACAATGTCTTCACAATCATACAATTTTTACCGTTTGAATTCATCATCTCTATTGTATTCTGTTAAATGTCTTTAGGCCACTGGGATCAGCACTTAGAAGTTAAACTGGAATCACAGCATCTTGTACATAATGTGCAACCATGGACTGTATGTGTGCAACACAATCCCAAAATCAGAAACCCCATATGAACCTTGTTTGAATTCAAAGAGAATCATCGGAGCTTGAGCTTATTAAAAAAAAGGACCTTCACCTCACAGCTTTGCTGTTTATCAAAGAAATACCCCTACACCAGATGGTGTGTTTGGAATAAACAGAATTGCACAGCACCCTCTAATGTGGCTCCACTGTAATAACCAACCTGCAACCAGCTCCAGTCTCCACTACAGGATTGAACTATTCCCATCTGTCATTGTGCCCCCGTTTAATGAGTAAAAAGCCAGAGTTCACTGCATAACAGAAATGATGATACACCGGATGCATTTCATAGGCCGTAATTTCACAGTGGCTGTAGAGGGCAAACTATACAACTCTCTGCCGCTGTACTTGGGTTCAGAAATGTTAGAAAACACAATTTCTTCTTCAGTTATATTCCTATCCTCAATATGTTTTGCAAAAGTGAATGAATATATGTACTGTAAGACTGAGGTAGTGAATTGTATAATTGTATTTCAAGAAAAAAAAGAGTCCTGCCCTCCATGTCTGGGCATGCAACAAGCAATAGTGACAGATAGGTATTATGGGGAGTTCCTCCTGCCTCCGTTGGGGATTTGTGATAATCTTCTTTAGTATGACTCATGGGTAGATTAACATATTGCCTGCTGTAGGCCAGGATATCCTATATAGGCTATGCTCAGATGAATCTCTCTCTGGTGTGAGAACAGCGCTTACCTGCACATAACTGAGCAAGTGGAAATGGTATTAATGTCTTAGCCACTCCTGCCAACCACAAAGAAAATCAAATCCGCATGCTTATGTTTTGGATTCAGCCAGCAAACATCTCTTTACACATTTATGACAAGCAGTGTTGGATGTAAAATTATTTATTTGCTCCATATTTGCTTTTTAAGACCGGTTATGAATAAAGATCAACAAACACAGCCACACAATTCAAACAGTAATCTTAACACTGTGCCTACCTTGTACACAATAATGGATAACTTGGGAGTCTTTATGATAACTCTTTTGTTCTCCACAATTATAAATGCAGTATTTCTATGCAGTATTGTTAAGGTTTCCATGGCTCTTGAATCGTTTTAAAGTTGGATGGTTTGCCAGTATAGCAAAGAAAATAATTCATAACCTTGAGAGCAAAACAATGCTGAACTGTGAATTATGCTTCTATAGATTAGTTTTCAGAATATAAATGATACTCTGCAAAAACATGTACAGTTGCAAGAAAAAGTATGTGAACCCTTTGGATTCTCCACACATAGCGTTGTGTGTTCCTTCCAAACAACTCAACTTTGGTTTCATCTGTCCACAGAATATTTTGCCAGTAGTGCTGTGGAACATCCAGGTGCTCTTTTGCAAACTTAAAATGTGCAGCAATGTTTTTTCTGGACAGCAGTGGCTTCCTCCGTGGTGTCCTCCCATGAACTCCATTCTTGTTCAGTGTTTTACGTATCGTAGATTCGTCAACAGAGATGTTAGCATGTGCCAGAGATTTCTTTAAGTCTCTTGCTGACACTCTAGGATTCTTCTTCACCTCATTGAGCATTCTGTGCTGTGCTCTTGCAGTCATCTTTACAGGACGGCCGCTCCTAGGGAGAGTAGCAACAGTGCTGAACTTTCTCCATTTATAGACAATTTGTCTTACCGTGGACTGATGAACATCAAGGCTTTTAGAGATACTTTTGTAACCCTTTCCAGCTTTATGCAAGTCAATAATTCTTAATCGTAGGTCTTCTGAGAGCTCTTTTGTGCGAGGCATGGTACACATCTGGCAATGCTTCTTAAGAATAGCAAATTCAAAACTGGTGTGTATTTTTTATAGGGCAGGGCAGCTTTAACCAACACCTCCAATCTCGTCTCATTGATTGGACTCCAGGTTGGCTGACTCCTGACTACAATTAGCTCTTGAAGAAGTCTTTAGCCTAGGGCAGGGGTGCCCAACCTTTTTTGAACCGAGAGCTACTTTTAAAGTTGCCAGTCTGCCGAGATCTACCAGTCCAAATAGAGAGGCGTAGCCATTACTGACAGCCTACTACCAGGTACATACACACTTCTACTTGTATAGAACTGACCTTTGTACGATTAATACTTCATAAAATACTGCAGATCCTTTATCTTACCTCTTTCTAATCTACACACATACAAGTATTTAACTGAAGTTACACAACAGTGTTGTTGATACAGAGTTGGAGTTTATTCACACGTCACATACTACAGTGGGTAATGTTTTCAAGAAACATTGAACAGTGCTGCCACATATGACACAGGAAAAAAAGAAAATACTCTGAACCCTTTCTTTGCCATTATATAAAAAATAGTGTTGCTACAAAAGTATAAATGAGGCTTACTAATAAGACAACTCAGATCTGAAGCTACACAGGAATCTGCTGCCAACGTGCAATAAAAAAGACAAAATTAATAGAATCAAACCCTTTTTTGTTGCATTTTAGTAGAGTATACAAATAAATGCCTTTAAAATAGGATGCAAGCACACTAGCTTCTTAATCTGAATTGATAATAGACTATAATCAATTTAAGTTTGCATTCTTATACCATTTTGTACAATAATTATAATGAATAAGTTCAAACAAACTAAAACTTACAGCTGATTAATAACGGTATCTAACTTGAGTTTTTATTATATCAAAAACCTGTTGAAATGCTACTGTTATTTTTACTGTCCCCCAAAAGCGTGTCGGCAGCCTCCAGGAAAGCTTCTTTCACAACTTCGCCGTCTTTAAAATACTTCATGTGTTTCGCAAGAACGTGACTTGACACGATAAGATTCTATGGTAGCAGCCTTGCTCTTGTTGTTGGGCCTGGTGAAAATGCACTGCTGTGCATTTAGCTGCCCTTTCAGGCCCCTCCCCTTTTGGAGCGTAGGGCAGAATTAGGAGGGAATTCCATCTCGTAGCTTTTGTGCACTGTTTTGAAATGCCGTTCCTAAATTACCCTTCTTCGATAAAGCCACACTCGCATTGCAGATGAGACAGATGGACTTTGAATTGGAATAGATACAAAAATAATCATCCTCCCACTCGGAGTGAAAATTATATATTTTGGGCTTTTTTGCTTCTGCCATAATTGCGGTCTTGTGTGTGTGCGGACTGTCACTCCTGTTGACACGGACAACGTTAGCGAAATAGTCCACTGCTCACCAGCCACGCCCCGACACATGGGGTCACGCCGGCCAATCACAAAGCTTTGATGCGTTCAAGTACATTATTCTGGCACAGGAAGATTATGTTATAGGACATTAACGATAAAACAGAATATTGTTGTTCTATTTTTAGACACATCTCGCGATCGACTGGGAATCTCCCCGTGATCGACCGGTCGATCGCGATCGACTGGTTGGGCACCCCTGGCCTAGGGGTTCACATTTTTTCCACCCTGCACTGTGAATGTTTACATGGTGTGTTCAATAAAAACATGAAAACTATAGGTTACTTACGTAACCCCAGTTCTCAGAGTAACATGAAGTGAGATGTCTCACTATGGGATGCGCCTCATCGCGGAGCAAACAGAAGCATCAATCTCATTACGCCAATCCTGATTGGCTGGTGATCTTGACGTCAACGTCAGGGAATCACCCCCTATAAGTAGCTTGCGCCACGACGCATGCGTAATTCAAAATAAGCACCTCTTCTTGCTTCACCATAGCAAGGAGGGCCGTCTGGTGAGACATCTCACTTCATGTTACTCTGAGAACTGGGGTTACGTAAGTAACCTATAGTTCTCATTCATAACACTCCGTTCGATGTCTCACTATGGGAAATTGTAGCTCCCGTATTGCCAGACGAGCTTATCTCGAAAATCACCAACCAACCAGAACTTAACAGGTAGAGTCCCGACTCAACAAGGTGCCCAGCACTGCTCGGGCCACGCTTGGAGCGGAGACGTCTAGCCTGTAAAAGCGGACAAAAGTGAGCGGCGAGGACCAGCTCGCCGCTGCACAGATGTCTTGGATGGAAACACCCTTGAACAAAGCCCAGGATGTAGCCAGGCCCCGAGTCGAGTGAGCCCGCAGATCCGAAGGTGCTTGCAAACTCTGACTCGTATAGGCCAAAGCAATTGCCTCCACAATCCAGTGGGAGAGCCGTTGCTTAGTAACAGGCTTGCCCTTGTGAGGGTTAGCCCAGGACACAAAGAGTTGGTCATTAAGACGAAGCTCCTTTGATCTGTCCATATATGTGCGTAAAGCACGGACTGGACACAACAGATCCTGCTGCTGTTCCCCGGAGGAAACCAGCGGCGGAGGAAATGTCAATTGGGGTACACGAACCACCTTTGGTGTAAAGGCAGGGTTGGGCTTCAACAACACTCTCGTTTTCCCTGGGGCGAACTGAGTGCATGAAGGATGTACAGACAGCGCATGAATATCACTGACCCGCTTGGCGGATGCCAGGGCCAGTAACAGCACTGTCTTGAGTGACAGATGTTTCATGTCAGCTCCTTCCAGGGGTTCAAATGGGGTCATTCTGAGCCCATTTAAAACCACTGCCAAGTCCCATAAGGGCACCAGTGACCTGGAGACAGGGAGGAGCCTGCGAGCTCCCTTCATAAAACGGCAGACCAAAGGATGTTGGCTAGCCGTCTTACCCTCAAAGCCCACATGGCATGCAGCAATAGCAGCCAGGTACACCTTGATCGTGGAGCAAGCTCTGTGTTTATCGATCAAGTCCTGTAGAAATGATAAAATCACCCCGACAGGACATTGAAAAGAGATATGTCCTTCTTGAAGGCACCACTCCTCAAACACCCTCCACTTACAGTCACAAAGAGACCTGGTGGAGGAAGCTCTCGCACTCTGAATAGTGTTTATCACCTTCTGAGGGATTCCCACTGTATTCAGATTGTACCACTCACGGGTCAGGCCCATAGTGCCCCGCGCTCTGGGCGTGGGTGAAGGATCGCCCCCCCCGCCTGAGACAATCTGTCCCTGCGTAGTGGGGGCTGCCATGGCTGCCCGCACAACAGCTGATATATCTCCGCCAGCCCGTACGTTGCGGGCTAGGGCGGAGCCATCAGGATAAGTGTGTGGCGTTGCTCCTTCACTCTGGCCAGAGTTGGGGGTATCAGAGCCAGGGGTGGGAACGCGTACAGAAGACCCGGAGGTCAATTGTGTACGAGTGCGTCCATGCCTAACGGTGCGTTTAAAATCGTGCATTAAAGAGAACAGCTGTCATTGAGCATTTTCTCTTTATGCGAACAGATTTAACGCGGCACTGCCGTAACACACCCACAGCGGACTCACGATCCTTGGATGTGGAGTCCAGTCTGCATAGAGTGGTGCACCTCTGGACAGTAGTTCTGTCCCGAGGTACATCACTCCTGGTACATGCGTCGCTCTCAGAGAGAGGAGACGTCTACCGCTCCAAGGGATCAGTTTGTGTGCCAGTGTGTGACTGGAGACAACGCAACCTCCCTTGGTGGTTCATACACGATACTGTGGTCGTGTTGTCTGTCCTCACGAGGACATGGTGTCCTCTGAGAGAAGGCAGAAAGTCTTTTAGGGTGGGGAACACCGCTAAAAGCTCCGGGTGATTTACGTGCGCCCGCCGGAGGTCTCTGCTCCAGAGACCCCTCACCGGGCGACCTTCGTAAATACCCTATCAGCCTGTCAGACATGCGTCCGTGGTGACCACCTTCCGTGAAAGGACAGCACCCGTAGGCGCGCCCCGTACTAGAAAAGTCGGGTGCGGCCAGTGGCGTAGTGCCACTACGCATTTCATAATAACCAATACTCTCCGCACGCCGTGGCGCGCGGGGTTTAGTTTTATTATGAGACCCATGTTGAGCAGGTGCTTTACGAGGACATTTGTCTGCGTAATCTGACTCTGCTCGGCGGGCATTATAGATAAAACCCTCCTTTCTAGGAGAGAGAGAATCTCTCTCTCCAGAATATGGGTTGACTCTCCCCGGGCTTGTGAATACAGATAGCCCGAGAAGCGAGGGGGGGTGACGGTGACTTGGAGTCTTTAGCTCCGTGTAACTGTCTTGAGAAACCCAAGCAGATGTCGTGAGCATCTCCCGCTGTATGCTCCTTAGAGCCAGCTGAGATGTCACGTCTCTTCCCCTCTGAGTCTCTATTTGTTGTGTTATGGGGCCCTCCAGTGTCTGAGCACTGTGGTGCCCCATTTCGACAATCCCCACCGACACAGCGCATGCGTGTGGCGGTGGTGCCCTTACGGTTCCAACCGGCACTGCGCATGCGCGTGACGGTGGTGCCTTCACAACCCCAGTCGGCACTGCGCATGCGCGTGACAGTGGTGCCTTCACGACCCCAGCCGGCACTGCGCATGCGCGTGACGGTGGTGCCTTTACAGCTCCAGCCGGCACTGCGCATGCGCGTGACGGTGGTGCCTTCACGACCCCAGCCAGCACTGCCCATGCGCGTGACGGTGGTGCCTTTACAGCCCCAGCCGGCACTGCGCGTGACGGTGGTGCCTTCACAGACCCGTCAATTGTCCGCCCTTTGAGAAAGGCCGTAGCTGCTCTCAGAAGGGGAACAGTTGACGGACTGTTTATTGTTTTTATTGTTTTTCTTTTCATTTTCTCGAGCTGCGCCCTTGGCTTGAAGCCTGGATGCGTCAGCGGAAAATGTTTTATGACAGAAAAATCAATAAGTGTGTGACGTGTTTATGCGGACTTGAGGATGGTGTTGAGGCATCTCTCGAGGCGGCGGGAACACATTTAGAGCTGGGGAACCGTAGACTTCCAGCTCTGTCACAGAGGGGAGAAGGAGGGGCTGTCACGCCACTCGCTTCTTCTTCCTCGACTGCTGGCCGAAATTCTGGCCTTCACAGCGGCAGCCCTTCGTCCAAGCTGCCCCGAACCCTGCTCGGTTCAAAATACCGAAAACGCAGCGGCTGGGCCCTTCGAGGGAGGCAGAGGTGGAGGGCCTCGTCCTCCTTCTTTTTCGACTCGCATCTCCTCTGCATGGAGGCAAGAGCGGAGCCGAAAATCCCCTCGGGAACGATGGGCATGTCAAGCACATCCTCCTTTTCCCGGTCTGGGAGGTTGGTGAGGTTGAGCCATCTAGCTCTTTCCTGCACCACCATGATCCCCATTGTTTTTCCCGTGGCCTGGACGGTGCAGCGTTGGACACAGAGACAAATGTCTGTGACCGCGGCCAACTCGTCCAGAACGGCCGGTCCAGGATTACTCGACATATCGTCACAGAGCTCCGCTTGGTATGCGGTTAGCAGTGAGGAAACGTTCAGAGCCCTGGCGGACAACGCTGCGGCTCTGTAGGACCGTTCAGTCATGGTCGACTGGAAACGGTCCACCTTCGCTGGCAGCGTGGGGTTCCTGCTTGGTGACGGGCCCATCCTCGGTAGGAGGTGGGCTGCCACCAGCAGTTCCATCGGCGGTATGCGGAGCAGGCCGAGCCTCTCCATACCGTCGCAGTCTAGGGAGGAGGCACCCTGGATTGGGGCTTTGTTGCTAAAGGGTCGGTCCCTCCACGAGACCGACACCTCATCCAACATCTCCGGGAAGACCGGGAGGAGTTGCCTCCTTGTCCTCGTTGCTTGGGGAGAATGTTTCCCCTCGTAACGGGACCTGGCGGTCTCCTTGGCCATTTCGGGCCACGGGATGTCTAGCCTGGACGCAGTGCGCTGACACGCGGCCTGCAGGTCCATGCTCAGACAGGGCGAAGCTGGTGTGCTATCGCCCGGGAGAGCAGCCATCGCTCCCGGCTTTGCCGTTTGAGCCGATGACATGAAGAGATCTTCTTCTTGCTCATCCGAATCAGACAGGAGGGACTCAGAGGTGTCCTCTTCGTCCTCCATGTAGTCTAATTCCAGGACATCCTCCGCGGGCGAGACCATGGTGAGGTCTCGCCGGGAGCTCCCGCCTGGTGAAGCGTGGGGCTCCGTTCCCGCGTCTCTTGCCGCCACCGGGTCCCGGCCTGACACGGCGTGGGATCCCGGTTCCGCAGCTGCCGCTGTTAGTGAGCCCCAGACCAACACAGTGAGGGGCTCAGTCTCTGCGGCGGACGCCCCCGTGTCTTGATTGCCAAACGGCGAATCAGTGGACATGAGGGAGTCCTGTTCCAACAAGCTAGCTTGGTGTGCTCGCCATCGGTGGAGGCTCTTTCGGGTGAAACGGGCACAATGCCTGCACGAGCCGGGGTTGTCGATAGCCTCCTGGGCGTGTTCCAGCCCGAGGCAGGACGAGCAGACCTGGTGTGAGTCTGTGCCTGCTATCTTCAACCCGCAGCCGCATGACCGAGCCTCCGAGTCCCTGACTCCTCTGGTGTGAGGGGGAGAGGTGTTCATCTTGTTCGCCTCGTGGCGTGGAGAGGACCCGCTCGTAACAGGTACGTCGTTGAGAGAAAAGTGTTACCAACCCGTCCTTAATCCGGAGAAAAAAGGGACGGTGTGGGTCCTTTGTTCTCAAAGAATATTGACTGGTGTGTCAATATACTTCTAATCCTTTTCTCCTCCGTGAGAGAGAAAAATAAAAGCGTCCTCGCTACCGTGGTGTCGGTAGTAAGGGGAAGCTAGCTAGCAACAGGTGCGTAGCTAGCTTGAGAAAAATCAAAACCTTACCTTACTTTCCGGGGAAAGAAACGGCGAGGTCGATTTTAATACTAACTGGCGTTAGTATTACCGTCTTCTTGCGAAGCAGAAGGAGTAGCCGGCGAGTAGCCGGCGAGCGCCCGTCGACCGAAATGTTTTGGATTTGGGTTCAGTCTGTGGACTGTTAAGCTTGTCCGGCTACTGTAGAGATGTGCTCTGAAGCGAGAAGAGGTGTTTGAATGACGCATGCGTCGTGGCGCAAGCTACTTATAGGGGGTGATTCCCTGATGTTGACGTCAAGATCACCAGCCAATCAGGATTGGCGTAATGAGATTGATGCTTCTGTTTGCTCCGCGATGAGGCGCATCCCATAGTGAGACATCGAACGGAGTGTTATGAATGAGAACATATAATTGTTTGTGTGGTATTAGTTTAAGCAGACTGTGTTTGTCTATTGTTGTGACTTAGATGAAGATCAGAACACATTTTATGACCAACTTATGCAGAAATCCAGGTAATTCCAAAGGGTTCACATACTTTTTCTTGCAACTGTATGTAGAAACCTTTTTTTGACCCTGATAGCTGGCAAGCTCTCTAGAACATAACTTATTTTTATCAAATGCAATCAAGTGGCATACAAATGCATGCAATGCCAGAAAGGAATCATTACTTCACAGGGTTGACACTTATATATTCTTTAAAAAAGAAAAAAAATCTGAATCCCAATTCCTATTGAGCTTATGTTTCTATTTTACATTCACAATGAATATTTGATTGCAAGGTGATTTAATATTGATGTATTTCTGTGAAGTTGCTCCCTCTTCTCATTCCTATCAAATTGAATGTTAACATTATCAGGAGCAACTCGACTCTATCTGCTGCAGCAATAGTACAGAAAATGCAAACTGTCACAAGCCAGCATTAAGAAAGAGCAAGAGTTGTCATTGTTTGGTGCATACAATGCCTTAAAGACTTAAGTGCTGTTTACACGGGAACAAAAAGGTTGTATCTGCTACTTTTCTGGCGAAAGTACAGCGCCACTTACAGGCCCGGCATATGTACTAGCGTCTCCAGCACTTTCGAGCGGTCTCATGTGAACAGAATACTTTTTTGATATCGTATTCGGTTCGTTTGCGTTTCCGTGTAAATGGGGTCTTAGCGGATTCCCCAGTGTATGAATAGTTCCTTCTATAAAAGATGCTGAGATGTATTAAGAAGCGAGACACCCCAGGTGAATAGGGTAATTTTTTTAACTTAAAGATATCAGCTAGAAATTTCTCCAGTTAATTACTTACAATAAGGCAATTGTTTTTTGTATAACAAGTTTTCTGAAATAGCATGTTTAAATATGCAAATGAGCCATTATCTAATTAAATATGAGCATATTTTAACACATTTCAAGAATCAAAATCTGAACTTTGGATAAAGCCAGGTTCAAAATTCTTGTTTCATTCTGTAGTCATATTAGTATCTAAGGCTTTTACAGAAGGGATTTTGGATATCTCTTTGTATCACTCCATAAATCAGAAAATACTGTCAACAGCCCTAAAATATCAATTTTCGCCATGTTTTTAGGTATACAATGTTGTATAATTCAGGCTATGAATGATATATGAACAAACCCTTCAGTAAAAGCCTTCATAATATTGATAGGAATATAACTGGAAGGTTTGGTGTATCTACGTGCTACTGAAGTTGACATTTCGAACTCAGAGTAGGAGAAAAAACTTATTTTGAGAAAACTACCTTTAAAGATTGCAGTGAGGCGCTAGCTGAACCCTCCTGTTCTTTGGATGACAGTTTGCGCCTCGACGCACTCCGTGAAGGTATTTCGTGTGGATCATTTGTTTTTTGTAAAACCTTGCTTCGTGCAAGTGACAAACGTTTTTTCGCCGTTATTTTGCCATTTTGAGATTTCAATTTCTAGCGGAAAGCTAACCAGGAAGTGTTTTAGCACACCACGTGACGCATCTGAACGAATCACGTTGTCAGAAATTGACACCAGCCAATGAGATTTCGTTTCTTAAGACCCCTTTGTACTTTCACGATTGGTTGCAGATACAAAGGAAATGACCATATTTGGATCCGATGAGATTGTGCAGCTTTCCAACGATATCTCTGATGACATGGTGCAAACAGCGGTCGCGGTACTTCATGTTACGTTAGAATGCTAACTTTTGGTGAATTTAAGAGAAATCTACAGACGCAAATAGACAAACTATAATAAAATAAACACTTAAATGTGTATTTTGTACGTTTTCCTTCCAAAAGCCTGAAATAAAACATGTTATAGAATCAAAATAGCACAAAATCTCAAAATAGACCAGTGCTTGAAAAACGATCTTTTTGCCTGCCTTGTCTCGCCTTAATATAGTATTTCTGTCATGATTTACATCTACAGGTCTATTATAGAATGATTGCTTCAGAAGATGACATCACATAAACTGTGGGAGAGCCTTTTTGTCAGGAGGTATAAATACATTTAAATGAACCCCGAGGTGAAGATTATGACACAGGGGTACAGAAATACTGCTGGCCACACTGATCAGTTTATGAATTGCTGCATATCCTGTTTAGTATGAAGCCTAGATTACTTTCCAAATTATTTACAGACACAAAAAGTGAGGGACGGGTGTTCAAGGAGCATCAATTGACATTCCTGAACACAGGGTTTCACAACGTTCAGTTGTAGCTAGTCCATATATGCTGTACAAAGAAAATAAGATAAAAAAAAAGGACAACAAAAAAAGGAATGCTTTGCCGTAGTTCATTTTTTAAATTTGCGTCAGGATAAAAAAAACAGCTGCTACAAAACAATGGTAAATTCTCTCAGCAGATAAAAAGGCAATTGTAAGCTTGAGAAGCTGCATCAAAAATGTGACTTCATGGAAACACTGTCCATCGACAGTCAGCACCAAGCATCATTGATGAAATAAAGAGTCCTCCTCTTCCTGTCCCATGGAGTCCTGCGCTGTCCTTCTTCACATATTCAACTACAGTAGACAGATGCTATCATGGAGCCATGTGTCTGTAAATATGTTGGCAAAACATTTGCTCTGAAAACCTAAGTCTTATGTTGTCGAAAGATGACGTGGGCGATGACTGGCTCAAGGTCTGCTTTCCAATCCCTGCGCTTCCTTCTCCAATTTTGATGAATGCAACTCTGTTAATGGCCGTACTGTACATGCTCAAGTAGCCTATGCAGCAAAGGCCTAGCAAAGTTCAGGGGCACTACTGTAACTTCACCCACCAGTGACGACAGACAGTTGTTCAAATCCAACGTTGACAGGGCAATCATAAAGATTATTCCTTTCGGTAACATGAAAAGCTGTATAAAATGTTTTTCAAAATACCAAACAGATCCTGCATTTTAGCCATGCCTCATTTCGCTCTATTTGCTCTTTCCAGCGCTGTTTTTGCAGGGTGCTGATTCTGTGAGCTGCAGCTGACCACGCCCCCCCTACAGGAGAGGGGAGGTGCTTAGAGATCAGCTGCTGGGCTGTCAGGTATGAAGGTAGATATGGTGCACAATGCGAGAGCGTGTAAAACCTGATGTGAGCACTTGCAGAAAAAAAATCTGAGCTTGTGTGCATACATTTACACTGAACCAAATTTACACTTGTATAAAATATCCACGTAACTGTGAACCAAATTTGAAGTCACAGAAAAAAAATAATTAACTTAGTGATCAAATGTTCACTTGCAGAAAAATAAATATTTTTTAAATATATTTTCCATTACAACTGCAACTTGGTTATTACAACCTCTCAAATCAGTCATTACAACTTGACGAATCTGCTCTGTGGCAGTATAAATCGACAAATCTTTTTTTGTTCGTAGCTGAAGGTCTCCCCACATGTAATCCTCTTGCTTGTAGCTAGTTTTTTACCTCAGTCTTTTATACGTTTTTTACTTGATTTGAATTGACTTGAATGTACCTGGGAGTCTGTGACGACTGCGGTTTTCTGTAGAGCACAGCAGGTGTGCTTGCCGGTGTGCAAAAATAACAAGGCTCACTCTGCTGCAACACATGACACTTCTGTTGAAATATGAAAATACAATTGAAGTTAGAAGCCTGCATACTCAAACTCACTTAGCATTAGTCCAGCACACCAACGGAGAGAGACTAACTTATGGCAACACAAAAAAAAACAGTGGAGCGGTGGAGTGATGAGGAGGTGTCGGCGTTCTAGCGATTTACTCGGAAGGCTTCAGTAGAAGCTGCTGGGTGTCCCAGCCATGGATGTATAATAAGAACTGGATACAGCGTGGGAGGGAGGCGGGGTCTCGTTCTTTATGAGAGCTGCTCATTGGCGCATGAGGACAAAATGGCCCAACTTTTGAGAGAGCGAAATGTCACAGATTACCCATCATGCCTGGCTGTCAGAGCAGAATAACCCGTATATGCGCTCACAGAGCATGCGCCCCTTAAGCCCCGCCCCCGGAGCTCCCTCTCGTCTCGGTAGAATGAATGGAGAGAGAAAATAAATCTAGATTCGGCTTTTAGTGCATTTTACAACTTTAAGGACAGAATGATTATAATATGGGCTATACAATAGTTCATACTGGGTAGTTTATTTAGGTTTAAAAAAAGTATCCGCTGATTTACAGACGTCTCTCTCCCAATGTTAGTCAATGGGGAAAAGTCTTTCTGGGCCCAATGACGTCACGGACTGATACGGAAATTGTAGTACCGTGGTTTGGACACAACGACTATTTTCATCAGAGTCCGGCACACTTCCTGGGGGCCAGAGCCGTATACGGCGCTGCTGGGGGCTTGGTACTGAAGCCAGTCCCCAACTCCGGGGACTTCGGGTGGCAGCAGGGGCGCCACCAGGGATTTTGGGCCCCATGAAAATATATCACATTGGGCCCCACCACCAGGCACAGGTCACTTTGTTTATAAATTACCTCGAGGGCCGTACCAAATGGTCTAGAGGTCCGTATATGGCCCGGGGGCCGGAGGTTCCCCACCCCTGCTTTAATATAATAACATTAGTATTAATATCATAACCAAAATGTTGGTGATTAACATTTAGTTTACCTAATACAAACTGTCCATCATCCTAAATAGACTAAAAGCAGTTTTTTGTTTTATATAGATCATTGGCTATGTGGGAAAATACTGTTTGGAATGTATAATTTAAATTAGATGTTAGCTTTTTGTTATATATATATATATATATATATATATTTTGTATTCCAGTCTCCCTGCAGATATGTTAAGTGGCATGTCATTCAACACAATGCTGCTCACCTCCTTCAGTTGGGAGAAAAGCTGGTTCAGGTTCAGCCTTATGGGGGGACAGGGCTGCTGAGCTTAGAGATGGATCTGTTGGTCCTGGCACCAGGGGGAGGGACAACTGATTTAGTATGAATAGGCGCTAAAAATGTGCCTGCATTTATTAAAGGTAGGTAGGTAAGAATGGAGAAACCAGCTCGAGTGCGCTAGAATTTGAAAGTACACAACTGAAAAAAATCTGCCCCTTCCTTCAGAGTTCCTTACAGAGCCCCTCCTCCAACACACACGAACGTGCACATGACCAATGAGGGCACGCGATAAGCTTGTGCACAGATGGAAGGCTGACAGGCAGGTAGGCCATCCAGTTATTTTAACTGGGCCGGCTCAGATGATTGGTCGTGCTTTTTACAGCACCACAGCTTCCACAGATGACATTTTTGTATGTATTTGTTGTCAAAGCACTTAAGATATTCATTGCTATCGGGATGTTAAGACTGAGCATTCCATGGAATATAACAAAAAGTGTTTCTGAAGTGAATTACCTACCATACCTTTAAATGTCAGCTAAAAGAGCAGTGAAATGAAAGACCTCTGAATTTTCTGTAAAGATATTAACAGTACTTAATGTCAGCTTAGTAAACAAAAAAACATTAGCTAACAGACTAATTTCCACCACTCATGGACCACACCCACCTTTTCTTGTGAAAAACTGGGTGACATACTGTCGCCCTTTAATCCCTCTCTCTTGTCTTTCTCTCCTTTCTCTTCTCTTAGAGTCTGACTTTGTTGGTCGTTGAAACATGGTACAACACACGTATGTAGGCTAAGTACTAGCATCCCTCCTCACATGCTTTCACTCTCTGCAAGTGCCGGTGCTGCACCGCGTTTGGAGGCAGGACCAAACCATTACATGTAAATAGAAGGGGGTGTACAGAGGCTTTGGGTAATTAACTTTTGGAAGAAAATAAGTTAAATGAATCGTAAGTTTAGTGAGTAATTTATCAATATAACGTTCTATTAATGTTAATTATTGAGGATTGATGAAAGGTTACTTACATTTTTTTTCTTAATGTTCTAAACATTTTGGGGCCCCTGTCAGTCACGGGCCCTTAGAATCGTCCTAACTTTTCACCCCCTTACGGCGCCCCTGGGTGGCAGTATACGCCACAAAGTTGTTTGCGGCTGCCAGTAAACCCAAAGCAGAAGAAGAAGTGACGTCAACGGCTTAATTTGCCTAATCCTTCCTCAGGGATTTATTCCGGTGTGAACGCGATCTGCTCTTTAGTTCATCAGAAGTTCAGAACTAAAGAGTTCTGATTAACTAAGTACTGGGAACTAAGTACGGCAAAGTACTTGGTGTGAAAGCGCCTATTGCTTCGCTCTGTTGATATAAACATGGCATCAATTAGCTATAGCCTATTTTACAGTCTACAACCAAACAGTTATTTCTGAAATTGTTATGCTGTGTTCGTTATTCTCGCGTCCAGGAGAGAAGCTTTAAAAGGAGACTAAATGGAGTCTCTGAGAAGGTTCAAATGGTACTTTAATTAAATGGCGCGGTAATGTTACAAGCAGAAGATGATTCAGATTACTAACGAGGAGAGAAAGGCTGCAGCTTCCTCTCCCAGTGGCGGCCGTGCAGAAGAGCCCTCACAAGCATTCGTCCTTCCCGCTTGCTGGCTGTTTGCTCCTCCTCTCTAGGGGCGGTGGTGACGTAGAAGACTTCCCCCTGGTTCTTCTGTGTCCGATGTTGCGTAAACGGAGGATTTCGACATTTTACATTCATTATATAACTAGACACGCCTCTTCTCCTCCTAATCTCTTTCATGACTTTTCATCTAAATACATTTCAAACGCTGAAATCAACACTAAAAAATACAGGAAATACTTCACAGCATTTTGTTTCCGGTAGTTCCGGATTTTGTCACATGCTACCCACGTCTGTAAACAATAACATATTCAAATAAACTGTACCTTCATTTAATATTCAGCAATAATAATCTCTTGGTTCAATTAGTTGTAGTGTTAAATCAGTAGGTTTCGGTGTGCATCACTCCATGTCATTTCGCTGCTAAATTCACATCTATAGGAAATGGTATATTAGCCACATGCTAAATGCTAACCGGAGATGAAGGATTTTCAGAATAAAAGCTTGGTATTGAGAACTTCTGTTTTTTTCCAGAATAAAATAGCATTTAAACTGACGGTATGTTTAAGCTACATTATGCTATCAAACATTGATTTTAATTTCTAACAAAATATATAACTTGTCCACTCAATAAATTACTTGCATTCATGCAGAAAGGTGAAATAATGTCCATAACTTTGGCTAGCTCCATTATTTTTGATCAAGTCCGCCATTTTAATAACTGAATGATGACTTATTTTCAGCTATACTCAATTAAACGTATCTACATGTTAACTTACAGGCAGTGGCGGACTGGCCATCGGGACGTTCGGGACGAATCCCGATGGGTCGGTACTGAAGTGGGCCGGTCGGACGATGTGGGCCGGTCGGATAAGTCACATTACATTACATTACATTGCATTTAGCTGACGCTTTTATCCAAAGCGACTTACAATAAGTGCGTTCGACCAACAAAATACAACTTGAAGAAAACAGAATCATATAAGTACATCAGGCTTCATAGAGCAAAAACATTTCAAGTGCTACTCAACTGGCTTTAGATAAGCCAGTCCTTTATTAGTATAAAAGTGCTTCGTTAATAGTTCTATCGCTCGAAGTGGAGTCGAAAGAGATGAGTTTTCAGTTTGCGCCGGAAGATGTGCAAGCTATCTGCCACCAGTCACTAGCAATATAATCAACACTTAAATAAGACTTAGTTACACCTGGAGTACATTCACAACCCTGCAGTATACAAAGTCATTAGAACTAGCTGACATACCAGCTTTGATAACACTTTAATGCATCAATAATTATAATCGAAAACATACAATATATCATTCTTAAATGGGCCAATTTGCACAATAAGTACTTTCACTTTTGGTACTTTAAGTATATTTTCATGCTATTACTTTTAAACGTTTCCTTATGTAACATTTTTATTGCACTTTTACGTAACCGAGTATTCCTACACTCTGGTACTTCTACTTTTACTTAAGTACAAGATCTAAGTACTTCTTCCACCTCTACCGATAACTGCACTGTTGTGACAGTGAACAGTGAAACTTCCGACTTCCTTAGGTGTGCAACGTGCAAATGAAAAAGTAAATCCTATTATACGAGATATTGGTATGTGGGTTCTCCTCGAGCCAAAATTAATTACCACAGGGATATGTCCATTCATACTGCTGTATTTAATCTACTAAGTGAGATGATCATGGTGGGGAGTAAAAAAGGCCTGGGACATAATCCTGTGACAGACGGAAATGCTCAGTCGAAACGCTTTCATTATTCGTCGAGCCAGCTATAATCCAATTCATCAGGAGAGTATTCCAAAAAGAGATTGGTGAAGTATGTCCTTGTATTAGAGAAGACGAGGGCACAGATGCATTACATATTCTAATTATTTTTTCAGTGGTGACCATTTCCGGGATAGGCTCTCATTTTAAGGTTTTGGAAGATTTATTAAAGAAATGGCATTATACTGAGACCCATCTGCACAGAAAATGGTTTATACAGTGCTGTTCTCCTGTCATTAATGGCAGATCCTGAGAGTGTGTATGCAAAATGGAGACGGTGGCTCTTAAAGACAGTGAACACTGTTCTTGTCTTTCAAAATACAAAAATTAATTGGCATGTTTTGAGAAAGAACAAGTGACAATTAATCATCCTGATTGTAAGGCTTCTCCTGCAGGTCTTGCACCTTTATTTTGTTCTTCTTCCATCAGCATCTTGCAGAGTTTTGTTTTGATTCTTAAAGACAACAGGCTTTTTGTGGTGGGAACAAGGGTTCCCTCCTGACCTATTTTCTGAGCAGCTTTTTTGAAGCTACTTCACTCTGGCATTCAGCTCCTGCTCTTTTCTCAACTTCAGCCTCCAAAGAACTATGCAAACTTGATTGGCATTCTCACAGTTTGATTGACTGCAGGACACTTTTTGTAAATGTCATTCTGGATGTGTTAGATGTGTTAATCTCTGATAAACTGAGAAACAAATGAAGAGAATGTGCTTGGTGTTTGGTGACTTGTCATTTCTCTTCTGTAGAAAGTGAGGCACACTGCGAGAAGGACTCTTTCTGACAGACCTCTTTCTGCAGATTTTGTATTTTTATGAACTTGCTGCATAGTTCACAAACATAAGCATTTTTAATATTTCCAAAACTGAGTTGCTGTCAACATTACCCCCTTTCCAAAAGCACATTGACATTGAAGTAAGGATAACGTGGCCAATGCCTGAAATTATGCTTTTCAATACACATGTAAATAGGGTTAGAACTTTATTGTTGAATCTTGTATATTTTTGGATAGTCTTTTTCCACCTCTTTCTGGAGCCTGATGTGTCAGTTAATACATGACCATGAATAGAGTCAAGCTGCATCATATAAGGTTTGGAAAATACCATATTCTGTAGTTACAAATGTCCATATAAAACACCATGATGACACTGTCATATCTCTGAAATACAGCGGTAACAGTCATGTGGATATTATGTCTTTAATGTCATATGTTAGATTCTCCATCCCTGTTAGATACAAAATAGACAAAAATAATTTGATATATTTTTCAGAAATTTTCAAAAACATTGTCAAGTGATCACAACATAAAATAATCTGACAATCTTAATCATTTGCGGTTAAAATGCTATTAGCAAAATACGTTTTCTTTGACTTTATCATAGACTATATTATCACAATTTCTTCATATACACACCTTAATTTCTCTGTAAATATATTTAGTGAAATGAATAACAATCTCTTTAGACCTGTTTCAGGATAAAAAAAAGTGGGGCTGGTAAAAGAAGGTAAAACATGGTGTCACTCAATAAAAGAGGCGTATCTGGTGTTTTGATTAAGGGTTTAAAACAAAAACTCAAGTACTATTCACATACAATTTCAGATTTCTTTGAGGCACCCATTGCCTTGCAACTCTATATTTCCATCTTATTCAAACGTTTAGTGAATATAGGCCATAATGTATTATGGTTAAATAAAATTTGACTTGAAGTGCAAGTGTCGTTGACAGTGGTTGGAGCTTATCCAGTTGAGGCACACATTTTTTTCATGATCATTTTCTTAACAAAAACAACATGATAAAGATACGAAAACAACAAAAACTAAAATAACTTTCTACATGGTCAGTCAGAGTTTTGTCATTGGTATGTGTAGGCTGTTCCAGGGTCCCATCCATAACTCCTCCTCGTCTGATAAAGTGTGGTCACTGTGGGACTCCAGTGTCTCTCTGCTGTCCTTGTGGTTGTCAACCGAAGTCTCTTGCTCCTCATTGACAAACTGGCCACTGCTGTTTCTGTCAATCAAGACCTTTGCAATATTGGTTTTGGACCCAAAACTTTTAAGATCGTTGATGGAGGATCCAAGGGAGCCACAGGAGGGCCGAGTGTTGAGGTTGAAGTCCACATTAGGGGGAACACATGTGCCTGTTCCATTTTCTGTCTCGTTTTCTGTGCCCTCAATGCTAATAATGCTAGAGGGTTCTTCATAAGTCACACTCAACTTGTCTAGTTTTTTAAAATGCTTACCAAGCCGACAAGGAGAGCCCATATTCAAGTTTTTTGGGTGAGGTGGCCTCCTAGTTCTGACAATAGTGCCGTTCTGTGCAAGGTAGATGTTCCCGTTGATGTTGCTGTGGCTGTTGGGGAGTCGGTTCCTCTGTGTCTCTGTGGTGCTCTCTTCTCCTGTGGAGCTGGTCTCATTCTCCTGATCTACCACCAGCTTGATCCGTGGCTTTTTCCCAGGCTAAGGAGGATAGAGGGAGTCAATGTCAAAATATAATTTTTTTCTTTTCACAAGGTATAGTATACACACGTTTCTCGTTAAAAAAGGGGAATATACACTGCGGACAGCTAGCTGAGTTATACTCTACACCAGGGGTGGCCAACCCGCGGCTCTCGAGCCGCATGCGGCTCTTTGCCTAGTTTCATGCGGCTCTTCAGTTCATATCGAATTGTATGTGTGTGAGTTTGGGGGAGAGACACTGACTCCTGACTAGTGTTGCACGGTGTACCGATACTTGAAAGGTACCGCGATACCCTGCCGTTAAAAACGTTACTATTCCTCCGTTTCATTAGTATCGGTACTTTAAGAATGACGGGGGAAAGTACTCTGGTGAGAAAGTGCCGTGTGTGTTCAGCGCTCTGCTTCCACTCCCTGCACTGCAGCCGTGCCTGCAGTCTCGCCCCTCTCAAGCACGCTCAAGTGCCTCCCCTCTCTCGTGCACGCGCTAGCTGCCAGAGCATGTGAGAAAACGAGAAGCATGGCTGCAAGTGGGAGTGCAACTGCCGCTGCGCCTCGGCTTGTTGACAAAAAAGACGCCAGAAGCAAAATTTGGAAGTATTTTAGCTATATCTCTGACAGTGAGGGCAAGCCTACGGACACCACGAGGCCTGTCTGTAAGAAATGTATTAATTTTATTTAATACGAATTCTTGTCATTTATTTTATTTATTGTTCTCATTGTTTAAAAGTTTGTGTTATGGTTCTGGTGTGAAATAAAGGACAATAATTACATTTAAGACTGTTTCCCTTTATTTAAGAAAAGTATCGAAAAATAATCGGAATCGCAATTCTTGACTTGGTATCGAAAACAAAATGTTACACTAGCTAGCTACTCCTGACAGTTAAACCTGATATTTAGTAGGTCTGTTAAGTATTGAATGCTGATAATTCTGACGTAATTTGGCCGGTCAAAGTTGTTTAGGCTCGGATAAAATCGCTCCGTTACTTTTGTCCCGTGTTACTTTCGTCCTGTGTTACTTTCGTCCCGGCTCTCCCTACGTGTGTATGTGTGGTGTCAGGTGTCAGTATGAGAGGATGACAGCGCGTCTAATTTTGATGTGGCCCAAGAGCCAGTCACAATAATAATACCTTTGAGGGGGGGAAAACCTATCGTTGATTAAACACTATCCAGTGTTTCCCCTACCATTGTCTTGGAGGGGCGCTGCGCCCCGCCAACGGAGCCCCCTGAAAGCCCCCTGAAATGCAAGGTGTTTAAAAAATATATATAATTTTTTTTTTTTTTTAATATATATATAGCACCAAATTGCAAATAATCTATAACTACTGTCACTTTTCACATTGAACATGTGCTTTTATTAAATAAACTAAACGCTTTCATTTTAAGTTGTGAGTTTAGTGTTTTTGACCCTAAGAAACACTGATGCATTAATCAATAACAATAATCCACAGCTCCTCTCTCTGCTCCAGAGGATTAAAAAAAAAAAATATATCCCAATGCCACAAAAATGCATCAGTGACGTGGTTGAAATCTTGTCTCCAGAAAACAAAACACTGAAACAAGCGGTATCAGTGACTGTGTGTTTGATGTGGCTCTTTGCAGTAAAATAGAAAACATGTGGCTCTTAACCTCTGACTGGTTGGCCACCCCTCTACACTCAGTATCAAGATAACAGTATTCACAGTATTTTACTCCCTTGTCCCAGAAAGAAGGCCTGGATATTTTTTAGGTTAATTTAAATGTTTTTTGGGGGAATGTATGCTCACATGTATTCAAGGACTATCATGTGCTGAAAATGCCTAACCCAAAACCATTAACACATACAAATACTAAAGTCCAATCCTTAAATGGTGGCATTACAGTAATATATATTTTAAGATACATTGTTGTTCTACTAAAGCACATCAATTCAAACATGAAAGAATATCCTTAGACAACATGAAATCCAATTTTTTGATTACCTATCTGCAGTTCTGTTAGAATTGAATCTACGGCGAGAAATCTATGGACAATAATAATACTGTTCCCAAGAAGTAATCATTTCAAACTCACATAAAAAACACTCAGTTAAAGCAGATAGTACTGTCACATGCAAAATCTCACAGCAAAAACAAGAACATAATGTTATACAACATGTAAAGGCATAAAAACACCAAGGAAACATCAAAGAGAAGAAGAAGTCAGAGAGGTAAGAAATAGAGCAGAGCTCTGATCATTTGCACCAGGAAACCACAAAAGTGTTTTGCTTAATGGAAATGAGGAAAAGGTGGAAGCTTGAAACACTGTAGTGGCAAGCAATAATTCTTCACTCCCATGCAAGGGTAATTGATTTTATTCACTCTTACTTCACAGTGGACCATATCTCTCTAGAAGGCAGTTGAGTTTCCTTCAGATTCTGAATCAGCATCTGACATTGTTGAGTCTTTCGATGCACTGCCAGATCCGGAGCCACTGACTGAAGATTTGTCAGAGGAGATGGCGTCCTCGTCCACCTCAGTGATAGGGGACAGTCCTCCGTATGTCTCTACAGAGGTGTTACCGATGCTTCTGATATCAGAGCTGTAAGTGGGACCAGTGTAGGGTGCAGAGGGCCCAGGGTCTCCAGACGCCTTCCTGGAACTCCCCGTTGATGCATCATCACTGAGCTCGCTGGCTGACTCTTTGCTCTCGTCAGCAGTCTCAGAGTCTTCCTCGTCTTCTTCTTCACTCTCCTCTGTAATTGTGTCCTCAGAACCACGGCTCTGGCTGGACTTCTGGGAATGCAGACTGCCACTGGTGGAACGGGAACCAGCTGTACCTGTCTTGTTGCTCAGGGAACTCTGGTCTGTCATCTCACTGACGGATGAAGACCCACCAACGGACTCTGACTCAGACATGTTCCTCTGGCTGGACCCTCGTGATAAAGAGCCTTCACTTCCTGACACTGACTCTACCTCGCTGGCGGTCCCTGTTCCTGACTCACCTTCACTGAGTTCTTCACTAGACTTCTCGGAGGTAACTGCGCTTCCTGATGATCTGGTTCTATTTGATGACTTAACACTTGAACCAGATAAAGACGCAGAACCACTTGTGCTACCACTGCCACTTTCTCTGGTACCACTCCCGCTGCCACTGCCACTGCCATTACCGCTGCCACTTGCACCTGATGCGCTGCTTCCCTTTCTGGACTCTGTAGCTGATGATTTCATGGAAGAAGACCCACTTTCTCTAGTGCTCCCTGAACCCTCTTCCTCCTCAGACTCTTCATCAGAATCTTTCTCTGTCCCTGAATCTTTTTCTGTGCTTGTTTCCTTCTCTGTTGCTGTGCCTGTTCCTGATTCAGATTCTTTCTCAGATTCAGACTCTTTCTCGGAGTCTGAATCTTTCTCGGTTTCTGATTCTTTCTCTGTAGCCGACGACTTCTCTGACTCTGACTCTTTTTCCGAATCTGATTCTTCTTCAGTCCCAGATTCTTTCTCACTGATAGATTCCTTCTCCGTTTCATCTCCTTCAGATTTTGACTTACTTTCCTCATCAGAATCCCCTGGCTCCTCATCAGGCTCTTCCTCTGAGTCCACAGTGCTTTCATTGGCATCATCACGGTCCAAGTCTACTTTCAGATAATCTCTGTCAACACTGCTTCTCTCAGAGGATTCCCCATCAGAGTCTTTCTCCTTACTGCTTCCACTTGCACCTGCTTCTGGCTCACTCTCTGTCACACTAATTGACACTTTAGACTTGTCATCCTCACTGGCTACTTGTGAAGCCTCCTCGTCTCGCTCACTGCCTGTGGCCGAGCCCTGGCTCACACTACTCTTCGACTTCCTCCGTATCTGCAATTTGTTGCCTAAGTTGATTTTCCTGAAAACTTTACCGAGCTTGCTACGCGTATCAGACTTTCTGTCGATTGGTCCCATAACTGCTGGTCCGCCTGTCAGACTCTCTTGGCTGTCAATGCGGCGGGCTGACATCAGTTTGGCATAATCCTTGTCCTTCTTCCCGGCACCAAACATCTTGAACATCTTGGCTTTCTTCCATGGAGATGGGCCAGAAGGACCGGCATCAGACGGCTGTTCTCCCCCCTTGCTGGCTGCCAGGAGTTTGCTGAGTTTCATGACAGACTTCAGTCTCTTGGCAGCCTTAGAAGGCTCGCCCCCCTCTGCTGGCTCAGCTTGTTCGATTTCATCCCCTGGCATGTCCCTAAATGCAACCCTCTTAGGTGGACCTCCACCACGGTCCCTGCCTCTGCCCTGGTCCTAAGACAGTCATATTTAATTTAGCAATGATTTGAATCAAAAAGCCACTATGTTTGTAGGGTTAATACTGCTGTTTAAAAAACACACACAATGTTAAGATAATCTTTACATTATCACGTAGAGTAAGGAAAGGGCATACCTCAGTGCCACGAGGACCGTAGTAATACTCATCATCCTCCATGATCACCTCTCCATATTCATCATACCTTGGAGGTATTAGCCTCCTCCTACTGCCATACTGAGGAATGTCGTACCTGAGAAATAAATAAAATAAATATGAAAAAAACAGAGTTTAGAAAGAATGTGTATTACGTTTGGTATTAATAGTTATATTCATTCCTAAAGTAAACCAGCAAAAATAAATTAATGATTATTTAATTAATCTATTAATCCAAGTTGCTATATTACACTGCCCCCATTCACTGCTGCTTTTGGTCTTTTTTTTATTGGCAATATCTTCAACAAGATAGTCAATCATTTCTGTGAAGATTAGCAAAAATCACTAGTATTCACTTTGTAAGTTGGGAGCAATATAATAGAGAAAAATAAAAGGCGGAAACTACTTATCCTAAAATAAATATAGATGAGTACATATTCGCCCATCTTTGTCAAAGGAGTTTAATAAATTACAAAGATGCAAACACATGTTGAGATGGGAACTTGTTGAGTAATAATGTATGCCTAAAGCCCATTAAAACATAAAATATGGTTGCATAACTCTTCTCCAATGTGCTGTTTTTTATTATTATTCCAGAGCATGTTTGGCTTTCATCAGGGGAGTGTTAAATGTGACTATTAATCTACTGAAGAGAACAGTTTCAACATATGCCATTTAAGTCACTCATAAAACTATTTTTTCAGTGTTTCACAGTTGTAACACTAAAAAAATGTATCCACCATTAGGTTATCTGCATTAGTGTGGTAGATGGCCTCCAACAGTTTGAATGTTGATACTCTTCTTACTTTATAACAATACATTAGGGAAGAGCCTAAAGGAAAAAGACCAATGGTAATTTTGTCTTATTGAGAACATGATGAGGGGAGCTTACAACACAGTCGGTTGATTGCTAAATGATAAGCATGACGGCTGTAAAAGTGTGCCCTTCACTGCAAACAGAACATCGCACATCAAAGGCATCGGGTCACAGTGATGGTACACTCATTGGCAATAGCAGCTTTTGGAACTTTGTGACCTACTATTCAAATATAATTACATCTTGTTGCGAATGAAAGCCAGCGTATTTCAGACAACCTGAGAAACAGCTGTGGTAATTTGTAGAGCTTAGGTAAGGTAAGTTGGTGAGTAACTACAGGCAATTACCAGACTTCATTTCCATATGTACATTCATCATATTTCACTTAACAGTTTTAAGCCTTTACAATTGCAAAAACATCTTCCAGTTTTGATAAACTTGTGGTGCAAGTCACCTGCCGTAGAGCGGGAGCTTTTAATGAATAACAATTTCTTAGCAGCTGTTAAGGCTTTGAGTTGCATGTTTTTCCTCTTTAAACCATATGGGCTATGTAACAGGCACGCCAAAACTCCCTCTATTCATTAAACCATGGAAAAACACTTCCACACTGAGGTGCCTGACTCAAGGCAGCATAATTGATCTCATTTGATGGGAGTAGAAAGGGTAAATGCTCTGATGATATGTACAAGCTCAAGGGGAAGCCACAAGTGATGCTCATCATTTATTTTTCGGAAATATTCCCTCCATTCCTCAAGGATCTAAGAAATGGGAGCTGGAAGGCAAGGTCACAATAATAAAGTCCTAACGAGGTTATTATTTTTTTTTTAGCAATGGAGATCACTTCCTGGACGAGAGAGTATGACTGATGAGAGATGAGACGGTCAAGGGCTGCATGCTCACCCTTGGTCATAATTATAGTAGTCCTGGCCCGGGTCGATACCTGACTCCATTGAGAGTTCCTGTATTTCAGAGAGGCAGAGAAAGAAATTACTCAGCACTCTTCAGGGAAAACCAGAAGAAGAAGAGCAGCAGCAGCAGTAATACAGCAGAATGGACTACAATCCCTGTGAATTAAGAAAAGCAGGAAGGTTTCTACCTCAGGTCTCAGAAGAGATGGCCTCAGCAGTTGCTGTTGCTGCCAAAGATTAGTACAGAAGAAGGATAAGGTAATGAAAGGAAGGGAAGGTTAGGAAAGACACAAACATAAGGAAGAGTTCACTCTACACATTTCAGATGTAAGTCAAGCCTCTTTTATGTATATCAATAATATATCTATGTGATCCCAATGAAGGAGCAAGGTGAAAGATCGATTTTATACTGATGGAAACACAGCAAGGAAAAGAGGGAAGACGTAAGCCAGGCAGTGAAAGTAAGTAAGAAAATGCAACAGAAAAATAAAACATCTTGTGTATGTCAGTTACTGGTCTTTCATTATTTGAAGGTAACAAGAAAGAGTTTTTGTCTTGGTAATTATGTTTTGTTTTCCAACTCAGGAGAAACACTCACATTCTTATCTGCTATTTGACAGAAACATTGGGGACTATGACAGAATTGTGAATTAAAGCTAAACTGTAATGTCAGTGTTAGAAGTCCTATCATCAGGATCTCATCTTAATCTCATTCAGTGCTTTCTATCAAGTGAGTTGTAGATAAGAATAATAGGATGTAAACTGCCTGGAGTGTGACAAAATGTCTCCATGCAACAAAAATAAATAAAACATCACAACAGGAATGCTTACCTGTCTGCCGTAGCCTCCTCGCTTGCTGTGTGCCGCAGAAAGGAGGGAATGCAACACATAATGAATACAGCAGCAAAATATTAAGTGTTTTAAGATAAATGAAATGTTTGGTCTACAGGACTAGCGTGTCTACATTCTGCTGACCAGTGAGGAAGTTTCAGCTTTACTTACTGTGCATTTTTACGTGTTAAATTAGAGTTGCAGATATTGTTCAGTTTAAAAAAGGGTGCCTTAGGCCACAATGTTATCGTGCTGGTGTGGGCTGTTTCCCCCGTTATCTCATCCAAACAGGGAGGAAAAAAGATTCAATAAATGCAAAGAGGGGAGGAAGATTGGAATTCGAAAAAAGTCAGTGTTTATACAGACATATCTGGAGAATCTTCGAGCAGATGTGAAAAGGACTCAAACAAAGTTAATGAAATTGTCTTTGCTTATCACAAATAATGTGCCAGTCCTTTTCAACAGACAATGCTTTTTAAGCTAAATTGAAGTAAGCTAATATTAGGATTCTCAAACGCATTAAAAAAGTACTCAGGGTAGCTCTTGAGGACAACAGTGCATCTGCAGTGCTTTTAGTACAAGTCAATGAAAAACTGCGAGTAATGGAGCAGACCGGCTGAACCCCTCCAGTTTCACAAGCGTACAACTGTAACCTGTCTGGGACCATAAATAATGACGACTTTCACACTTGGATATATGGCAAAGCAATGATGTGAGCTTCCTCTGGAGAGCTGTAATCAGTTATTATGGGCAGGGACCAGGGGACAGGGCACAGCCATATGGCCACACCTCCCAGGCAGAGAGGATGATGGTAGTGGGATCTGATGGATGACTTGTTGGCTTGGCTGCTGGCTACTGCTTCTTCATGAAATATCGAGAAAAATGACCCAGTGGACAGCAGCCGTAAGAAATTTGCACAAGGGCTTGGGGGAAGATGGGTGATAAGGTAATGTAATAGAAAAAGAGGTGAGAGAGGTGAGCTCAGAATTACAGCAAGACTTGAATACTGATGAACCCAGTGTATTATATTGATAAAAGTAAGGTTATCTTCAAAAATAACTAGCTTCACATTTTCCCACTACATATTTCTATGTAGAAAAAGCATACAAATACGTTTTCTTATTCTGCTGCCATAAACACCTTAAGAAACAAAACAAATATAACCAAACTTTTGTAGCAGAATTCATCAATAGGAATAGTTTAGAATTTTATGAAGTATGCTTGTCAAGAGTTGATACCACTCTCCTGTGTGAGAGAGCTATTGATATTCTTATCAAACTCTCGGTACAAAAGCGAATCAACGTATTCCCCAAATGTTGAACAATAACAAAAATATCATGCACTATGAGGTGTAAGAGCAGGGGGATGTTTTAATGCAACACAGGATCTCTCTGATAAGCATTTTGTGTGAATATGAATAATAAGGAATAATAATGAACCTAATCTATTGTATACTATCTTAGGTCTTTGTTTTGTATTTTTTTTTAAACAAATTATTATGGTTAATTTGAGACATTTCTACCCAAAGCATACTTTTAGTCTTAAGCTTGGTAATTACTTTTGATTCTTTTTGAGACACTGCAATGATTCAAGACACAATAGAGTTTGATAAAAATCAGTTGGAAACAATGGAATATAAAGAATACCATCCATTAGGGCTCACTGTTCCTTGGGTTGAAAAACTGCATGTGAGCCGCTTGCCTTTCTAAAAAAGAGATTGCCCCATGTAGTGAACATGGAATACAGAATTAGCAGGCCTTCGATCTGCCCATCGGGGAATGTGTGATGAATCAAACATAACATTGCTCTGGAAGGGAGGTATGCTAAGACCATTTGCCTTAGGGCATGGACGCTAAAACAAACACATGAAGGGTATGTGGGAGAAAAGGAAGAGAGAGGGGGACAGAGACACGCATTGCAATGAGTGTAAAGAAGGTAATATAATCTCCCGAGAACCACAAGAGAAGATTAACAAGAAGAGGCTACGGATTGAAAGTATTAGAACTAACTACAGGGGGAGAGGAAGTGAGATAGAGAGAGAAACACAGACAAATGGTGAAGGCAGAAGGTCGGAGAGAAGGGAGAGAAAAGGAGAAGGTAACAGTACTTGACAGTCCCACAGGCAGCGGCCCTAGTTAACGATTGATTGGTTCTCTAATTAGCCTCTTCAAGTGTGCAGCCGAACATCACAGTGACTACTTTATCATGCTGGGAGGATTTCTGTAGACATGTGAAAAGGCAGGTCCTCCAGAGGTTAGCTCTCCTCGTTCAACATGAGCCGGGAGACCCTGTCAATGTGTTTTTATAGTCAATGTTACAATCAACATTAGAAGATGTTCTCACTTAGAAGTGCATAGCCCCATCTTATCTGCATTCAACTGTATTATATTTAACTAAAAGGGTTTCCTGTAGCCTGCCTTAGTGTTGTATCTAATTTGTTCAATTTGAATGTAGTTTATATATTCGCTTTTTATATGTGTATTTTGTTTCCTTGCTGAGGGGGTGGATATGACAATTAGTTGTCTCTCTCTTTTGCTGTTTTATACATCTGTAAGGATAGTGTCTTACATCCATCCATCACAGTAAGTCGTTTGTTAAAAACACCACTGCAACAACATCCTGAATATGTTAAAAACACAAATATGCAATCATCCTTTCTGAATTCTTCAAAGCTCATTTCATAGTATTTGCATACCTATGGGACATTCTTAAACGCTATGTACATTTCCCTCATTAAAAAAAATAAAACATCCAACATTATGTTTTCTTCTTTTGCTTCATTTAGATTCTGCACAGAGCAACAACATACTAAATGCCCATGCTCTTCACTTATGTGAAAAAGAACAAATTAAAAATCACCAATATGCAGACAGTAAACGGTTGAGGAAACAGACCCCAGGGTTGCGGGAATAATACATGTTGCTGTTTAGTGAAATTTCATTTAAGTAGCTTTAGTTAAGAAGTGCTTATGCTAAGATAATTAACTGAAATAACATGCTAATATCATGATGAACTGACTAAACTGATAATTCAAGGGTATGGTTATCATAGATCTCATAGCAAATGCACTGAGCCAAACTAATGCTGTATATGCAAGCCTCTTTTATGTACTAATACAAGCCTGTAAGCAAATCGTATGGCAGAGCTGAGTACATTTCTTGGCAGGTGGCACTATAATTAGATTTCCAAGTAAAAAAGCATTATTTCCGAAAGACAAACAGTCAACATCATCTTTGCTAAAGCTTAAACTGAACACTACCCACTGTGCAGAAAATAATGATTATTAAGTAACAACAGAAAAGCAGGCATGAACATGAATAAATGGAAAATATGAGCGTGTGGAGACAGAGAGAAAAAGTCAAAGCACTGTTGATTGAGAGTCCTCATCTCTATTTGGGCTTTTCAATTGGCTTGGCTGCTGAGTGTCTCCTGCCATATTCAGTTCACTTGGTCCATTTTCAACACGGTTCATACTTGTTGTTGGGTTGATTTGGCCTGCAAAGCTGGAGTTGGTTGTTTTTGGCGTGCTCTGCTCATCGCAGGGATCAGAGCTCTGCAGTCTGTTAGCACCTTCTGATTCTTCAGTCATTTGTGGTTTCTTATTAAACTTGGGCACCTTGCAGGTTTTGTCGACTTGGCTGTACAGGTTGGCAACAGACCTCTCTATGTCGGCTAGATTCTCAATGTTTTTCAGGATCCCTTTAAGCTCCCTCTTCCTGATATCAGCTTGATATTGGTCAAGACGAGCAGGATGTTTTCGTTCTGAAACAGGGCGAAGTGAGGACACGGGCGGCAAAGTGGTTGGGAGAAAATGGACAACTGGGCGCGAGTGGTTGCTGATAGCGGGGAAAGGTAAGGAAGGAAGAGGCGGTGGAGGTTGGGGCGCAACCCGTTTATTGGCTGGAGGAGGAGAGGATTGAGGGGTATTTTGAGGTTTAGGAGAGCAGAGTGTTGAAGGAGGAGAAGAAGGTGGACTGGAGGGAGGAAGTGTGGGTGGGGCATGTGGAGGTGGCCGCGGAGGAGGAGGCGGGGGATTTTCTGGTGGATCTGGTATGATCTCCACAGTGATCTTACATGGTTGATCTGTCATGTAGCTGGGGCTAAACTTCCTCAGGCCGGGTGGAGTCTGTCTCTGACCAACCAGGGGCAACGAGTCATCCCCCTGAGCAATAATGATGCTGGGGGGCACATCCTTGCCCACAGAAGTGGGCCTGTAAGAATAGTCCATGATAGAGAACAGAGTTTCTGAGGTCAGCTCCAGAACATCATCACTGTCTCTATCACTAACAAGGATGGTAGAAAGGGAGCCTTGGGAGCCCCAGTTTTGCTTGAGGGTTTGTTCCAGGAGGGCCTGCTGCTCAAACTGCCTGGCCTGATCACGAACTGACAACTTGGCCTCTGTGCTGCTGTTCATGCAAAGTGTGCTCGAACTCTCTAGCCTTCGCCTGCTGCTCATTTCTGCTTGGAGTATTTGAAGCTCCCACTCATCTGGGTCCATAAGTGATGGTCTCCTTGGCCCGTCACAACCCTGCAGCCCCCCGTGAATGTGAGCAGGCATCGACCAGACACTGTCTGACCCTGCAGAGTATGGGGGAGAAAAGGAGAACCGCTTTTCAGAGGAACTCTCCCCACGTGGAAAGGCCTCAGGACTGCTGAGGGGGCTGTTGTCATCGTACACTGGGTTGTGAGTGGTAAGTGGGTTGTGATCCGACAGGAAGGTCACGTTGCTCTCTGACTTAGGCAAGTCGACATGCAATGCTCCGTTGCCGTGGGCTGCCATGGAGCGACAGGCAAAGTTGCTAAGAATCCTCTGGTGGTTCGCTTCCGCAATGACAGACTTGTTAGCCCTGCCCCAGTAAAAGGTTGCGGTGAAAAAGAAAAAAGACTTGAAACAAGTGAAAGTTAAAGGATGAGCAAAGCAAAAGAACAGAGGGTGAGGCAAAGCAAAACCGCTATCATTTTATTCTGCATCTTAACTGAAATATGACCCTTAGTATTGTGACTGTTATTAAGAACATCTGCACACCCTGGACCAACAGATATATGCTTGTTTCTCAATTTTATAAACATAGATTAGTTTTAAATAACTTTCTAAGCTTATGATGAATAATACAAATCTGATGCTCTTTAATATTGAAATAGCAATTATGCCCCAAAATAGGCTGGGCTATGGTCTTCAGATACAGTTTAATGCAAATCATTACCATCATTAAGCCATATTGGATGCATTAGTGCAATCAGTCACAACACTAACAGATGTGAAAGTAAGAGCGACATAGCACAAAAGTTGTTGATATCTAATGGGAAGGTAGAGCGGAAACAGCTATAGGCATATCTACTTGAGTGCACTACCGCTTTTCTGACTACATAGTAAGGGGTTTATTGAAGCTTTGAAAAACAGCTACCATCTGTTACCACAATTACAATTAACTATAACAGGATAGGCCATTTTAAATTGAATTTTTGCACAAGGGTATTAATAATAAAGGAATAATTCTAGCATAGGAATATAAGGTACATTTACGAAAATTGTATCTATAAATTGAATATGCATATACTCAGCAAGATAGATCCCATTTGGTTTGGGATTACTTACTGCAGTCTGAATCCAGAGAGACAAGGGAATAGAAATGATGGAGAAGATAGAAACACAGACATATGGTAAAAAGACTAAAGCAGAAATGTCATGGGTGTGGAAGCGTAAGCTCAAGGGTACGTCAATACTGTACTGATTTATTTGTGTGCATTTGAGAATATGCAAAACCGTTCACGCACGCACGCACGCACGCACGCACACACACACACACACACACACTCTCAGCATAGAAAACTTTGTTATAAACATGCCGTTTCAAAGTCTTTTAATGTGGTTGTTTATAGGAAATGTTCTTGTTCCTAGCATAGCCCCCAAATAAATGTTGCTCGGCAGCAATACGATCCCCAAGAGAGCTTTTCTCCTGCTACAGAATCAAAAGCTTCTGCTTGTTGTTGAGTGTTGGTCAACATCTGTTGTAAACATTCTTTACAGCTTGCCGTTACATTTCCATTTTCAGTTTTCAACAGCAATAGTGATGGTAGTAGTAGTATTTCTTTAAACATTATGTAAATGAAAAGGATTAATCCTAGCAGGGCAGCAGTTTCAATTCAACCTCATTTAATCAGCAGACATTCATATTTCATTACACTTTAGGGATACTATTATAAATGAAAGGTGAAATTGGATAGCCAAACACTCTGAAAATAAAGGTAAGCTCAGGAATCATTCAATGTAGGTATAAATTGTTGGAAGATTTATAAAAATCAATGACTAAGCACATGCCATATTTTGTATTTGTTACATCTAACACTGCCTTACAGCTGTTATTACTGTTTATTATTAATCATCAGCTGAATGTTTTTTTTCTCCAAGATAATACAATTTACAAGCAACCTGTATTCATCAAAAGGATCAGTTATGGAGATATGCATAATCAGATATATACAGTGCCTTAAACATGCCTTAATCATACTACCGAATAATTTTGTAAGAAGAAATCAAAATGTTAAAAGAAAATGAAAGGCTATCTTGTATACCTCAATACACTCTTACCTTTAGAGGGTTGTGCACAAATGTATACAATGTCAAATATGAGCACATACATGCTCTAAAATAAAATAAAGTCTAAACCCTAGTTGTGCAGCAGCATCCATTCCTGTTTTCAGACATCTAAAGTTGGAAGACAAAGAGCACCCATTGATGCAGGCACTGCTGTGTCTAAAGCAGCAGGTGGAGGACTAAGGTCAACCTGCAGAGCTGCCAGCTGTTATTAGGAGGCATTTGATTATGCATTCTCAAGAAAAGTTGGTGTGAAAACCAGGAAAATAGTGTAGCATTCAACCGGAAGGCATTTATTCTGAGTTATTTCCCCCAGAAATGAAAAAAGGGACCTGCAGAGCTAGTTCCTGCTTATCATAGGAATGGGTGGAATGGGTGAGAGATAATAAAGGGTCAGGTTTAACCTACCTGGTGCTGTCGCCAAGCTCCTCGTAAAGGTTAGCAGTGGGAGCAGCTGCTGGAGCTGCTTTCCCTCCTGGTGGTAAAGCCATCTGAATCCTGGCAGTTTTGGCACACTCTGCCTGTCGCCTGTGCAAAGTGTTAACATTTACAATCACCCAGATATGTGTTTCTAGTCCACATGCAAAAAGGAATAAATGAGAAAAAACGAACTCATACACAAGCATACAAAGAAAAATCAACCCAACATAAAAGTCTTTGCCTCATTTATATTTAATCTAGTTAAGAATGAACTCCTCTTTACTCAAACAGTGTGGTTAAAAAGTGAGTAGAAGCCTGGCACATCACTTATGCATGAAGTCTACCATGAATTAACTATTTTTGCGAAAAAGAAGCACATGCAGTAAGAGGCGGTAAAACTAAAGTTACTGTTATGTTCAGTTTTTAGAATAAAAAAGAATAACTTGATTTTGTTGGATGAAGATAGCTAACATCTATTCTTATTTTATATAGAGCTGCAACTTTTTACCAGTCGAAGAAGATACCATAATAAAGTACTATAAGAGACTATAAGTACTGAGCATTGGAATCATATTTTTACTTAACTCACCAAACCTTTTAATACATTGATTGAAATCTTAAGGTTAACATGCTAGCAAACCAGTCTGTTAGTCCAATATGTATTGCCATTTTAGATTGTTATCAAAATTGTTGTATCTGTCTTATAGCTTGTTTAACTCTGTTCACCAACTGCATATTAACCCTAAAAGCTGCACAGTTTTAGAACAATGAGGTTATGAACATATTTTAATCAGATCATAAAGTATCTTTTGAGAAAAATACCTGTAGATATCCACGAAGTTCGTAAAAAGGACATTAAGTATTCTGACACCGAACAATTGAAAGGTCATTGTAGATGCTGCGATTTGTTTTCAGCTATCTATTTTCAGATTTACATGCTGTGCAATTATATTTTAACTAGCAGGGCTGTGAGAGATGATGGGTCACAGATCAGGAGCTTTCAACAGAGTGACGAGCGTACTGTTAGAGGTCAGTAAGCGGGTATAAGCGCAGAGATATAAGTCTTTTTGACTTTGGGTTGATTTTCCTTTCGAATGTCATCAGCTTGATATCAACATGATAAGAAAATCATTCTATAAAAGGTACAAGATAAATTAGTGTTGCTTTATATTATATTCTGGAAAACATTTAAAAAAGGGTGACATTATGTAGCATGCATTTATCTCATTATCTTTACACATATTTTAATCACTAATGATTAATGAAGATGAGAACAATTTTACTTCTCACACACACTTGATACATGAAAAGCGACGAGTTGTAAAACACAAGAATAATTACTTACTCTTTGAACCTGGCGATAGATTTTGATTCAGAAAAAAGGAGAGGAGACAGAGGAAGAGGGAGATAGGGGACAAAAGAAACAAATAATTACATCATTTGTCAAGAGCGTAACCCCATACGATGTTAATTGAATAATGGACGTTGTTAATGCAATCCTTACACAGAAAATGAAAAATCTTTGTATAACATATGTTTTTCTCTTCAACAACAAAACAGGGAAATACTTCAAACACTTTCGTTCCCATTTCTATGCAAAGCAGCCAAGCCTCGAGCAGTGACTGCAAGGCAACATGAAAAAGTGGCCGTTGCTTTCTTTTTAAGTGTATCTTCTATGCTTCATGTCACCATTACTTATTCAAAACAAAATTCAATTATTCCACATGAATACACAGATACACTTTAAAAAAATTACGCTCATTCCAAAAGGTTACAGCAAATTGTGTTAACACAAAAAATGATTTCCTAAATCAGTTTAATTTTTACGAAAGTAAATACGCCACCAACAAAATGCCATCTGCTGTGACAGTTTGGGTGTTAGGTCTAATGTCACCACGAACAGCTTTCTGCTGTCTGTTTAGTCTGTGGATTTGCGTAAGGACAGCCACTCTGCCCATCTGCCGTCAATAAACATTTCCCAAACATCACCATTTAGGGAACATTTGCAGCATGCCAACAATTAGACGGCATAAGGTTGTGCGACCTAAGAGTTAAACTACCTCACCTTTAAAAAACAACCATTATACTTCTGTAAACTGCACAATGTGTGTGTGTGTGTGTGTGAATGAGAGATAATGCAAGCCAGACACTGTTTATTGTGTGTGTGTAAAGCAGATATGATTAAGTAGCGTGAAGATGCACTGTGACGGTCACAATTGGCTGTAGATATTTGTCACAAATGAGTGTTAATTAATCTGCTTTCACAGAGCATGAGCAGGAAGATTAGCCCAGCAGAGTGCACAGTCAGCATATCTTATGAAAGAGAGAGAGACAGAGATAAGAGGGCGAGAGAGAAAGAAACACAAAAAGGCAGCAACAAAGCAAGGAGTGCTCCCGGTTTATCTTAAATACTTGACTAATACACCTTTCAACCAAGCTTTTTGTGGTTTTGCTGGGTCTATTCCAACATGCCACAGGGTACAGGATCAACACAAAGGTTTAAATTACAGCAATAAATATCCGAGTGGTATGTGAAAAGCAAGCGCTTCAACTAAAACCGGGTGTTACACAAGTCACCCAAGGCAATCGTCCGTCTAATGAAAATGTATTCCCCTCTTAATTTCCTGACAACTGGTTAAATATGATTAATCGGTTACAGAAGCCAGCGATGATCACAGTGGCGAGGGTACTCACTGTTTGTAGGTGACCATGACGATGAGGATGGCAGGGATGCAGCAGAGGATGATGATGATGGCCAGGGCCAGGAGAGCCCCCTCTGTGTAGCCCACCGCCTGGGCCGCCTTCTTCACACTGGCCACGATATCTGGGGAGCGGATCTCCAGGATGCGGCCTCCCTCACCAAGTAATGGCTGAAACTCCTTGTTGATTTCCAGCACATTCCCATCAAGAAACCTGTGATTTATAACACAAATAACAGGAGAATATTGTTTTTGTAGCAGTGCAGTTGTTACTCTTAATCCTTATGTTGCAAACTCTTTGTGTATGTATTTTATAGCAGCTATAATATATATTTTGTAAAAACAATGTTCAAAAAGATGATGTCAAAAAAATTAGACAATGTAAAAGTGGTCTCTTGTAAGGATGAATCTACAGAGAAGTATCCCTTCAATCTGTAGCTAGGCTATAACTAGTTTTATAGTGTGTTTCACATCATTGTCTATATTTTACCACTGTTTTAACTCTCACTTTGTTTTTTTTACTGTAGCAAGCAGATTGGTGCAGGGGTGAAGCTATAAACACCCACTGTATACTTCTTATGTATAGCAGATGACACAGTAGGCGACTAGTGAAAACATAAGAAGCCAGACATTTTCCTAAAAATTGGTAGAGACCAAATCAGAGCTAAAAGAGATCACCAATTGAATGATAAGGTTGTTTTGATGAAAGGGGATGTCAATGTTTGTGTTTACCACTTGTTTCAGCTGTGCTCAAGTGGCCCAAACAAAAACGTATTTGCAGGTTAATTATCTCATTAGCTGAGATAATTATTTCAAGCTTTTGCTGTAATTTAGATCAACATATTATACGGTAAATGCTGCAACTGGGGATCTGCATAAAACTCATAGAAATGTTGATTTTTTTAATCCTAAATTGTATACGATTTCTCAATAGGACATACACTTCTGAGTATGTACTTTCTACCAAATGTGTTGATTCATACTTCAGAGTTTAGAGAAACAATTCCAGATACTGCTGTTTTTCAAATGTTATTTTGTATCAAACGCCAGTGTGGCTTTCACAAAAGGAGTGAGCACACTGCCACATCCAATTACTATCATTTTTGTTTTTCTATAGATACATAATTGAGGGGGAATCAATGTTATCAACTGGCTTCCCAATCTTTCCTCTAAAAAAGGTAAAATGGTAGAGAGAGTTGTCTTCAAGGTGGCATAAGGACACTCTTTAAAGCAAGAATACACTCACTGCCATCTTATTCTTTCTTCTTATGTGATCTGCCAGCAAAGTGGAAGATATACTACATGCAATTACCCCACAACATTGTGAGACATGCCCTGACTGCATTAAAAGCATTTGCTCCTTTAGCCTGAAGGATTTTTCTGACAGTATCTGTATCTAAGGAAGCGATTTACAGTAAAGCAGGAATGTAGTAAGCTTCTTTTTTAAAATAAGCTGATGGCCACTACTTATGGTCTTTGAAAAAAGCTGTTCTTATGACACAAGTTCCACACTTTCAATGGCTTTCAGCCTCAAACCCCCACTTAAAACCCATTGAAGCAATCCTCCAATCGTCAAGGACACGTAGATAATGTCCATAGATTAATTCAGTACATACACAATGCACCTCTAAACGTCATGTGAATGGATGACTTCCACTTGAACTGCAATGGTGACAGTCTCACTCAGAGGGAGGTTTAACAGCAACACACAAACAGAGTTGGCAGTTACAATGAGTGAGGAGGAGTAAATACATCGATATATAGATCAATGTAAGCAAGCAGGGGGGCAAGGTTGTTGAGAGTGAAGGGGACAACTTAGAAGGGGGGGGTTTCCTATTGATTGGCAACTCTCATGCTCTGGTGGACTTTCCTTTTCAAGATAGGAGTCTGATTGGTTTGACAGAAGGGCAAGGAAATATGTGAAAGGTGGGATTGTCCTGAGACGCCAGCTCAGGTCATTTTTCTTTGAAAGTGATGAAAAAGTGTCATGTAAGACTTTTTTCTTGGCGCTTTAATAGCATGTGAACAGGGCCTTCAGTGGTTAAAGAAGGCTTCAGCACACATACTCTGTCTCCTCTCCCCAACAAAAGCAATACAAATGTTTTGCTGGCATATCTCCAGGCTCTTTAAAGTACTGGTATAGCAGGTTAAATGGACCGACTTAAATACTCCCTGCTACAATCTCCTGTGGTAACTCCCTAACCTCACCCCTCTCCTTTTCCTCTGTCTTTTTCGATGACATAGAAGATTTGGTGCGCCTGCAGGATAATCAAAGTTTTATAAAGAAAGTAGAGGCAGAGAAAAAAACGGGAAACTGTAGAGGAAGAAGCCATGGGGGGCCTGCTGACTCACTTTATAGACAGAGGGCAAAGAGAGACTGCAGGGTGGACTGTACTTCTTGTAATAAAATAAAACTCTCACTTACTTGAAGAGCTCCTTGGGTGAAATGGCCCTGTTGGTAAGCGGGTCAATGGCGTACACCATCAGGTCCGATTTACTGTAGTCCTCGAGTTCAAAGCCATCGCCATGACGACGTGGACCAATTGACTCCACAATCACCTTGGCCCCGGGAATCTGATCCTGGACGTGGCGCTCCAAAATACTAAGATGAACAGAAAAACACAGGTCAAACTTTATGAAGAAAGCAGTAGAGGAGTAGAACAAAACCTTATACAAGCAAAACATCCAGGTTTGTATTAGTTCAAACCATTTCTTGGACCTCTGCGCCCAAAGCAATATGAGAGCCACCAAACTTAAGTACGCCTTTCTGGCAATGATTGTCCCATTGGGTTGCATTCTGCTTCCCCACACTAGGCACTTGGCAAAGCAAGGCTTGATAATCCTTTCAGGCGGGGAGGAATCCACACCTTAAATTACGGCCAATAAAAGAAAGCCTGGCCGTCTGCCTCTGCCAAGGTTGATAAACAGTTTGAGCGCTCAGGTAAAATGGTCCTGGATCATCACCAGCACTGTGCGAAATCACAGACCTCTCAAATGTCAGCACTGCAAGGAGCTTAACATGACTAATTTGTGTGTTTTTCAGCCTAAAGAGCCGAGTCACAACGCAGCATGCCCTTGAAAAAAAAGTATTAACACCCATTTGCCTTTCAGATTGACTAATTAGACTAAACACGGTGCCCCAAGAGCTGCAAAAAGATGTTTCATAAATCTCTATCATGATTTAATTTTGGACAAGGAAAGCCGTCTGTAGAAAAAAGAGTCTCATTGGCTATCTCTTAATTTATTGGTCAATAGTTATTGAACAACAACAAACATGTTGTAGATAACGTTAAATCTTGTTAGTTCCTGTTTATTTATAATTGTGAGGAAAAATCATACATATAATTCCAGGCCTTCAACAATGATTTGTTACACAAATTAAGGTACCACCTTGAACCAAGTTCACCTCATATCATAGCTCTGCTCAAAACGTTGCAATTAATTTTCCAGTGTCCAATTTTCCCTGAATCAATTAACAAAAGAGTTTTAGAGGGCAAAGGAATGTACTGAAAATAATTTGCTACATTGACGAGAGTGGGATAAAGGATGAGGTAACAGGCATGTTGAAAGGAAAACTATTTCCGACTGTTAAACGTTCCTATAACAAAGTAACTTGTTTTATATTAAATGTAACACCAACTTTCACACCAAGCATTATGCAAACATAGACATTGTTTTTCTCATTTGACTGAGCATTTTTTCTGTTCGTATTTGAATCATAGTAAATGCTGTCTTACCGAATGAGCTCTTCCCTATGCTCCTCCACTAAATGGGGTGGGACAGTGGACACAACAACCTGCATGTCCAACGCGTTGACCACAGAAACCTGAGAGATAGTAAGAAAGAGGGAAATAAATAAATGACCAGGAGGTAAGACAAACAGGAGAAAATATAGATAAATAGCGATTAAGCCATTATGTCACATGTGTCCTACTGAACGTTTGATCGTTAGAGCCAGTGGGACCCTCTCATTACCTGCTTATATCGGTGAGATCGATGCAGCTAACATAACAGGACTTTATGCTAATGCCGCAGTAAAGCGAATAGGCAACAACCTCTGTGCTGTGAAGTCAAATTTCCCATGTGAATCCTGTAAAATTAGGTTTGCCTTGAAAATTAACGAGCACCATGGTTACGCACTCGCTGCTCTCTCATATGCAGGCAATGTCCCAGACCCTCCTGCTGTCTCGTTAGAGGCTTGTTAGCCAGACATTTTTCACTGAAATGAAAAATAAGCCTTCCCACAGTAAGGAAAGATAAACATTGAATTGGGGCCAAAGCTGTGCCCAATCACAGCATATGTGTGGGGTAATTATTGTAAAAATAGAAATTGTACAAAGGCAAGTGACACAAAGACATGCACACTGACACAAACAGACACACATATTGTATGGCTGAAAGAAAATCTAATTGGAATATCAGCGACCGGCAGAGGCCACATACTGTGTGTCTTGTAACTACTGCAAATAATTAAAGAGACTGGAACCAAAACATTTAGCATTGAGTAAACAAAATCAAAAACACATTATCTCAATGAAGAAAAATGACAAAAAATAAATATACACATGGTTGTTCTTCGTGGTAGGCATCTTTTGATAAACTGACAGAGTTATTAAATGATTTCATATTATCGTGCAGACATGAGAGTGGATTCAATCTTCTCATCTAAGTCTGCCAGAAAGCAAGAAGCCTATTTCTCAAAGTATTGAACCTTTTACTTTTAAACCTCAAAAGTCCAATCCAAGTAACTTAACTGATGTCATTTTACATTTTCTCAGACTTGACAAAGCTCCTCCAAAGCCACAGAAGACCTTACTCAACATTATTTTATAGGTTGCGCAGCAGTCCCTCAATGACTATTAAATTGACATTGTGAAGTCAACTTGGAAAATCCTCACAGGAGATCAAAGGGTTAAAAAGTCGGGCTGATTGACAGAGTGGCAGCTGTCTAAAACCATTCCCTAATTGCTAATCAGCATCGCTGCACCTTTTAAAAGCACCGCACCTGAAAGAAGGGCAGTAATCAAAGCTGGAGAGGGACAAACTAAAAAGCGTGCGTCCAGCAGCAGCAACGAACCAGCAGAAGAAACGTCAAAGAAGCAGCACTGGTACAGCCATAACAAGCTGGAGAAGCGGCCAGTGAGAGAAAAACTGTGTGTTTAGTTAAGAGTCATACAACTTGCCGTTCGTGGCACACGTTAGAACGTGCGTTCTAGTTCAGTGTCATTTGTTTGTTTGATGTCCTCAAGCTAAAGCAACATGATTGTTGATTTAAAAACGAATGTGATTTGTTTATTGAGAGATGTAGATTGATAAAAACGGTTTGAATGCTGCTAAAAATTCAGTCTATTATATTTGCATTTTTAATGAGACTGCATAAGTTAAAAACATAGTTCATAAAAATACACTAAGAAAGTAAAAACAATATTCACAAGTGTTAAAAAGTATATGTAAAGCATGTATTTTTGCATTTATTATTTGATGTGCATTGTATTTACAGTAATAATTTTTAATTTAAGGTTTTTTACCTTACAACCTTACTACATAAACTGTGTTAGGGATTCATTTTGTCCTTACTCAGACATTTAACCTTATTTTGTGTGTTGACATGTACGACCATCCCTGCTTCTAATCTCCCGTAAGGAATGTGTTGATGCAGTCGTATGTTGATACTAGGTTTTACAGCTTGACCTACAGGGCATAGGGACGTTTTGCGAGTGTGAGAACGCTAGCTTCTAAACTCCAGAGATGGGAGAGACATCTCCTGTGTGTCTGCAGATGTGTTTACGCCATGGTTTACGCCCATCCCCAATATGTGGATTTGACTCTCTGTAAACTAGTTAAAAGGTCTACCAAGATGCGAGGCTGATCAGATTTGACATGGCAAACCACCCGTGCAGTCAGAACCTTTGACTGTGTGACTTGTGATGTGAATTTCTCCGGCCGATGCTTGTATTAAATATCAGTGTTTGACATCAGAACTCCTGCTCGTCTCCTTCATGAGTCAGTGACTCCCACTGCATTGCTACACAGAAGTTTCCTCCACAAGCTGTACTGCAACAACAAAAACAAAAGTAAAGAAGAACTCAAAAGAAACAAAGTTGTGGTCATTGTACAAGTGAAACCCAGTTAAAACCTCCTATGGACTGTACCATCCCTTTCAAGCGGGGAAACTGCAAATATACCCAAGGGCTTGACAGACATTGACGTGTAAAATGGGTGGAATGCCCCTTTGATAAGGCTCTCCTGCATCAATGAATTACAGACGGGTGACATTGCAAACCCATTCCATATTTCAAAGGCCAGTTCTCTGTAGAGATACCATGCTGTGACAGCGACATACAACGTGAAATCAATATGTCTCTGCTGCGCGGCTGACATATAAGTCAAGGACTAACACAGAGCTTTCACCAACACACACAAAGAGCAGTACAGTATGTGAATTATGTATTTGATAAGTACAAACAGATACACTATGAAAGGCACTGGATACATACCACCACATCGGCACTGCTGCTGAGACCTTTTCCATAGTCGTCTGTTGCAATAACTTCAAACGTGAAATAAGACCTGCGCATATTTCTAAACATCGTGGCTGATTTGATGATACCGGTGTAGGTCTCTATGACGAAGCTGTCCTGGCCCTCTGGTGTGGGCGGGATAATCAGGCGGTACGCATTCTGACTGTAATTCCCAGTGTCCTTATCAGTGGCCTGTAACACACGAAGAACACATATTAGTTACACATAAAATATCTCTGTTAAACTCATAACAAGACAATGTGTGATGAGAAAAGCCTACGCCACATCCACCAATCATTGTTTCCGCTCTTGACCATGATGGTGGCTGTTGGTCTCAAGCATATATCACTTTTGGCCACTTCCCAATCAGGGATAAAACAGGATATATGTGGTCTTTGACAGCCAACAGGACATGCCAGAAAAGTAATATGCTTAAAGGGCCCATGTCATGATTTTCCGGTTATTACCCGTCCCCTTGTGTTTTATGAAGATTTTTATGCATGTAAACGGTCTGCAGAGTCAAAACCCCTCAAAGTACACCCTGTAGCAAGTAAAACTCTAACATAGAAAATACCTGTCTATGCTGCCTCGTTGGAGATTTCTCATTTTCCATTGTTTGCTTCCTGGGTTCTGTGATGTGTGAACACCCAAATCAACAACAAATGAGCACCTCACACACCGGGATCCCTTGGCTATAACAGAGAGTCCCTGAACGCTGGTAATAGACGAGTTGGGATCGCGGAGAAATGCTCTGCGCAGACCCATTCTCACAGCGTTATAAATCTTTTTCTTACTCAATATCAAGTCACACTTATTGTTTTTACTTCAGCTGTGAGTGTTTGTGTGTGCTCAGGATGAGTTTCGCTTGTTCTCGCTGTATCGCCGACCCGGAAGCCTGTCTGCTCCTCGTAGCAACGAGCCTCGCAACGTCCCGACCAATCAGAGCACACTGGGCTCACAGGGAGGGGGGGGGAAGGAGATCCAACAAGCCATTTAGGACAGACAGTGAATACCTGGTGAATACACATACTATATAGAGATGCTGTATGAGAAACCAATGTGATTTTGGAAAATTGCACAATTTAAATCTATTCTAGTAGACCTCAACAATGGAAATATGATCAATAGAAATGGCCATGACATGGGCCCTTTAAAACTCTGCAGGCGTGGTTTCTTTTGCGACTCCTTGTGGTGTATCAATCTCGCTGTGATGTATCGCATTATTATTCTTTATCTAGGTTAGGGGTTTTCAAAGTGTGGGAAGGTGAGCCTCCCCTCAGAGAACATAAGAACAGCCGTGCCCCCCTCCCAATTATTATTGCTATTATTATTATTATCATTGTTGTTGTTGCTATAATGCAGGGATATTCAATTGCATTTCAAAGATGTCCAGAAGAGAAAATGTCACTAAATGCTCTGTTTTCGCTGTCCTTTCTCTTTTTTGAGCACGCCATTTGAAACCGATTTGATTGACTGAGTAGCGTCACCTCCTAAAAACATTAAACAATAACTTTTTGTTTAAACTTTTTATCTTTATGTTTTAAACATTTTTTATTTTTTTTTAACATTTTCAATGTTAACACGTGCCGCGGCGTTCACAACGATCGCGGCCACTCCAGTCAATAGGCACGTTCAGACCACTTTAGTTCATCAGAACTTAGTTAATCAGAACTCTTTAGTTCTAATGAACTAAGTACAGATCGCGTTCACACCGGAATAAGTCCCTGGGGGAGGATTAGGCAAATGAAGCCGCTGACGTCACTTCTTCTGCTTTGGGTTTACTGGCAGGCCGCAAACAACTTCACGGCGTACACTGCCGCCCAAAGTCCCCGGAGTTAGGGACTGGCTTCAGTAGAAGCTGCTGGGACTCCCAGCAGCTTCTACTGAAGCCTTCCGAGTAAATCGCCAGAACGCCGACACCTCCTCATCTCCACCGCTCCCATGTTTTATTTTGTGTTGCCATAAGTTAGTCTCTCTGTGTTTCTGCGCTGGGCTAATGCTAATGCTAATAATGCTAATGCGAGGATAATAAAATGGCGGCTTCACAAAACCTTTTGGTAGTTTTACGGGGCGTGGTTTGCATTCCGCCCAGCCAATCAGAGATAGCTAGGAACCTTTTTCTCCCACGAAAGTACCTGCTCTCTAACAGGGACGGAAAACTGACGGAAAAGGGGGTAAAAAGGTTCTCATTAACTAATTTTAGTTCCGGCTCTTTTTGGTGTGAACGCGTCATTTCGGAACTATATCGGAACTAAAGTGGGAAAAGTACTGCGGTGTGAACGCGCCTATGGGTGCTATTCCACCAGACGGACGCGTTATGGATAGAAGCGTCCCAGAAGCGTCTCGGCGCTGGGCTCCGCTAAAAATAGGATGCAAGTCTATTTTTGACGCGACGCGTTGCATAGCGCCGGGCAGGAAGTGGACCGGTCAGAGCATCCAGTCAACCCCCAAAATAAGCTAATTTTGCAGACCCTATCCCTCCGTAGTCTTTCAAGTAGGAGAATAAATGCCAGTGTTCTCCTCCAGTTTACAGGCACTGTGTAAATGATATATATATATATATATATATATATATATATATATATATATATATATATATATAGAATGCATTTCTTTACAACTAAAATACAGCAACACACCTTTGATTGTCGTTTATAACTGGAATATTACAATTATTATTAACGTTGTCTGCACAAAGTAGCCTGTCCAGGAAACATGCCCAAATCAACAAAAACTGACAGATGGGTGACCCGCAAAAAAAGTGATGGTATTTTTTCAAACATTTTCTTCCGGGTTCAGTTCTAAAACAAAGAAGATGCGGGTCGGGTCGCGGGTGTTGCATAATAAATACATTTAAATAATAATAATTGTATTTAATGTTTAAAGATTCCTCAGACCTCTCCCCCGCGGGACCGCGCATAATCATAACAAACTGCACCGCATCAATCTGCTGCTGAGCGCGCTACATTCAAAATGGCTGAAGTGAAGCTCTCTAGCGTAAATAACTCTTCCTCCACAGCGAAATCCAACATCTGGGAGGCTTTTGGTGTCATCGGAGAAAATAACCAACATCCCACGCTTTTTGAGCCAAATACGCAACTGCGTGTGTTAATAATTGCATGTTTCCACTGCTCATAGGATGTTCGGGTCGGTTTGCGGATCTTGTGCCGACAGGTCGGGTCGGTTTGCGGAACTAATTTGCAATATGTGCGGGTGGCGGGCCGGGTTTGGTATTGCGGGTACGGGGCGGGAGCGGGTCTTGAAAATCAGACCCGTGCAGGACTCTGGCGGGGATGCAATGTAGACAGGAATAAATGCAGATCATCATCTGGCTGCAGTACTTGATTTTGTTCAAAGTCAATGCGGAAAACCCGCACTCACACAGGTGGAGTTGAATGAGCACTTTTACAGCCTTTTTGGCGAGTTGGGGGAACTCGTTCTCCACAGACAGCCAAAAGTGTGCAAGTGACACTTTACTCATCTTTTTCTCGTTATTTTTTTTCTCACGCTGCGCCTCCCCTGAAGCTCTCTGGCGCCCCCCAGGGAGGCGCACTTCACACTTTGAAAACCGCTGATCTAGGTGACAAATCAAAACGATTCAATTTTGTCATGACAACAGACCATCAGAGCTGTCTGATTATAGGACTCGTGCTAATAATTTGAGAAACATATTACATTTAAGGATTGATTTAAACAATGTTTTTCGATTCCTTAAATCAAAACAAAAATGTACGGCGAGAAAAACGTTCAGTCCACAATTTACATGTATGAGTATCATAATTTGCACGAGGCTTGTCAAAGCACTCTGTCATTGTTGGCAAAACCACAGAATTCTCCTATCGACCTGAGGCAAATATTCTGAATGGCCAGTGAGCTCACACACAGGCATCAATTTTCAGAGAGCTTGTCTGTAGCAAGTGACACTGATAAATAGGAGCAATCTCTTTTTTCTTTCCAGCTATCGTAGGAGGAGGGGTAGGGGGGAGCAAGTCCCAATGAAAAAGCTGAATAAATCAGCAGAGTGAGATATCCTCATTGAGTGAAGAACATAGCAAATATATGTAACGGCATCATTTATGTACTGTATAGCAAACCTTTTAGTTGTGAACACTTGGGGGAAAAACTATCACTGAGGGAAGTTCGTTGTATTATAAGACGGCAACGGGAAAACATATTGATAGCTTTCAATTCTTAATGTAAACCAATAGCATCTGCTTGTTGTTGAAAAAGCTTTTTCAGTATGTTTAACACAAAGGGCCATGCAGTTCTTTGGCCGCCCATGAATCCACTTACTTACTAATTAAAAAAAAAAGGGTCAACTAAGTGATACAAGGAGCAGAGCGTAATCATGCAATCAGACTTTTCTTTCACCCTTGAAATGAGATCTGAGCATCAAATACAGCAAACCTGTCTGGCACCACAGAGTTCATTTGCTTACATTAGAATGTCTGCATGACTAAATCATGGGATTATACTATTTTTGACTTGGAGTGTCAGAGTATGCCAAATGTTTGCTTTATTTCTAATGATTATCTCCAGAGGAAAAGGCTCTCAGCTTCATTACTAATTAAGTCAAGTACAAACACTTCACACGAGCCATACTGCAAAGAAGCCTCGACTCCGGGGAAATTATAGATAGCACTTGACCCATAATTCTACACTTTGGTGTCCATTCCAAGTTAAAGGAATGTCAGGAAAGGGATTTGAACTGGTTGTGGTGATGAAACCAGCCGATGATGATCTTTTCAGTGCTATTTGTACATCTGAACACACATAAAATATTTGTCTACATATTAATAAATTGGTCATTATTTTAAATGATTTTTATCAAAGAATTTGCTTTACACTACTTATCTGGAATCTGCAGATACTTGCATCACTGTGCAACGTTTCTGTTTGTGCCTAACACACTCAAAATCTAGATACAAATCTACAAATTCATTCAATTGCCTCTGAAAATTGCCCTGGGACATGTAAATGTAACTAATCCATTTTTGATGTTGTAAACAGCACCTAGCATTTCCTGCTATGATAAGTCAAGATGTCGGCTGTGAATCATAGTTCTAATGTCACATGGCATGTGACATGTAATGTCCGTGTTCATGATTACACACGCGTGATGGATTATTACCTTCTCTCTGTTTGATAGTTACACGGTACATATACGGTTAAGGAATACATCTACTACAGTGTCGATGGCAAACCTTGAAGGCTTCAAATAAATTCACAATAATTGGCATTACAAAATGTATTTGTAGCAACAATTGTGTTTCCTATAATCACTTTTAATGTAATTGTAATGTGATTTATTGAGTTTGAAGTTAAAATAATGCCTGGGCTAATCTTTGATATTCTTTGTTTCTGCATTAATGTGTTTGGATTATTTTATTACCTTTTATAGGTATCTTGTAAAATGTGTTTATCTCTTGACATGGTCTTGAATATATATGCTAACCCTAGGTTTAATATTGTCTAACGCAAGTTATTGAGGAATGTTTCTGTGTGCTACAAGAGCCTTTTTTTAAGGATTATACCATAAACAGTAAAGATGCACTTAATTAACAGAAAAAAGTACACCTAGTTTTATTTGAGACCATCCATATAATAAATATAAGCCCCTGGCAGCCAATGGTTTTCACATTGTCTTTACTGTAACCAATGTATTGCCTATTATTTTAGTTTTTTTTGAAGAAAGGGGGAGATGAGTGACCACTGCCGGCCGTTTCCGTGGATGATTTGGGAGGATTTTCACATCTTCCGTGACATTTTGCTTCTCAACCTGCCTGCTAGATATTACACCCCATTTAAAAAAACACATTGAAGTCCATAATATTTAAAAAAAGCCCCCAGATTTCCAGCGAGGGCCCAGTTTAATATTTTTTTTTAGGTAACACACTATATTAAGGTACACAAAATAACCATCAACTAGTTTTTAATTAACATGCATATTAGCAGTATATTGGTTCTTTATTAATCATTATAAAACACTTATTAATGCCTTATTCTACATGACCAGATTCTACAAGAAATAAGCCATTAGTTGAGTTTTTCTTCAATAACCCTCTAATTAGTGCTTATTTATTGCAAGTAAAGCAGTTATTGTACATGAGTTTTGGTCTTAATATGCTCTGCTCAATATGGGCCTAATAAGGCAGTAGTACCACAAGAATAGTAATTCTCCCATAATAACACTTAACAAATATGATCTATTCATATGTAACAAGACATGAAACTATAAGTGTTAATTGCGTCTAAATAACTCAAAATTAGGTATTTATATCTAAGAACATGTTCCCTATTTTAAGGTGAAGTCTTGTTCATAACCAATACGGTGTACTGTTCTCTCTGTGTTGTACTGTCTCAGTGTGAACATAGATTAAACAGCCAGCCAAACTCTTGAGAGCCAGGGAATGGGCAGCCATGCTCCTTTATGGACTTATTTGCAGTCCACTGACATTCAAACGCATGCATGTTAATTAACAACTAGTTGATGGTTAATTTGTGTACCTCAATATAAAGTGTTACCTTTTTTGATTATATATAAAGTTACCTTTCACCTCCAAAATATTGGAAAAAGTTGTGTTGTGTGCATACAAACAGGCAAATTACACAGAATTTACCTTAACACATAACCACATGAGGAATAAACACAGCCTTGAATCCAAATACAGAACAAGTCTCCACACAGATTTGTGTTTCTATTGTTGCTGAAGAAACAGTTGGAAATCAGGTTCAAGGTCAATGTTAGCTGTCGTACAAAACAGCCATCAGCAAAATCATAATTATTTGAATTGAAAGCATCGCGTCTCTGATGCTGCTTAGCCTTTGTAAGGCTGAAACAAGTAGTGTTCAGGGGAACGAAGAAAAATGATTAAATACCGCCAGCTGATGTATGTGTTGTGCAAAGTCAAACTGAATGCAGTTTTACTGACATTGAAGGCAGAGATTTGGTTTAATTAAAGCAGGCAGTGAAGTAATGCTGTCTTAAAATCCTAGTTATAATGGTTAATGATACATGCTTTGGTGGCTTGAGCGTGGGAGAATTTGAATATCCACCTGACACAATAGAGATGAGGGGGACACAAATAGGATTTTGAAAGTCAAGAGGACAACCCCTAAATCACTCCCTTACATGGCTGTATTTAAATACTGTAATTACAAATGAAGCACCCTATGTAACAAAATCCTGAAACCATGTTTGTAAGCTGTTGTGCTGACATTCAACGTCAACATTGAAGACACTGGTTTGGAAGGACTCTGTATACAGAGACACAAGTTCAAGCACACACTAACACTCTCCCACACAGAAAATAGACATACAGTACCGAGTAGTAAACCGTATGAAGTGAAACCACCTTGTGCTGATAATCAGACAGGATGTCCAGCCATGCTTCTGTGAACACACGGGGATTACATCGCTCAACTCACTCTGATCCCACCTGCTCTTGGAGAAGGCATTCAGTGGGGAGAGCGAAATTGAAGAAGAGATGGGGCCAGCGATATTGGGAGAAGATGAAACCGTGCAGATCGGATGAATTCTCCCAACATTTGCTGCAGGGTAAATATTGTAGGGGTGGAAGCACAGACCAACACAAATGAAAACAGGAGAAGATGTTTCTTACCACTATCTTGAGCACAGAGCTGAAGATCTTGGTGTCCTCCGTCACGCCGCCAATGTAGAGGATCCTGGAGAAAACAGGAGGGTGGTCGTTCTCATCCTGCACCTCAATGAACACCTTGGCTGTGTTAGCTGCACAAATCAAATGGCAACAGAATGCATTCAAACCATGTTGGAGTAAATACATAATAAATACATATCATTCATTTGCAAATGTTAAGACGCGACTCCAATCTGTGTACTTCAATGTACCTATTCAAGCATTTGGTACCCAAGGTTTGCTGCAACCTTTACAAAATAATATTTTGGACCAGACGAGTACAGCAAGCGTATATCGGCAAGGTCACCAACTGTTGAATAAAGACATTTCTGAAGTCATCCAAACTGGCGCTAATCAAAAGTTGCATAACTGAGCCTAAAAATGGTAATTTCAATATAATATTTCCATGGTCATCAGCTGGTCCACAACTTCAAAGGACAGCTTTAAAAAAAATCCAGAAATATTTGGAATGTCTCATCACTGGAAAAAACGTAATGTATTTTTCAACAAAGATGTAATTGGTTAGCCGTCACCAATTTAACAATAATACATTTAATATCTGACGAGGCCCGGTTTGAATATTTCTGACATTTAGTTAATACATTTTTACTTGAAGGAATCAGATTCACCCAGCTTTTGAAATCTGACTGAAAATAGTTTGTGTGGGAAGATTCACTGCAAATAGAACACTTGGTTTTACTTTGACCAGAAGTAAATTAAGTACATTTAGGAAAAGACGTCTTTATTTAGCAGCAATTTTAACCTGCAAATCTGTTGCAAGGACTGTTTACAATTGATCAGTTGAAGAGAGAAACATCTTTCCTTACTCAACCAATTAAAATGAAACATGCAAAAACTATTTGAGAAGATGAAAACTTGGGAGTCAACAATGATGAGGTTTATTTCGATAGATTTAAGGACAACTTTTGAATCGAGAAAATAAGTCTAAAGTGTGTTGATAACTTCTCCCTCCCTGACCTTGATAAGAAGACCTGGCAAACAACTGAGCCATTTTGTCTTCTGTTTACCAACCAATTATTGAGAACCCTCACACTCCAAGTCAAATATGGCTCAGTAAAATAATAAAAGATGATGACATTTTGCCATCCAAGTCATTATTTTTAAGTGAGGTCTACATAGCAACTTTTATTGGAGAATTTGAGGACATTATTTCCCCCATTACTTGGTACATGAGGATTCCATCAATAAAATGCTCTGAAAGTTTAACAGGCAAGCAATTTGCACAGGTGCAGTGGAGAAACAGAGACCTTGTGAGAAAACAATGTGGAAAGAGTCAATCAATTTGGTATTGTAACAATACATTTGCTGGTTAACTGGCCTTTTTGTGAGGCTTGTGAAATATTCATCCTGCCCCTTTAAAAGAAAACCACACATATGCTGCGTAATAACATTTGTGCCACCTAATTTGTCAGTTACATCTAGGCAATGAGCAGCATAAATATGTACGGCAGAAAAACCTTTCAACACTGCAGTTTAGGTAAAAAATATGCAGTGTCAAGGTCCAGGACCATTTTTCTTCTGGTGGCATACAAAAATGTAAAGCCATGTCGCATCGGAGCTAAGGATGTACCAGGGGAATTGGACAAACAAAAACACAGCACATCAAATTACTGGCACAAAAACTGGAGTGCTGGGCACAGAGGAAGGACTCCAGGGGATGGAAGTCTTTGTAAAAAGCGGCTATATTCCATCCTCAGAGTATCAGGATATAAAAACATAAATGCAGCACACCGCCCCTGTCTCACACTCACTAACACATAAAGATGCATGAAAGAAACCGGTCCATTAGGAGGAGGGATTGCTGCTAAGGCAGACTAATATTGAGGGTGCTCAATAGTTCATTCTCATCATCATCATGTTAACACAGTCTCACTCGGGATTACTACATGTGCATTTACATATGAAAGTCAGTTCATAAAGTATGTGCATAAAAAGGTTCAAAATGGGCTTAAAGAAGTCGATATAAAAACATTTGTGCATAATGCTTTGATTTTAAACTCATATGAGAGTAGAAGAGTCTTGATCTTTGAAGTGAGAAATAAACGTTTTTTTCTACACTCTAAACACACTTTGAAAACAGGAAGTCAGCCTGTAGATGCCACAGAAGCTCTTCAATCCTCTCTTTTACATCCATCTAATAAGGGATGTGAGTTATGTGTTTGTCTGAGTATTGTGAACATGTACTGTAATTAGAGACAAGCGCTGCAAGAAGGAGTCAATGCAGGTAGAGAAGAGATGGATTCAGAAGGAGGTGTAAACCCAGCTAGCACTTCATCCATCATTCACAGAACTTTCGTCTGGCCACAAACGAACCCCATGATATCCCAGTTGGAGCATGGCTATCAAAGAGTGCGGTCGGATGATTTCGATTCAGACAAGTGCTTCGTGGACGATCAGAAAGCATCTCAGACCTCCTTTCTGACCGTGCTACGTCTATATTACTGTGTGTCAGAAATAACTTTATGAAATGTTCAAACAATCATGCCCACTTGAAGAAGCAATCGGCCAGGTATGAGGAAAAGTATGTTTGAAGATGTCCCATTACTTTGTGTTTGTACAGAAGAGTTCAACATCCCGAATGCCTTTGAGGGGAGAAATGATGGGCAAGTATCCCCGTTTCATTAGCCTATACTACAAAGACAAGCAACAGCTGCATTAACTGACAATTTGCTTTGATTTATGTTTTGTCACCCACTCTCGTTTTGGGGCAGTTCTGGTTAAATTAAAACAAATGGGCTATTTCTGATCATTAGACCAATACAACAGATTTGGACAGTGTTGTTAAGGATTTATGATATTCTCCTTTGAAGATACGGACAAATCGTGTTTCATGGTTATTATAATAATCACCATGACTGACAGATGCACAAAGAGCGGGTACAAGAATATAACCACATTTTAAGAAAAATCATTGGGCAATTCCATAAATGAATATAAACACAATGTACAAAACTGCTCGCATCATAGCCTGCATGTATGAAAACAAACAAAGTAACCAAATAAACCTAAGTAAAGTAAGTCAATTTAAAATCTGCTCTGTGTTCAACGGAGTGTAAAAATAAACAACCAATTATACATAAGGATCAGTACAGTGAGAAAGGCCACACTAGAATAAAGTATAAACCTATATATGTACACACTGACACATTTTGTCCTGGTTTTCAAATATGCAGCCTAACAATGTAGGTAGCACAAATACATTTAAAGTTTATTAAAAGGTATATTTTTATACTGTACGGTTCATATTAAACTGGGCAGAATGTAAAAATCTCTACATATGTACAAACGAATGATGTAAAGAAAACCTACATAATTGCGTTACACATGAACATACATTTGAGGGAGGAAAATAAATTGGATATCATTCCCATGACTGCATTAAACTGTACTGTCACAGTGAGGGATTATTATGATTAAATATAAATGCAACACCTGGAACAGATTCATCCCTGATTTTCTACAGTACAGCTCAACCTCCACATTCACCCATTTATTGAACACTGTTTCTTACTTTTAGAAGGCACACGCAGGTTGGACATGACAACAAACATGGAGTCAGCCTGGACCCGAAGCACATAGCTCGTCACATTTTCATAATCCAGAGGTTTAGCTGTTGAGATGACGCCTGTCCTGTTGTTAACCTGAAAATGACCTAGAAACAGACAAAGTCAGAGCACAAAAGACTGAATGGATAAACAGAATGGTTACTTACAATGTTAAACTTTAGCACAAGGTTTTCTGTTCAGCGTGATAGCAGCACTTAAAGGTGGGGTAGGTAAGTTTCAGAAACCGGCTCGAGTGCACTAAAATTTGAAAGTACACTGCGGAAAAGAATCCGCCCCTTCCTTCAGACTTCCTTACAGAGCACCTCATCCGCGCACAACTCCGATATTGACTCTGGTTTGACTTCTCCTAGTTTCCACTTTATTTTTGTTCTTACATTAATTTGCTCCGTTACATTTTTTCTTTTGCGACCAGTAGACGATGTTGAACCTAACTCTGCCATGGTGAAAGTGGCCGCCTGTTGCTGGCGAGTCATTGAAGTACTGCTGCAATGCACGCCCAATGACAGCACGCCCAATGAGGGCACGAGATACATTTGTGCGTGCACGAGATGGAAGGCTGACAGACAGGGCGGCAAACCAATCCGTTTAAGAGGATTCCATGGAATATAACAAAGTGTATCTCGAGCAGGTTTCTGAAACTTACCTACCCCACCTTTAATCAATGTTGTGTAAATGCTGGAATTACAACTGAATGCATTAATACTCCTCCACAGGCTCTCTTCTTCTCTTGGATGATTGGTTCATAAGTGAACAGCTCAATAAAGCCTTTTTTTGTACTTATTATATAAAAAAAGCTGCAACGATGTGAAGTTGAATTATCCAGAAGCTGAAACAATTGTATATCTTCACACAAAAAAACTAACAATAACAGCTGCACAGAAGAAAAAACAGTTATGTGACAGTAACTGTTGTTGGTCATACACAAACTGCATTATATTCTTATATAAAGTAATTATTTTTCTTCTGTAAATGTTTCTCTTTCTGAGAACACTTTTGGAAATATTTCATATTATGTAAATATTCATTCTGTATTTACTACTCATTTTATTGTCTACTTTCTCTATCAGCCTGTCTCATATTATTTATATTAGTAAAGCACCTTGTAACATTATAAACAAGGAATAAATAAAAATACTAAATACTTATACTAAAAAAGAAAGCTTTATATTGTAATATAGGCTGCTTACATGCTCTTCTTTAAATACTTTTAAAACAACTTTTTAGATGGAGAACTGACAAAGGAAATATCACAGAAATACAATAGATGTGTTTCACTGGCATGGACAGACACTAACTCCTCTGTGGCAATCTGAAAAGGCCAAGCTTCAAATGGCTTTTGCTTTTTCTGAGAATATTATTGCGGGGGGCCTGGAGGTGGATTTATAGCACTCTTAAGTCTTGAGCCTGGGATTTTCAGGAGCATTTTAGGAAAAGTGACACTAACTCATGTTTCCACATGACACAGACCACTACAGGAGCACTTGAGGTGCATGCTGGGAAAAGGTTACTGACTGACGGCACGCTACTATACTGTGCTTTCTCCAGCTACGTCTCCTACTTTTGTCTTAAACACCTGAGCTAACCTCACACCTGTCTGGTGTTTTCTCTCTTTCCCAGGGTGTAATTAAGATGTTCAGACTCTCAGTGAGAAAAGCAGTCTTCTTCTGTGGCTTTGACGTTCATACTGCAATGTTCAACATAATATGGGAGCTTTGCCAGGAATATTTTAAATCTGCATCTTCTGATGTGAGTGGAAGCACATATTATTTGACAGTTGCCTTTACTGTGATGGTTTGTCGACATCTGCAGCCGTCATACATTCTGCTTCGTGTCTGGTCCCCTTTTCAAGCTTCAGATTCACATTTAATGTATTTACATTAGCTCTAATGATTGTACTTTTTTAGCAGTGGATATATTGAAACTGAATCGAGATTGGTAAGCACAAACATATGTGTGCTCAATGTAGAATAACAAATAAACAGGAACCAAATACATTTTTAATTGAAGCATTTCCATAATTTGAGTGAGTGTGTTTAAATGAAGTGGTAGGAGACAAAGTATCATAATGCAAAAAAATTCATGCAAATGTTTAATTGACTGTATGGAATATTATCTGGAGTACATACCTAGTTCATTTCCTGCAACAATGGAGTAGAAGATGGTTTGATTGATAGCAGCAGCGAAAATAGTCCCCACCCGTGTGCCTAATGGAGCCAGCTCACTAACCAAAGGGAACCTGGAAAGAAGAAGAACAGAAATCATAAGACAACAGATATAAAGAATTGAGGAATCTATTAAGTTCCATATTCCAATATCACAGGTACAGTATAAACACAGTTAGGATAAAGACAAGGGTCCTCATAGAAGCCAACGTATATGTACATATGTACAAATACAATGTTTGGAATAAATTCTGATTAAGTCAGGCTTGATTTCAATCCCTTTCAAAACTTTTTTTTCCCTCTAAATAGTTCACTGTTTGGAAGAGTCACATTTAAAAAATAATTATACTAACAAGGAATAATAACATCTTAATTTGAGTGTTAACAACAGGCCTTTTACTCTTCCAATGATCTTGGTGGGGTTTGATCCCTATTGTCTTTCTTACAAAAGTCTTTTAACGTTTTTACTTGTATTTCACTCCATTCTCCAGATAACAATAAAGCAAATTATTTGTTCTTTTCGGGTTAATAAATAAGTAAACCATTTTTGCTCTAGGGGAGCATAATGTAGTTTTGGAAAGATACGACTCATAAATAACTGCTTTGATCAATGCCAGATCTCCCTACATATTAAATAATAGCAACACAGAATGCTTGAGAAGCAGAGATGAGGTTTCTCTGTAGGGAGGCCAGTTTCATTTTAAGAGATAAAGCGCGGGGATCGGAGGTTCAAGGAGACCTCTGTATCAAGATGCTGATCCTTCTATTGATTGGAACCGACCAGTTTACGTTGTCCCTGACCCACCGAGCTCGCAGCACTTTTCCGTCCTGACCCCGGTCTCTGCCGACGATTCAACGTGCTGAATCGTCAGCGTGAGAAAACCTTCAAAGACAGCCACTGTGATCTGCTTTTAATCCAAAGGGAACCAGTCCACGAGAAGGAAGACAAAGGTGAGGAAAACAAACAATGCAGTCTCTTTTCATTTCTTAGTACCCAACATATGCGGTATGGCATGTTTGGGCTGGGATGTGTCTCAAACCCTGAACAGGACAGGTTCTTAAAGATAGAATTAAAAAAAATGATGAATAAAACATAATAATGCAGATCAATTTGTGTAAATCCGGGACTGTTTTTCTTTAGGCAAGGCAAGGCAAGGCAAGGCAAGGCAAGGCAAGGCAAGGCAAGGCAAGGCAAGGCAAGGCAAGGCAAGGCAAGGCAAGGCAAGGCAAGGCAAGGCAAGGCAAGGCAAGGCAAGGCAAGGCAAGGCAAGGCAAGGCAAGGCAAGGCAAGGCAAGGCAAGGCAAGGCAAGGCAAGGCAAGGCAAGGCAAGGCAAGGCAAGGCAAGGCAAGGCAAGGCAAGGCAAGGCAAGTTTATTTATATAGCACTTTTGAACACAAGGCAATTCAAAGTGCTTTACAAAAAATGAAAGACATACTTTAACTAGCTCTAATTAATTATTTAGAATGTAATGTTCCTTCAGCAAGAATGAGCAAGACCATTTGAACTCAAATTCTAACTCAATTTTGTTAACAGATCACTAAGAATCATATCCATATAAAAGGTTAGATAAAAAATGCAGCACAAATTGTTGTTGTGAACGGATTGAACTGTATTTCGTCCTGATACGTAAGACTTTATATCAGCTAATGACTATGCCTGACTATCAGGCGTACGAGTGGGTAATCATATCCAGCAGATATGATTGTCACCACTCTCCGCAGGATTAACTGCCGTCATAAATAGCAGGGATTCCTGTCTTGTCGGTGTGTAGGCAAGGGCTGATTTAATCTGATAATATCATCTCACCGTGACAGCCCTCATGTGATTCTGTGGCTGCCTTCTCACTTATTCTCTCAACTTTGCATATTAGGTGTGTGTGTGTCCATGTGCTTGTGCATTTCAGTAGCGTGGCGTGGGGAAAAATGTAGGGGAAGCCCATTTTTTGGGTCGGGGGGTGGTCAATAACGTAACCAGATGAGTGATTACAGCGCCCGGTATCATTTTACACACATTTGTATCACACAGATGCAGGACTTGCACACGCCTGTTATCTAACCGACAGGTCCGCACGCACTCTCCAGCTGAAACTCTCTCCTTATTAATTTAAGCATTTTACTTATTAATGTATGCAGACAATCACACAATCTATGTGATTTTTGGATTTACCGTGCCTCTCAATTGCCCGTGACAGGTTGGCAAAGTCGATGAATCCTGAAGTTGCCCAAGGATTGTTCAGGGAGCACGAATCCTTGTCAAAAAGAAGACATGGCCAGCAAATTAGACGCTGAAGTTTAGCGCTTCCAGTTAGCCACTCCGTGCGGACATAATTGTCCTCATTGAACGTCCGATTCTCTCCCTTTTTCCTCTGCGTACACACAGCTCGAGTGCGGGCATTTGCCTGTCATCTGATTTAATTTGTAGTTGCTGCTGTAGCGGAAGTTTAGTAAAGTTATGTTTGATTAAGTACGCCAAATCTCCACCCTCCATAATGCTTCATTTGCTTGATAAATTTCTAACGGCGGTGATGACAGTTACAGTATTAAAACTGATGTTGATGTGATTTGATTGGATGGCAGTGTCCAATCAAATCGCCAGCCGCCAGCCGCCTCTGAAGGGAAGCAAGAGGCGGCTAGCTTCCCTTGGCATGGCCCTGACCAATCACAGGTTGGCAGGGGCATCACGTGGGCCTCATCTGATTGGTCAATCCCTCCATTTTTTTTCACCAAGGGAAGCTAGATTCGGCTGGCCTCCTCTCGCAACAGTGAGTGCAATCTACTGTTTCACCATAACATCTAGAGGGGCGCTGTTTGTTTCACTCTTTGTAAAATACTCAATGAGAATGGGGGAGAGACGGGCCGGCAGCAACACACAGCAAAGGAGAATTATCGAAACAAAACAAAGTGTTTGTATTTATTTATTTAAATTATAACTACAATCCGAAAAAACAGGGGAAGCCTGGCTTCCCTTGGCCTCCGGGAGAAAACGCCACTGGTGCATTTATGGTGCATGGCTTCTTTTTCAGTTTTCATTTAAAGTTTGACTACCAGCAGCAGTGAGAAACATGTGACAACGTTGTGGGAGTAATACTCACACTATAATCTGTGGCAGTCAGATTGTATTATACAGTGAATCAAATCAAATCAAGTTTTATTTATATAGCACATTTATAAACGATTTTTGGTCGAGCCAAAGTGCTGTACATATAATAAAAATAGCCTACAGTAGAGACACTTTACAGCTAATACAATAGCACAGATTGTTCAGAATATCAGTATGAGAAAAAACGACTGTAGATAGAGGGAATGTCAGATATCTTTGGGAAAAAAACGCTATCTTGGCAGATTGAGTTATATACATGGACTGGAGGCGATTAAAAGCCTTCAGGCCATGTTTATACCGTAACACTTAATTCAATGCTTTCCCTTCTCTATAGTCTTTGTTGACCCCAGAGTTTCAACACATTTTACCGCATGAATAATACAATTGTCAAAAAAAAAGAAAATACGTTTCCTTCAGGGTGGATTGTTATTTTATAGACTCAGAGCAACTCCCACTTATATGTTTGCAATTTTCGAAGGTTTCAAAAGGAAGATTGAACCGATTTTTCAGGTAGAGATGAACAGCGGAAGAACTTAATTCACACAGAAAAAGAGAAAGGCAGATGTTGGCAAAATAAATGACAATATCTTCGCTGTTCACTGGAGTAAAACAATACACTATGTAACCTGGTAGACAGTTTGCAATTGTGATAGTCACTATAGATTATGTGTTTATCGCACTAATGTTTCAGAGGCAAACAAAAGCCCAAGCAGTCATTCTCATACAACATTCAAATGAAAAAAGATCCCTCTAGTCATCCTGGGGGCAACAACAAATGCCACTGAAGACAAACAATTCCCAAGGATTTCTTGGATTGAGAAATATTCTGTAAAAATCAAGCCATTCTCCTGGGCGGATGTGTTATAACAGATAATATGATGTTATATTGTGCTGCAGTGAACCAGACTCAATGTGCTCACAAAACCTTTCCCCAATAAATACAGTGCTGTTATTGTGAATAATGTGTTGTTTGGATAATATTAAATGACTTCTGATCAATTTCTCCCCTAGGTGTACTGTTGGCCTGTCACTGAATAATTGCTGTCTCTGTGGTATCCAGAAGCGATAAGCCACACCATGCCCTACAATGATGGGAACCAATTCATTAATGTGACCTTCATATAAGTAGATTACCCATTTGGCTCAGGAACAGGCTGACGAAAACACAGAGGGAAGCACTTGAACAATGTGAGCACAGCGAGGTGCAGCACGGCTCGATATGCGACTCTAAATTAGTCACATAAATGTGGCATCCATTGGAACAAAGGGTGACACAATGGCTGTCACTAAATGCATGTGCCTTCACTTTTAATACACTTTTCAGCCACCTAATGTGTGTTCTGTAGATGAACAGCCCAGAGGTGGGCCTGTCATTGGCTAGATGAGACGCACTTACAACGCTCTTGCCTTGGTTGACATTAATAAAAGTGTATGAAATGTTTTTTTGAGCACAGATTCAACTGGTGCTTGACTATTTAATTACTTGCTGTAAATGCCACTGCTCTACAAGATTTTGGATTATCCATATAACTTTACTTGGCTGCTGCAATGTTGACACATGCAATTCAAATACCAAGACAGATGATGGGTACAAGGAGATATAATTTAATTAGGTTTTTTTTTGCATATGAAGCTGTTGTGCAATAAATAATCTCTGCAAACCCTCTTACTATTGCCTACTGTAGCGAATGAAGGGTACTCACCAGGATATTCACCATTTATCGCAAAGGCAACGTACTGTAGTGTCAGTTCATATGGGTCAAGAAGGGTGCTCAGCTCTTACCTTTTCCAGCAGTTTTTGCAGAGAAAACCATAATTTGGACCTCAATGTGTTGTCTAAGTAACGCGGACGCAAAGCACCAACCACCTTAGCTCAGTTTTATTGGTTAAAAGACCCCAAGGCAAAAATGCCCAGAAATAAATCTACCTTTTTATGCATCGCCATGTTTTTAATGAAACAACCCCTTTAAAATCCTTGCAGACTACTTGTAAAATGTAAAGATATTCCATTCAGTCTTAAATCAATCCAGGAAAAGGCATTGAGCCTTATGCAAGAAGATTTTGTATTGCTATCCTCACTTATTTTTATTTATTTCTGTTAGATTTTGTCACACCCGTATTCCCAGCTCAATTCACCAAACTCTCTTAACTGCACAAACTTGAATTGCTCTCTTCAATCTGATTAACACCACCTGTTCATGAGGATGTTTGTATTCATGAGATTTGAACATTAGCATACTCAACGCCTCCAAAATGCCATAAAGGGTGAATGGAGAGGAACAAGTCACCTCTTCACAAAAAAAGTTTCCCAAGAGTAAAAGAAAAACATCTGACCTTTAGCAGTTGAAACATAGCACTTGTAGTGAATAGATTGAGATTAAGTTTAATACGATATTAAAAAAAACGATGTTTTTGTTATACATTTATTAAGATTGATTGAAATAACAATTTTACCTATTACAATTTTACCTATGAATCCCTAACATTAAAGTGTTATCAATGTATTTTCCTCCTTGTTGATAGACTGTCTATCCATGAAACATAAGAAAGGGTTGGACCACTCGTCAATTTAGTTTTTACCCAAAAGAAAATGTCAAGTCAACAAAATAGTTAGAATTTGAAAATGTTGGGAAAATACTGAATGTACTCTTACAATATCAGAGTAGCACATGATAACAAAGGCCCTACGTAGCTGTGTACGTAACAGGATGTATGATTACAAGAGCGTCAGGACACACTGTTTTAGGCATATGATAGCTATGTGACAACGATAAACATGATGATTCAGCCTCTAGGGAGATAGGCATATGACTGTCATGTTTATTGCTTACGCGGGCCTTAGCTAATCTGAACTAAGCATAGAATACTGCATTGAACCGGTGTGACTGAATAACACCCTCTCTTATAAAGCATCTGAAGGACACTGTTCTGGGTACTAGCTGTCCCATATGCTCTGTATGTGATGACTACTTCCATTCTTGCAAGGATAATAAATACATGTATCCTGATATTGAAGCTCAAGCCGGTGACTGACGAGTGATATTTTTCTAACAGAAAATTAGACTACATTTCTGGAAGTGCCCCTTCAAAGAAATCTGTTTTAACTACAAGTTCTTGTAAATCTCTGGTCTGGAGCAGTGCTGTGCTAATCTATTCATATATTGGCCAGTCGTATTGTTCTTTGAGTGTGAGTGGGGTTTGAAAGGCTGTGTGAAATAGCAGCAGGTTGCATGGGGTGATTGCCAGGAAGAGCTGACATGTTATCACTTCCCTACAAAGTGTCTCTGCCCGAGGGTTGTAAGCTGCTGAGAAATGCCATGGGGGTGTGAAGATTAGTATTAAGGTGTATCCACATGTACTCAGAAAAGATGACACAAAGGTTACATACAGTAGATACTCATAGATAGAGAAATACAATGGCAGACTGAAGGGAATTTGATAGAAATGGTGTACTAGTGAGCACAATTAATTAAAATCGACACAATCTTATAACAGATTCTTTGCGCAAAAGCACTATAACAATTACCCAATAATTAAAATGGGGAGGGGGTTGCCTAATATAGTGTGACCATGAAAGATAAGGAGAAGATAATACGTATTACTAGAGTCGAAGCAGTAGGACAAATTAAAAGAGTCAAAATTAATGCATAATGCGATGCCATACTACTGAGGCTAGTGCCAAAGCCACCTTTTCATCCTTTCAGAGAGAGAGAGAGAGAGAGAGAGAAGAGATGAGAGAGAGGGAGAGAGCGAGAGAAGAGAGAAGAGAAGGAAGATAGAGAGGGAGAGAGAGAGGAGAGAGATGGAGAGCAGACGAGAAGGAGAGGTGTAAGTCGAGAGAAGATTTAGGAGAGGGAGACGATCTCTCTCTCTCTGCATCTCTGTACTCTCCTCTCTTCGCCGGTTTGCTCGTTCTTCCCCTTTCTCTCTACACGCCCTCTCCGAGTTCTTTCCTAGCTCCCTTCCTCTGATCTCACTAGAGGGTGAATGACACGCCACTGAGAGAAGCGCGGGCGGCACACAGGTGTCAGCAAGCACTCTGCCCCAGGGCCAATGGCAGAGTGATGCTTACGAGACAAGGCAGAGGCGTATAAACCTTGTTGCGCGCTACAGGGGCCTCTGTTACCATGTCTTCTCTCTCTCCACCTCGCCTTCCCTCTTATTTCATGCATTGCATCACCAGAATGAACAAGCGGCAATCGACACGCCGGGAGATACAAGCAGTGACCTCGCTGTGTGCAAGTTTCTGCTCAAGTTAATGCGATTCCAGTGGATCTGTAGTTGCAGTTCAGAAAAAAAGGTCTTGAATAACAACAAGGAAAACATGAGTCTACTATAGTCACTAGCAAACATCATATCAGTGTGCGGATGCCAGTGAATATGCATTGCAAATTTGTGGCAGGACAATTCTGACTGATGGCAGTATTACGCAGCAGTTGACGCGTTCAGCAGTTATGAATCAGCATCATTCGATGACCGTTGAGCTAGATACGTGCTTGTAAGTTTATTAGTAACCCTTTATGCCATCTTGGTGTTAGCTTGTTTGTTCCTGCCTTGAAGCAAATTGTGAAAGTGACAAATAGAGACTTAAAATAAATTACATTTCAGCTTCACCTCGTACATAAGCAGAGAAACAAGGAAAACCATTGCTGTGAATCCGGAGCTGATGTTATCCATTAAATCCACAGTTCTAAGTGATTTTGACAACCAAGGCAAAGTCAGCTCAGTCACACAGCATGATTTTCACAGGAAATAGCCTTTTAATGTGAATGCTGTTATGGCTTTTCAAAATGCATTAAACTGGATTCAAAATGACTGGCTGATATATTGCATTTATTCCCAGCATCCCAGATCCAGATGTTGAAAAACTGAAATCTGCTCTTTGAGAAAACTACAAATAATGCTTTTATACCATACGTATAAGTCCTGTACTTATCTGCTAAATGTCATTCGAAGCTCAATGTATTTTCCTTCTTAGTTTACTGAAATCTACAGCCCTACTGAGATAGAGTGCAGCACCTCTCAATTAATGCAATATATCATTTTATAGTTTGAGCTGCAGTGTGTTATTTACTGAACTTTAAAGATTATAGGTTGTGTTTGAAAAGACCAAAGCAAAAATGAGGACAAACAAGGATAAAAAAGAGCTAACCAGATCTGAAACCACTCATTATATTTAAAAGGTTTCGGAAACTTGAGTAGGGTGTAAAAGCTAGGGTAAACACAGCTATTTCATTTGATAAGAGACATAAGAGTCCTTTGCCTACAATGTTTGATATACTACGGCCATTGAGGATAAAAAACACCCAACTGTTGAAAGCAACATCCACAATTGCCGTGCGGCATAAAGGTTACTGCATTCATGTTGCCCGTCAGAAAAAACAGATTAAAATGCATTCACACTTGATAACTGATACATGTCCACACATCCTCCACAAGAGCTGTGATGCCCCTTAAAAGAGAAAAATGCCATTACAAAAAAAAATCAATATTCATTAAAGTGTTGTAGGTAAAAATAAAATATCTCTGTTGGAAAAGGTTTTCCTTCATTCTAGCGTAATCTATGGAAAGCTATGTATGTGGCGCTTGTGTAGTTGTTTTGAGCATGTAAGCTACTTTATCAGAATGCAGGGCTATTGTTGTATGTGTGAATCGATTTTAACAAAAATAAGGTTTGATTAAACCTGTCCACAAGGAAGTCTGTAGATTGTACAAAAAAAACATTATTACCACTGTTTTTCAGTTTTATTGTGGTGCAGGCCAGTTGTTCAGAATGATGGACACAGGGACAAACATGTTTTAAATGGGTCCCTCATGCAAGGCTCCATATACTAACTTTCTTTTTTTTACACTCCCAAAGTCAGTGTAAACCATCAAATTGTCATCTATAGCGGTTATTTCAATAAAATCAAGATAATAAATAAATAATTGTATTTATATTTCTGCATTGGTAACTACATACTACGGTGTCATGTGCTGTTTACACGAGAACGCAAACGGTTGTATCCGCTACTTTTCTCTTTCATATAGCCCGTTTGTTCACACAAGGCCGTAACGGAAACGCGGAAACGGACCCCGCAAACGATAACGGGTCCCAAGGTGGATATATGTACTACAGCGTCTCCAGCGCTTTCGAGCGGTCTCGTGCGGAAGTACAGCGCCACTTACAGGCCCGGCATATGTACTACATTACATGTTACTTGTTAGACGCTTTTATCCAAAGCGACTTACATACTCAATACTGTGGGCAATCCCCACGGGAGCAATTTGGGGTGAAGTGTCTTGCCCAGGGACACAACGACATGCTGACTGCAGTGGGGTTTGAACCTTGATCCGAACACCAACGCTCTAACCACTGCGCCACACGCCTACTACAGTGTCTTCAGCGGTCTCGTGTGAACGTAAGACTTTTTTGATATCGTATTCGGTTCGTTTGCGTTCGCGTGTAAATGGGGTCTCAGTAGTCCATATGATGTTTTGTAAGATGCTTGGATAGGTATACAGTATACATTTCATTATTGTTGAGGCTCAGAGAAAAGGCTATGGCCCAGCTGTAAAGAACCATGGGGGATTTTTCAACTCAACTTGCATTAAATGCTTTTATAAATATGTAATTTCTGTTATGCGTTAAGCGTAAATGTGCCCTTCTAGCTTCCCAGCATTGCACAGCTTATGCTAAATATGAAAGCCCTGCAGCTTTCAAACACAACACTATCGCTACTTCAATTCAAAACTATTATTGCAGGTTTTATCCCTACCAATCAAGGCTTCCCCAAATTCCTTAAATTATGTACAAATGAACAATTCATCACCTCCTCCAGCATATGCTTTTTCAGTTGTAAACCAAACTCAATACTAGCAGATATTAGCAAATAATGTTTTTAAGGCTGCTGACTCACACTTGCTAAGAGGATTTTTCTAAAAGTATTCTGGTGCTTACACACATATTCGAAATCCAAAACCTTGGACATTAAGTAATGCATTAAGTACTTAATAGTAGTGTTCTATAAAAAAAGAAAATAATGTTTACGCCTCCTTGTATGACAATGTTCCTCCCGGGCTATTCCTCTGATCACTTATCTTGCCACAGCAGACCCAGCATTTCCTTTGTATTCACAGTGAGCCATTTTTCTAAGCTCCACAATAAAGACAGACACTTTAATCAAAAATATCTTCTGGAGGGCAAGATGGAAGACATTAGCAAAGCTGGAGAAGCAACATTTGCTGTGCAGCCAGACAGTGGTAGCACTCTGTGCCAGCGTAGCCATGTCTGCCCACAGGACATCCCTTCACATAATGTCCACTGGGTCATTTAGCACACAAGAGGAGACCTGGCCAGCAAAATGTTTGGATGCTGGTGGATGAGTGTGTCCAAACTGGCCCACCTATTGAGGCTTGCAATGTGATATCACACGGAGCCATGTAGGTACTGATGCCATCCTGCATGCTTTACTGTTAAATTGCCGTTCCTGCACAAATGATCTATTCCATCACACAACACCTGACCCACAGAAAGACATTTCTGCCTCTCTAACAAGGTGAATACTGCAGGAAATATCAGTAGCAGAAATTGTGTGCTGGGCTGGATACCACAAATTACTGGAAACCTTTGAAAAGGTTGAAAAGGTTTCCAATCAGGGCCTCACATCTTTCTTATGCCATGTTCTCATATTATTGGAGGGAAGACAGAGATTGAACAGATCTCCATTTGAATAACTTGTGAAAGATCAGTCACTGAGGTGGTTGAATGATTACAGAGAAGTCTTGTGAGGATTAAAGACATGCATGTGAATGCTATTTAAAATGGTGAAACCCGTAATTATGATGACCCTGATATGACATGAATGTGGCATTGGGTGCAGAAGTTGAGTTATGCTTTCATTGTACCTTTACTTGGTCATTAGGGATGTTCTTCATAGCAGTAATTTACAAGTACAAAGGGGCTCAAGTCATTAGAAGAACTCTTTCAGCAAGCCGCTTGGTCTGGTTCACTTTGTGCTTGATTGCTATCCGGTGTGTCTTTAAATAATTTGATTCTCCCGAGCACCTGATGATTTAAAGACTCACCTGATGGCAATCAACCACAAAGTGAATATGATGAAACAGCATGCTTAACACGAAGTTCATTACTTAAATAGAATAATGTGTATGTGTAAAATAGTGTCTTTCTGAGTCTCCTGGTGTGCACTAGAACTTGGATTTATTTTGGTTGACAGCATTAACAGTTCATTTTATTCTTTAACCCAACTTTAGTATGTTCCTTTGTCTCCCCTTTTAGTGTTCAGTGTCTTCCTAGACAGGTAAATATTTCCCTTTGTTGAATTTCTATTGATCTTGAGACAACATTTTGCTCACTCATCATCACACAATTTTTGATGAAAATGTCCAAGGCTCCAACTCACGGTCATGGTGTTGGCTGACAATCACCAAATCACCTGAAATATTTGTCTGCATCTAAATCTACTGTTTATAGTTACTGGTCATTTTCAGGAAAGTTAGCCTTTAATTAATAATAGGTCATACTGCTTTTCTTCCCTGGCATTCAGCACCGACCTTTGGCTGATATGTGGGATTTGTGCAATGAATGTGACTTGGCGCCTGTAAGACAGCCAAGTGATGCCTGCCTGCTTAGTGGAGACAAGTGAAAGGTCAGTGCACTCCTGGTGCTTAGAGGTTCAAGACTCAAGTCAACAGATTCAAACCTGCGGCTGAAAATCAATCATGCCCTTCAGAAGAGTGCAAGCGCTCCACACCTTCTAGCTGTGATTCCGAGGAGGGGGGATAACATGAGAGATGGATGGATAAACAGAAAGAAATAGAGAGGACTGAAGTTGTTTTTTGTAATGTATGTTTTCAGTGAGGCATGACGACAGCGTGTGGGAAAGCACACTATAGGGTTTACAGCTAACCCTTTAAATGCCTTTCAATGAGCACGGATGAGTAGGCTGTGAGCACCTCTATCCCTTGTATACATGTCTGGCAAGACAACAGTTAAAGGAAAGCTGCCAAGAAAAGAGCTGTATGCTATGAAAGCACGTCATCTGCCTAATTACTCAAGAATTACAGCCTTGTCTGAATTGGAAATGAGGTATAGATGGATTTGTTTTCTCTATAAATAATAAATGCTATTTTTCTGTAGATGTCTTGAAGAACAGATGGAGGGCACACAGTAGAGTTCATGTCTTCAATATAATTCCTATAAAATGAGCAAACATGTTTTTTCCTTCAATTTGACAAGTCATTCATTGCTTTTTCGATGAGTGGCTAATGGTCGTGGAGTCAATTTTGGCTTGTATTTCAAGCTACAAGTTACCTCTACTTCAGGTACTGTGGAGCCATTTGTGAGTGCAACTGCTGAGAACATTAAATCAATGATTACACTGTGGTCAGGCATCCACAGAAAATGTACACAGGCAGTCTCCATGGACTGTAAACATCAAGAAACTGCAGGAAAGAGACATATAAAACCCCACACTTTGAGCTATTACCACCGACATGCACATTCATGGCCAAAGTAAGAATGTGTAAAGGAGAAATGGAAAAGCTACAGCTCAAGGCTGAGACAAATTATTTCTCTATCTATATAAATGGCACCTTTAAGATTATTATTTCTTTTAAAATGTGCATGTCGATGTTTGCGTGGCGGAGCAAACAAAATGCCTTCACAGTGATTTCAGCGTACTGTCACTAATTGTGTCATTAGTGGGGTGGCAAGTATATGTAGTGACAAGCTGTTTGTTTATTGTAATAATACTCAATGTTGACACTGTTGACTATGCTAACAGTATAACATGGTGCTCTTTTCATTCAAGGTTGCCAGACTGCATATTAATGACAGGTATGGCACAACATCTGCTGTCTGCGATTACAGTGAACTAAATAATGGCTTGACATTTAATTCCCAAATGATATCCTCATCACTTTGAATACCAACTTTTGAAATATGATATAGCGGTAACATACAAACAACTTCCTCTTTAATCAACTATACTTAATCATGCTATTGAAAAGCACAGATGTACCGACAATATGTATATATAGTGATATACTGCTAGTGGCATGTGTTTAAATGACAATTAGACTCAACACAAATAACTGTATAATAAGTTAATGAGTAATATGTAACAAATTACCATTTAATAACACCAAGCACTCAACTTATAATGTAGTCACAGATTTATAGAGAGATGCACACATCTACAGGCACACAAAATAAAGCACACAGAAAGCTGCAGTGAGGAGAGAAGCAAAGGGAAGACAAAGTGAAAACTGACAGAGAGAGAGATATAAGCCGAGGGAAAAAACACAGGGGATGTTGGGGCTTTTGGATGGGGGGGGGGGGCTGAAGGAGAAGGAGAGCAAAATGACATACTCAGGAGCAGTGAGGCAAAAGTCTCATGTGATTTAGAGTAGATTTAGAAAGGGAAGTGCTGCGGGGGAGATAAGCAGCACGGAAAACTGCTCAGACCACAGGTTTGGAACACTTGGGCCAGAGAAGTAGCCTCAGTACAGGAGGCGAATTCAGAGTGGGACCATGTCAGATAGCAGCTTACCCCTCCTTGTCTCTAGCCACACACACAGTGAAATAAATATTCCTTCCCTTCCCAAGTGCCCAGTGCTAAAGACTTCCCTAAATGATTGAGTCCGTGAGTTCAATGTAAATGAGCATTCATAGTGGTTTAATGATAGGGCTCTCAAAAGGTCTCTCCCCCACCAAAACATCTACAATGTAATATCTTTGTTCAAGCACATGAGCCATACTTCATTCACATATTCTATTTGAAATAAAAAAAGCAATTGATAAAGCATTTTAATGATTAAAAAAAGAGTTTAAACTGCACAAGGGATGTTTTGGTTAGTAGTTGGAAGGGCTGCATGATAAGTTGTATTTCAATTACAGTCATTGCAATCATCATCACTTCATTCTTACATGACGACAATCCTGCTGTAAAACAATTAACCGGTAGATCCACTCTTAATGTCTGCCTTGATAGACTGTGGATGACTATCTACTACGTTTGAGAGAAATATAAAAGTAACAGGGTAAAAGAAAAAAGCTTTGACAACCATTAAAACACACACTTGCAGTATAGATGAATTTATCAAGATGACACTATCAAAGCCCTGACAGCTACCAGAAAATACCTTTAGTAAGGTGTATTTTGGAAGCTGTAGTTTGGGCAGGAAATGCTTCTGGATTGCAATAGAACTGAAGGTAAAAAGTAAAAAATATGTATAAATTAAAAACACACTTTTAAGTCACAGTCATAATCTTGGGTCTAGATCCAAGCAAAAACAAATGCAATAAATATTTAAATCCAAGTTTTTTTTCACTATAAATTGTAGGAGAACATTTTATTTGAGCAAGAATATTATTATTCTTATAAAATAATCTCAAAGTAACCCCTGCATGGAGCCGTGCATACTGCTGGCTTAACAAGCTGTTATAGCAGATCCAGCAGACAGAGCAACACTGCCATTCCAGTGGGCTAGCTACTGTCAAATCGACAGATACAAGTTCAATATTCACTCTTGTTTTTGGCCCTAAACTAAAAAGCTTAATGCGTGTAAAGCTGCAGAGTTGGTTGGCGATTCTCTGTAGGCTCAGCAATACAAGCAACTATTTGCTAACAACCATTTATCCTGATGCAGGTTTAAAACAAATTTCAGGTTCTGAACAAACAAATTTGTCTTTAGAAAGAAACAGCATAAGGTGTTTGGCTCAAACCTTTAAAAAGCCATGGGCAACTGCTGCTACAGTAGCATCTAGGGTATGAACCATTTACTTTAGCCAACAATGACTAGGAGCCGCTCATCTCCCTCTGACAGATGGAAGGGCCCCGCTATAAAGCAGGAGTAGAAATCATTAAGTCAGGCAAAGCCCTGCAGAGTTGTTTTAATTGTGGGCTCTGAATCTGAAGGCATAGCTCACCTGATTGCTGCCATAACTAACTGCCTTTACAGAGACAGATGAGATCTTCTGTGGACGTTTAGAGAGTGATTTGTGTTCAGGAGGATCCTCAGGGAGAAGACGATAGGGAGAGATAGAGAGGCGAGGAATGGTGAGCAGATTGGACGCTCTCCGCTGGAGAGAGCCTCGTCCAGCAGGAGAGGCTCGAGCACCTGGCTAATGCTTTCACAGCTCATAATTTACAGCAGGCCTGCCACTGTGTATGGTTAGCACTGTCAATATGACGCCTACAGAGGTTGGTACCTATGGTCCTGACCTTCTGTGTGTGTGTCAGACACAGCACTCATTCAAAGTGTAATCAATGGCCTTTCAAAGGGCTATGCTGCTGCGCCTGTGTATCAATCACCGAATAAAGCTGAGCAACGGGAGAACGTGAGCGCACACACAAAGTGCTGGATTACAAAAGATGTATGCAGTGCACCCAAACTCATCTGTTTAAGAAATACACAAGTACCAACACATATGCACAGTCACGTGGGCACTCATTGTCAAAAGCAAGTGAGATGTAAACAAAGAAAGGACACACACTTCAACTGATGTGCTGACAGGGTTAAAGTTAGGGCAGGATTTACATTCCTGTGTTATGCATTAAGGCATATCAAATTATGTTAAAGAAGAAAGTCTGCCAACTCTTAAGTAAATCAGTTAGTAAATCAATCCCCTTAAAACAAGCATTTCTCTAACTCCCGGAGACTGCATTGTGCCAGGCAACTTTGCTATCAGGCCATAAAAAGCTTCAGGGTCAGTCTAGAACAGGGGCGGTTCTAGGGGGGAGGGGCAGTGCCCCCTAACACTGACCTCTGACCCCCCCTGTGGCCCCCCTAACAATGAAAAGTTTTGTTTTTGTTTTTTTTAATGTATATTTTCTGGTACTCGGTTTTGCCAAAACCGCAGGATTTTTTTGCTGTAATGTGAAATTGTGCAGACACCCTTATGTAAAGTAGAGATGTAACTGTTCATTGCCTTTATTTTTATATACATATTATAAACATTGCACTTAAGCTGAAGCTAACAGTAATAACTATAAGATCTATCTGAAATAAATAAGTGTACTGAAACAAATACCAATAACTGTATTGCATTGTTTTCTTATGCGCAATTACTTCATACTGTCTAGTTCTCTTTTTCGTCCTGCATTTATTGTGCCCCCCTCAGAAAATAACTGGCCCCCCAGTGGCCCCCCCAGTCAAATTGGTCTAGAACCGCCACTGAGAATCTCCTCAAAGTGCAGAAGAGCCAAATGGACAGCAACTGTTAATGCTAGTACTCACAAGCCTTTTCATTATTTCATCATATCATGAGTAGGAGCTACAGCTGGAATGTTAATAATCCATGTTTGTTTTTCATTATAGGCAAGGCAAGGCAAGGCAAGGCAAGTTTATTTATATAGCACTTTTCAACACAAGGCAATTCAAAGTGCTTTACAAAAAATTATAGACAACTTCTTGGACGCCTCCTGAGTCACAGTACAAACAAAGCCCTGGCCCCGTACAGCCGTATATCGCATGTGTAGCAGTAAGTCATGTAAGAGCACTTTAGATTATGTTCCCTCATCCTGCATCTCTCTCAGCCAGTTTAACAATCTAAACACTTAATCTTGTCAAAAGCGACTCTTAATAAACTCAGAGGGAAGCTCGGCTCAACCCTCAGAGAGAAACAAATGTGGTTTACAGCAGTGATGATCTGCAGCGTCTAACCCGAAGCGCTAATGCATATTTATACTCAAAACTCAGTAATCAGTCATGCACGGAAAAGACGGCACGATAAAGACGGAGACAGAATCACAACTGGTGCCACTGGCTGAGCACAGTAATGGGCAGATAGCTATCGTTATTACAACAATGATAAATGTATGAAGAATAGTGACTTCCCAGCCATTCCCCGCAGTTCAAGGGAGAATATATGATTTACCTAGAGATGAAATATTTATGAATGTATATCTGAAGCTGAATGGAAGAAGTGACCACCGATGGAAATGTGTGAGAAGGTGTTTTTGAGATACTTTGTCTACTCCCGCCTCCAGCCTTTATCACTGTCCCTCCCTGTCTGGCACTTCAGCCTAAGCTGCTCTTTGATGTGTGAATGTTCAGGCAGAGGCAGCTGCATCAACAGTTTGTCCAGCAGACGTACCTGTACTCTTCCTGGGTGAAGATCGGGATGCGGGAAGGCTGAAGAACAGTGATCTCCACCATTGTGCTGTTAGTCTTCACCGGCTCTCCATCATCAAAGGCTATCACAAACAACTGCAGTGGGCAGGAGAGCAGACATAAGCAACCCTCACATGCAAATGCAAGCAAAACATTATTATTATTTTCCACCACACTACTTCTCACTACACAAGTAATTCCCTTTCTGAGGTTGCCAGGCATTTTTCATAGACATGTTCTGCATCCTAATAAAGAAAGACTGGTAAAATAGGATCTGAAGCAGCCTGCAAAGCTCCCAGAGAGCAAGTATGAATGTATTGATCTGCATTCATAGACTGTGGAGACTTGAGCCTCGGGGGAATCAGGGGGGAGAGTGTCGGCAGGAAAGGGAGATAGGCAGGAGGACGATAAACACTGACACATTTGTAAAGAAACTAAGAAATAAAACAAGAAAGGACAGTGGTAACAAGACAACATGGGAGGGTAAGCGGCACATTTGGACCTTATATCCCCATGTAACCTGCTCCCAACTAGACATGTTCCTTTCTTCTTGAATCAGCAAAAAAACAACAACATGTGGAGGGACTTTGATAGATCGATAGGAAAACTCAATATTACTGGTTACACAAGAAAGGCAATACCACTGGGACAGTAATTATACCCTAAAACTGTTGTTTTATAATAAAAAAAACAGCTAGTTGTCACTGCAGCTTATAGCCCAGTAAAACCCATAGACTGTATATATAAAGATAGTACAACATGCAAGGCAGAGAGCTGAATATGAGAAGCAGCCAGTGTCTATGCTGTTTAAAAGAACACTGTGATTATTGTATTCCTGACATACAGTGGAATGATATCTTAAAGATATTTTTTGATCAAATAATACATTATACAAGTCAGAGCCACCATCATGATGTTTTAATTGTTCTCTCAACATCATTGAACATAATGACATACATCATTCAAGGAATCCTTGAGAAAAGTTGAATGACTTAATAACAGAAGATAAATTACTGCCAAACCTGACAGTATAACCATTAATGACAAACAGTGGACTAGGTGTCTTGACTAATTAACAGTATAATAGTAATAGCTTGGAGTTAATCATCACTATTCACACCATAATTACTGCCACTGACCTTAAAGTTGACACTGGGCTCCTCATTGAGGTTGACCTTAGTGATGATTCTTCCAGTTTCCTCTTCCACATCAAAGATGCTCCCGCTGTACGGTGACATGTCCAGGTCCACTCTGTAGCGGACAAAACTTGCCGGAGTGCCCTGGAGGAAGGAGAAAGAAGAACATGAACCACAGAAATCCAAACATCCAGACACCACCTTTCACTTTTCACAAAAACAATCCAACGGTGAAAATGAGAGGGTATGTCAGAGTTATCCGGTTCTGCAAATTTGACATGGGTGAAACGATATTACTTAGACATACAACTTAATTGTTGTTACATTTTGTGTCCTCATCATGCAACAGAGCTGAAGTAGTTTAATGAGAAAAAGTTGCTCTTCACTCTGTGTAACCTGAAAAGTTACCCACATTTCTCACTTCCCTCTATCAGTCTAATGTAAACCATTCATTGATTCAGACCTTTTCACTTTCATTTGGAATAAAAAAACTTCTCCATTAAACCCACCCTTTTAGTCTCCAGAGTAACACACTTTTACATTCATTAGCGAGAGTCTGGATTTTAATATGACCCTTTGATTAACATCTATCATGGTCCCTGATTACTAATCATCTCTATATCTCATTTTATCCCAGTTTTCTCCCTTTGGACCCCAAATCCAGTCTGCTTCTTAATAAGCTTTAAGTTCTCATTCATAACACTCCGTTCGATGTCTCACTATGGGATGCGCCTCATCGCGGAGCAAACAGAAGCATCAATCTCATTACGCCAATCCTGATTGGCTGGAGATCTTGACGTCAGCGTCAGGGAAATCACCCCCTATAAGTAGCTTGCGCCACAACGCATGCGCCATTCAAACACCTCTTCTCGCTTCAGAGCACATCTCTATGGTAGCCGGACAAGCTTCACGGTCCACAGACTGAACCCAAATATCCATTTCGGTCGACGGGCGCTTGCCGGCTACTCCTTCTGCTTCGCAGGAAGACGGTAATTACTAACGCTAGTTATTGTTGAAATCGACCTCGCCGCTCTCTTTCCCCGGAAAGTAAGCTAGGTCTGACTTTTTTCAAGCTAGCGTTAGCTTGCTCCCTCACTACCGACACCACGGTAGCGAGGAAGTCTTTTCTTTTCTCTTCCCCACGGAGGAGGAAAGGATTAAAAGGAGCATACTGCCACAACCAGTCAGTATTCTCCGGGAATAAAAGACCCACACCGTCCTTTTCTCCGGATTTAGGACAGGGTGGTTACCTCTTTTTCTCCCAACCTACCTGTTGAGAGCGGGTCCTCTCCACGCCACGAGGCGAACAAGATGGACGCCCCTCTCCCTCACACCAGAGGAGTCAGGGACTCGGTGGCTCGACTCTGCGGCCTGCGGGTTGAAGATCTCGGGCACAGACACACACCAGGTCTGCTCGTCCTGCCTCGGGCTGGAACACGCCCCAGGCGCTATCGACAACCCCGGCTCGTGCGGACATTGTGTCCGCTTCACCGTAAAGAGCCTCCGCCGACGGCTAGCACGCCAAGCTAGCCTGTCGGAGCAGGAACCCCCCATGTCCTCTGACCTGCCGGCCGGCAGTCACGACGCGGGGACATCTGCCACAGAGAGTGAACCCCTCTCCATGTCGGTCTGGGGCTCAGTATCTGAGATGGCCGCAGAACCGGATACCCGCGCCCTGGCAGGCCGGGACCCGGTGGCGGCAAGACACGCGGGAACGGGACCCCACGCTTTACCGAGCTGGGGCTCCCGGTTAGACCTCACCATGGTCTCACTCGCGGAGGATGTCCTCGAGCTTCACTACGACGAGGACGAAGAGGACGCCTCGGTGTTCCTCCTGTCCGAGTCGGATGAACATGAAGAGGACATCTTCATGTCATCGGCTCAGGCTGCAAAGCCTGGAGCGAGGGCTGCTCTCCCAGACGATAGCACACCAGCTTCGCCCTGTCTGAGTATGGACCTGCAGGCCGTGTGCAAACGTGCTGCGGCCAGACTCGACATCCCGTGGCCTGAAATGGCCAAGGAGACCTCCAGGTCCCGCTACGAAGGGAAACATTTTCCCCAAGCAGCGCGGACAAAGAGGCAACTCCTTCCGGTCTTCCCGAAGATGTTGGATGAGGTGTCGGTCTCGTGGAGAGACCGGCCCTTCAGCAACAAGGTCCCAATCCAGGGTGCCTCCTCCCTAGACTGTGACGGAATGGAGAAACTCGGCCTGCTCCGCATACCGCCCATGGAACCGCTGGTAGCAGCCCACCTCCTACCGAGGATGGGCCCGTCACCAAGCAGGAACCCCACGCTGCCGGCAAAGTCGGACCGATTTCAGTCGACAATGACTGAACGGTCCTACAAAGCCGCAGCGTTGTCCGCCAGGGCCCTGAATGTGGCCTCGCTGCTAACCGCTTACCAAGCGGAGCTCTGCGAGGACCTGTCGGGTAACCCGGGGGCAGCCACTATGGACGAGATGGCAGCGGTCACGGACATCTGTCTCCGTGTCCAACGCTGCGCCGTCCAGGCCACAGGTAAGGCAATGGGGATCATGGTGGTGCAGGAAAGAGCGAGATGGCTCAACCTCACCAACCTCCCAGACCGGGAAAAGGAGGATGTGCTGGATATGCCCATCGTTCCCGAGGGAATTTTCGGCTCCGCTCTTGCTTCCATGCAAAATAGGTGTGAGTCGAAAAAGAGGGAGGACGAGGCACTCCACCTCTGCCTCCCTCAAAGGGTCCAGCCGCTGCCTTCGCAGCAGCAGTCCTTCGCCCAAGCTGCCTTGAACCTTGCTCGGTTTAAAACACCGAAAACGCAGAGGTCGCAGCTCGCCCCGAGTCCCCAGCCCAGGCTGGAGACGAGGGCGAGCTGGTCCAGAAAATCTCCGGTTCCGGCTGCAGCTCAGGCGCAGCCAACCCAGAATTTCGGCCAGCAGGTGAGGAAGAAGAAGCGAGCGGCGTGACAGCCCCTCCTTCTCCCCTCCGTGACAAAGCTGGAAGTCCACGGTTCCCCAGCTCTAAATGTGTTCCCGCCGCCTCGAGAGATGCCTCAACACCATCCTCAAGTCCGCAAAAAACACATGTCACAAATCTGTTTGTTCCTCTGTCATTAAACATTTGCCGCTGACGCATCCAGGCTTCAGGCCGAGGGCGCAGCTCAAAAAAATGATAAGAAAAACAATAAAACCAATAAACAGCCCGTCAACTGTTCCCCTTCTGAGAGCAGCTTCGGCATCTCTCAAAAGGCGGATTACAGGCGGGTCTGTGAAGGCACCACCGTCACGCGCATGCGCAGTGCCGGCTGGGGTTTTAAAAGCACCACCGCCACGCGCATGCGCAGTGCCGGCTGGGGTTGTGAAGGCACCACCGTCATGCGCATGCGCAGTGTCGGTGGGGATTGTCGAAAGGGGGCACCACTGTGTTCAGACACTAGAGGGCCCCATAACACAACAAATAGAGACTCAGAGGGGAAGAGATGTGACATCTCCACTGGCTCTAAGGAGCATGCAGTGGAAGATGCTCACATCATCTGCTTGGGTTTTCAAGACAGTAACACGGGGCTACAGACTACAATTTGCTGTCACCCCCCCTCGCTTCTCGGGCATTCTGCATTCTCAGGCCCGAGGAGAGTCAGCCCATATTCTGGAGAAAGAGATTCTCTCTCTCCTAGAAAAGAGGGCTATATCTATTGTACCCGCCGAGCAGAGTCAGGGCGGCTTCTATTCCAAGTACTTCCTCGTTCCCAAACGGGGAGGGAACGGAATTCGGCCAATACTTGATTTGAGGGCTCTGAACAAATATCTAAGAAGATATAAGTTCAGAATGCTCACTCACACATCTCTGTTGCGGCTCGTGCGACAAGACGACTGGTTTACATCAGTCGACCTGAAAGATGCGTATTTTCACATCCCAGTATATTACCCACACAGGAAATATCTGAGATTCGCATTTCAGGGGATCTGTTATGAATACAGAGTACTCCCCTTCGGTCTGTCTCTCAGTCCAAGGGTGTTTCTACGATGTACGGAAGCCGCGATAGCCCCGTTAAGACAACAAGGTATTCGCCTGGCGACCTACCTGGACGACTGGCTGCTTCTCGCGCAGGAGGCTGTTACGCAGACAAATGTCCTCGTAAAGCACCTGCTCAACCTGGGTTTCATAATAAACACAGAGAAGAGCATGTTGTGCCCCGCGCAGACTATACTCTTCCTGGGTTTACGCCTGAACTCGGTGCCCTTTTCAGCTCGCTTGTCAGCGGATAGAGTGAAAGCTTTCAGAGCTTGTCTCGCTCTTTTCCGGCTGCGCAAACATGTTCTCTTCAGATCATGCCTGCGATTGCTGGGGCTCATGGCGTCAGCCATCCTGGTCGTACGACTGGGACGCTTACACATGAGGGAGTTTCAGCGCTGGGTGGCCGCCCTAAAACTAAACCCCGGAGAGTGATGGTTACTGTGAAATGCGTAATGGCACTGCGCCACTGGCTGCACCCGACTTTTCTAGTACGAGGTGTGCCTATGGGTGCTGTCCTTTCACGGAAAGTGGTCACCACGGACGCATGTCTGACAGGTTGGGGAGGTATTTATGAAGGTCGCCCGGTGAGGGGTCTCTGGAGCAGAGACCTCCAGCGGGCGCACATAAATTACCTGGAGCTTTTAGCGGTGTTTCTCACCCTAAAACGCTTTCTGCCTTTCCTCAGGGGACATCACGTCCTCGTGAGGACAGACAATACGACCACAATATCGTATATTAACCGCCAAGGGGGTTTGCGTTCTCTCCAGTTACACACACTGGCGCGCAAACTTATCCTATGGAGCGGTAGGCGTCTCCTCTCTCTGAAAGCGACGCACGTACCGGGAGTGAGGAACCTCGGGGCAGATCTACTGTCCAGAGGTATACCACTTTATGCAGACTGGACTCTACATCCAAGGATTGTGAGCCAGCTGTGGGTGCGTTATGGCAGAGCTGCGGTGGATCTGTTCGCATCGAAAGACAACGCTCAGTGTCAGCTGTTCTTTTCGATGCGCGATCTAAATGCACCGTTAGGCGTGGATGCACTCGCGCACAATTGGCCCCCGGGCCTTCTGTACGCGTTCCCACCCCTGGCTCTGATACCCCCAACTCTGGCCAGAGTGAGAGAGCAACGCCACACACTTATCCTGATTGCTCCGCACTGGCCAGCTATGTACTGGCTAGCGGAGATATATCAGCTGCTGTGCGGGCAGCCATGGCAGCTCCCACTACGCAGGGACATACTGTCCCAAGCGGGGGGGGCGATCTTTCACCCACACCCAGAGCGCTTGGCTCTATGGGCCTGGCCCGTGAGTGGTACAATCTAAATACAGTGTGACATGACGCTGACCCTGGCAGCTGCCAAGCGAGCCAGTGGCACTCATGCACTATCTGTACAGTTTTCATGCACTCAGTTTGCCCCAGGGCAAACAGAGTGTGGTTGAAGCCTGACCCTGCCTTTATCTTAAGGCGGTCGGTTCGGGTACCACATTTGACATTAAGGCATCCTCCCCGCCACTGTATTCCTCCGGGGAACAGCGGCCGGATTTGCCGTGTCCAGCCCGTGCTTCACGCACGTACAGGGACAGATCAAGGGTGCTTTGTCATAATGACCAACCCCTTGTGTCCTGGGCTAACCCTTATAAGGGCAAGCCTGTTACTAAGCAACGGCTCTCCCACTGGTCTGTGGAAGCAATTGCTTTGGGGCTCATACGAGTCAGAGTTCGCAGGCACCCTCGGGTCCGCGAGCTCTTTCGACTCAGAGTCTGGCTGCATTCTGGACTCTGTCCAGGATGTCTCCCATCAAAGACATTGGTGCAGCGGCGAGCTGGTCCTCGCCGCTCACTTTTGTCTGCCTCCTAACAGGTTGGACGTTTGGTGATTTTCGAGATAAGCTCGTCTGGCAATACGGGAGCTACAATTTCCCATAGTGAGACATCGAACGGAGTGTTATGAATGAGAACTATAGGTTACTTACGTAACCCCAGTTCTCAGAGTAACATGAAGTGAGATGTCTCACCAGACGGCCCTCCTTGCTATGGTGAAGCGAGAAGAGGTGCTTATTTTGAATGGCGCATGCGTTGTGGCGCAAGCTACTTATAGGGGGTGATTTCCCTGACGCTGACGTCAAGATCTCCAGCAAATCAGGATTGGCGTAATGAGATTGATGCTTCTGTTTGCTCCGCGATGAGGCGCATCCCATAGTGAGACATCTCACTTCATGTTACTCTGAGAACTGGGGTTACGTAAGTAACCTATAGCTCTGCTGCCTTTGCCTGAACTAATTTCCCTCCCAAGGGACGGGGTAAAAAGCTGGGGCTAGAGAGAGAGGTGAATCCTGTAGTGGCAGTGGGGAGGCTTACTCACACAAATGTGTCTCTAAGAGGTTGAAAAACTATCTAAGTGAATTCACTAAAGGGATTCTCAGAAAAAGATCCTCATCTCTAAAAGCTCTACAACTTGTTTTCTAACATGACATGGAAAAGATGGCAGGACAGGAACATTCATGAAAAGAAATCTTCCACAAAATAATCTCATACTAAGACCTTCACAATGATGGCAGCACATAACGTTATAAATATTTTTGCTCAGTGCTAACCATATTATGAACATTTTAGTACACTTATTTTTCATCCTACTAGTATTGCAAGTTTGCCTTTTGAAACCCTTCTCTAAATTAGCTTTAAAAGGTCAGGAACAAATAAAAACAAACCATGAAATAATCCGTATTAAGACAATAACTTCCCTAACTAATAACACAATACCTTTCAAATTGTGTTTCTCATATTAACCTGTGCATACTGTACAAACGTTTTTTTCCAGGATCAGGAAGGAGTAAAGTGCTGAGATACACTTTGTAACATCTGATTTTGCCCTCCTCTACAGACCTTTCCGACTCACAGATTATTAATCTTTTATGTGACAGAGTAATTGTCCCGGCTGTGTCATTAACATTGCAGATATGTGACGAAGAATATAGACAGACAGAACTTGCATCAAATAAATCTTGCTTATTGCAACAATAATGCTTTTTTATTCATGAATTGCTTTTCTTATATTTTTTTTAAACACAAATACAATTATCTTTAGTATAAAACAGCCAGTTCATGAATTAAAGAACAAGCTCAGAAGCACAGAGCGACGCTTCAGAGACACACATTGCAAAAGCAAGGCTTGAGCTGAGAGAGTGAAGCAGCAGAGCCAAAATGTTCAAACAACTTCGTTTGTATTAGGGTTGTTTGAAAACGCCTGATTTATTTGATTTGCAAGTTACTGAGAGACCAGTGAAGAAATAGGGGGAATCTCATATTCACACAGTTCTGTGCTGTGATAAACGATGCCACAGAAAACATGCACATGTGTGGAATATCTGTGACCCCATATGCTCAAGCAATCTGTGCTTTCATGCAACCTCACAGCCACTTGACCTCAATGTCATGTTTCAGCCTCTTTGAGCGGAAAACTGTAGGCGCCAGAGGCTGAGGAAGTTTTCTGGACTAAGCAGCTAAAAATAAACGTTTTAGTAACACATAACAGTATAAAAAGCTTCTTCCTGGAACATTTGTCTCCATGGTGATCTCCCTTCTTATTCAAGGTGATTTTAACGTTGAGGTTAGTATCGCTACTCCCAAGATGTGGGTGGGTAGATATTATGCCCTATTTTTTACATTTAGGAACAAATAGAAGAGGTAATGTACACCATTATATCAGACAGATTATGCATTTTCCGTGTTTGTCGCATCAAGACTACAAGCCAGAGTGTTTCCTCTTCTCGCTTTCTTTCTTTGAGCGCGCAGGTTTTTAGGAGCCAGTGTAATATATTGTGTGTGTGTGTGTGTGTATATTTAGCAAGCATTAGACTAAGCCCTTTTCAACCAGAGGAATCTATGACAGGTGTCCTGTCAATAAAATGCTTTGAGCTCCCAAATCCAGGTCAATATTAGAGACTGGGTTAGTCCGCTCCTGTTAGACAATCTAATCCCTCTGTCTGTCAAACCACTTCCCAGAGTCACTCCCATGTCTCTCTGGCTACCGCTATGCTCATGGTAACACAATGATTTCTTACATATCATTTGGGTCTTAGCACTGTTGAATATGTTTTTACTACACAAGATTGCTGTATGAGAACTGCTCAGGGAAAACAAATCCTGTATAAGGAGAAAAGTTCACATTAAAAAGAATGATTTCATGGTTGCAAAGGCAGTGAGGGGGAGAAGGGGTGGGGAGGGGAAGCAGGAGGAGGGAGAATCACCCTCTGAGAGGAGAAGTGAGATGTACAGCAGTCATTGTGGCACTCTGGGACTGACAGGCCTCCACATCCCTCAGCGTTTACGTGCAGCAGAGAGTACACAAGCTCACCCAGCCCTGGTGAGATCCTATCAGCAGGAGGGCCACTAATAACAAGCATAAAATCCAGCCATACAGGGCTCCACTCAAAAACACATTCAGAGCTGGAGGCTATTAGGGCAAGGCAGGGAAGTCACTGGGTGTTTCTTATTCCCCCTTTTCTCTCAGTGAAAATTGAAAAAAGTTTTGGTGAAATCTCAATTGCAAACAAAAACAAAGAGGAGATGGGAGCAAGAAGGATGCTGACTCACCAAGAGCAATACAATATTAAGGTGGGTGGAACTGCCAATAAAAGAAGTTCAGCTCAGGTGAATAACATGAAACCCTCTCAGGACATGTGCTATCCTAAACATACATCTGGACAGACCTGAAGTAATAAACTGGAAAGGTCACGAGATTCATCTTTTAAGCATTTGTGTCATTTCATTCCTTGATTTGCAGATTCCATAAAAAAGGGAAATAAATCTTCATAGCTCCAGTCCCAGGAGAAGCTGCTCAGATGAGGGGAAGCAGTCTGAGGAAACATGACGCTGTCTGAGGCAAGTAATGGATGACTCATACCAGCGATGGCGCTGAACAAGACCCCATTACAAAAGCTCTAATGAGAGCATCGGAGTGTTGAACACATCTTTAAAATGCATTGTGTGAAATGCTAGGGCTGACATTGGCTGATGTTCTGAGTGCACAACATGTAGTGAGTAGGTAAAATGCACAAAAGAAGGCTTTTATCTCCGTTACCCTTATTAAGCACACAGTTTGAGTCTACATACTCGGTGTGCTTTGAAATGGAAACACCCCCATCTGCTAAGACTTCCTTTTGCTGATCCGTCTGTTGTGTATCTTTCATATTTATAATATAAATGTGAAGTGTGACAAATATTGTGTTTTATACTCACTGCTGGGTCTCGGTCCTCAGCAAAAACAGTTGTGATGACCGTTCCTTTCTCTGCATTGGGTGCCACCATGCCTGTATACAGGTCTTGGGTAAAGATGGGGGAGAAGTCATTCATGTCCTTAAAAAAAGAAAAAAAGAGATTAAATTAATGTTAGTGTATCAGGAACGTTTCCGGGAAATTTGTTACCATGGTTTCATGAAGTTATATGACATTATTGAGTCAGCAGAGAACAAATTGTTTAGCCACTGACTGCAGATTAACAGGTTATAGAGAACAGGGAGATGGATATGCTTTCCGTGACAGACCACATTTGGCAATAAAAGGGTCAAATACATTTATCACTGTAGTCTACGGCTACTTTCGCGATGCTGTCTGCATGCTGAAAAAGTTATATCGTAGCAGTGCAGATTTTGCAACTGCTGCTCTGTTTGATTTCTGCTAACACTTCCAGCAATTACTGTGGATTGAGGCACACTTTCCCACTGCAGTAATTCCCCATGCCCCAGGCTCTGTACTGTGTATCAGAGCTGAATGTGATTACATATAAACATATATATACATTGTTAACTGGAATAATTACAGATAACAAATAATACATCCATATTCAAAATTGAAGATATACAATTAGCCCTTAAAATCTGAAAAGTGAACCATTAAATGTATTTCCCCCCCCCCCCTCCCTAAGATGAATGTATTGGTTATAAATATTGACATCTAATTAAATTGCGAAAACATACTCTTACTGCCGCTGTGAAATTGAGTAATCCATAGTTAATTTCTGTTTTTTTGTGTTTGGTATATCTATACTGATAAATTACAAAACTAGTTATTGTGTTAAGGATCCGAATGGTAATCAACTACATACAGTATATATGTATTGTAGGTTGATTTGAATCAAGATTTACATTTTATTTTTTTTAAGAATAGAAAGAAAATAAGCCTATGGTGCATTTACGGCTTGATGAGAAGACAACCATTACCGGGGTTTTCTGATCTATTGAATTTACAGTCTGATGTTTAATTGAAGACATATTGATCTCTTACTCCATATCTTTTTGCCCCTTTAGGTAATGAAACTGTTTTGTTGTAATTCAGTAATAAGTGTGATATATAGTGATTCAGTAATATGCTGCTAGAGCACATATGGGAACTACACACCACCACTGCTTTTAATGACCTCTCCCAGTAAATAATGCACCAGAGCTCTACCATTGTATTGGCCTGCAGGGAAATTAAATCTTGTTAACGGAGCAACCCCTTTCTTTGTGAGAATAAAAACTCAGGAAGCCATTCACCTATCTCTCAGGAATAGGTTATCTCTGTAGTATAACATCGGGAGTCTGATCCTCCCTTTTCTTGACTTTTCTGTTCATGTTTCATAGTTTTGACTGAGCCATGGGCAACAGTATGTGTTCTCTAAACTCAGTGTTGGAGGGCAGCCTCACTTTGATCTGAACACAGGTTTAGCGTTTCCCAGCAGAAAATCTATGATTCGGCACCTACTTTGAACAACAAAGCCTGATCCTCGTGCTCCACTTGTTAACAGGACACATGCACAGATACACTTGGGTTTGCTTGAAGCATATACCCGTGCTACATACAGCATCTTTCCACAAAAACAGAAACACACCTACACCTAAATGAAAGGTGCCTGTCTTACACTTCCACAGTACAAGAATAGAAGAACCCCCAAAGGGTCATTCAGGAAAAAAAAGACTCGCAAGACACTCAGTCCATCATTGTAAGGCATCCGACAAAAGGGATGACAACAAGATAACACAAGAAGAAATCAAACACAAACAACTTCAAATAACCCTCTAGAGGTGTTGTATGAGGAAGGAAATGGAATCAGTGGAATCAGCTCCAACTCCCGGTCCCCGAGAAGCCTGCGTGAATCCATTACGCTCATTGTAATTCATGTCTGCAATTTTAAATAGCAGACATTGGATTGATATCAGCAGCTGTGCAAAGCCTTATCCTATCAAACACAGTTCCTGGGTGAGAGCACGAACACTGCAACAAAGCTTGTCCTTACCAGAGGACAAACTCACTCTACAGGTTTGGCAGGCCATGTGGCGAGCCTGCTTGAAAAAAGCTCAAATACTCTTTTCCACTCGGGGTAATAAAGAGAGCTTTATTATGCAGAAGTTTAGTCCACTAGGGCTTGAGTGAATTTCTGAAGCAGAGATGAATGTGTATGCAAACATTTAGAAGCGCAGAATAGCTCACAGACTGAAAACACGGGCCCGTTAACGCACACAAACGCGCACACATAATAGTACCACAACATAAGGCGTCTAATCCTCTCGTTGGGATTCAGCTGTGTTAATCTCTTGAAAGATTGTAAAGGGAATACAAGCTCCTGAAAAACATAATTGCTGTCACAAAGCTAATGGCTCATTGAGATCTGAAATAAGCAGGCAGAAACAGCTATCCATCAAGTTCTCTTTGTCCTGATGAACTCTGCTGATGAGTCACCACATATTCAGTGCCAGAGCTGTTCTCCTGAGGGACAGAGAGGAAAAATGGTAGGAGAATAGATCAGTGAGAGGTTCTGCTGGACGGACCATCCAAGGGCTCTTACCGTGATGCGGACCGTGACTGTGGCCTGCCCAGGAGGCATGACCCCTTCTTGGTCGACAGCTTCCACCTGGAAGGTGTGCGAGGCCCCCATGCCCATAGCTGCCAGGTCCTCAAAGTCCAGTGTCTGCAGCACTGCTAACTCCCCCGTGACAGGGTTTAGAGAAAACAGCTGCCTGGCAGATTCAGTCTTGATCCGATACGTTACATTGGAGAAGAGGTCCGAGTCCACCGCCTTTGAGAAGTACAACAAAAAGTGTGAGTGCGGAAAACATTTAATACACATTAAATAAAACAGAAGACATGTGAGCAGATGGAAAGAGAGAGGAAGAGCCAAATATATGTTCTTACACATATATAAGCACTGTGGCTGTGGATAATGAATATTAATGTTTATATTCTAATTCTGCATTTTTATGCTGCAGGGGTTACTTGCATCAATCATTTATAGGTTCTGATTAAATTAAACCACTAACGGCCCGTCTACACTACAGGCGTCAAAAAATGCTTTCAACGCTTCGCCCATTCATTTGAATGGGGTGACGTAGGATATTTTCAAACTTTGCCGAACTGCATTGTGGGTAGCATGGCAAGGCGTTGCAAGCATCGCGAGCGTCTATCGGCGTCAAAAGTTGAACAATGTTCAACTTTTGAGGCTCGATGCTTGCTCGAAGCTGGCGTCAGCCAATGAAATCCCGTTTATGCAAATCTGCCAGTACAAGCAAGCCAATCAAACCACGTGTATGCTGGGAGAGACTACGCAGGTCATTTCCTCATATTAAAAAAAATGGAGGGAAAATTAATTATAGCGGTAGTGAATCACCCGGTGCTGTATGATCAGTCTCTGTTCATCTACCGGGATACAAACCGGAGGAGCGAGGCATGGAGGGAGGTTTTCGCCTGTTTGGGGATTTTATATCCAGTTTACTTCGTTTTAACATTGCTATTGCTTTGTATGTCGGGGGCGGGAGATTCATGTGATTGGTTGTTGGTCGCGTTGCTCGCAAAAAATCGCCAAGCCTCAGACACGCCCAGCTTCAAGCTTTTTCGACGCCTGTAGTGTAGACGGGCCGTAAGGGAAGCTTAAGTTGGTCCTCAACGCATCAGATCTCAACTCTCAAAGTAGACATAATTCACAAAGGCTGCAGCAATGGAATATTAATAGATGCAGGTTATAGATGGTGGAACATGTAGTTGCTATGTTGTTTTGAGGATGCAAATTCCACACAGAGATACACACAATATTTATTGGTCCACACACAAAGAAAAAGGAAATACATTAAAGTAAAAGCAGTCGTGGCAAGCTAACAAACTCATCGACTCCTCCATTTCTTAGGCTCTTCTCACTCTTCTCATGCTCTTAAGGTGTTTTGCCAGCCCCCTGTGTCTGTTAAAGAGTTGAGATGATGTTGTCAAGGAGATTAATGGTGTCACAGTGCTACTGTTATTCAACGCCCTTCACACTCAACTCTCACCCCTCTGCTTCTCACCCTCCCTTACTTGATCTCTCTCTGGGAAAATTTCACTTTCAATATACCAGCAATTACTTGCCTTCCACCACTCTGTGTTTGACCTGCATAGTGTCTTCAACTTCATTTCCAAAGTGTTTTTAAAGTTGTGTAACATTATAGTCATGTTTGCCAGGACAGATGGACAAATGATCCTCTACAAAAGGCTGGTTACGACTTGAGTAAAGCTAGCTTCATGTCTCATTCTGTTTGAGTCTTAAAATGCCCAAAGAACTGTCATGAAAGGGGACAATCATTGTTTTCTCTCTGCTGTGTATATGAGGCTGTGTATGTTTCTGTCAGTGTAAATGTTTCCGTCTGGAAGCATCTGACATTTAAAAACTAAATTGCCTTCATTTGAATTTAAAAGATGCTAAAAGCTTGTTACAACAACTGTAGTTAAAGCTCTCATGCCACATCATATAAAGGAAGACATTTAAGGACGGAAAGACAACAATAACTTGAACACATTCAAAAGTACTTACGCTTAGCTTTAGGATCACAGTCCCTAAAGGGCTATTCTCGGGTACGTTCACCACATAAGTTTGTTGGGAGAAGACTGGGCTGTTGTCATCGATATCCATGACCTGGATTGAGAGGGTCAAGGTGGTCCGCCGTGGATCTACGGCCCCATCTGAAGCTTCTACCACCAGGTCGAATTGGCTCCTGCGCTCCCGGTCGAGAGGCACTCTTGTGTAGATGCTGCCATTAGCGCTGATTGTGAACAAATCAGGATGATTCACAATCCGGTAGCGCACCTGGCCATTAAGCCCTGCATCTGGATCTGTGGCCTGAGGAACACAACCAGAAAGCTATCTGATAAAAGGTATATCATGTAAATACACCAGGTTTGTTAAAGGTCCCCTGTTATACTGTTGTCCATCAATATATTATAGGTCTCAGATATATTCAAAACATGTCTTTGAAGTGTTTTGCTCGAAATACCAAACAGATCATTGTAGCATCCCATAAACCCCTCTGTTTCAGCCCTGTTTAAAAAATTCTGATTCTCTGTCTGTTACTTTAGATGAAAATAAGGAGCCACTCCCATTACATTACATTTAGCTGACGCTTTTATCCAAAGCGACTTACAATAGGTGCATTTGACCAGGAAGATACAAACTTGAAGAAAACAGAATCATATAAGTACATCAGGTTTCATAGAGACAAAACATTTCAAGTGCTACTCAACTGCTTTAGATAAGCCAGTCCTTTATTAGTATATAAGTGCTTTGTTAGCAATTCTTTGTTAGTAAATCTATTGCTCGAAGTGGAGTCGTGAGAGTCCCCACGCCCCTTTGCGAGATATTTGGTTAAAAAGAACACAATGGTGCTCTAGGAGGAGATGCAGGTGTAAGGTGGGCAGGTGTTTTAAGAGATTCAGAAAGTTTCAGGAAAAATAATTCACTCACTTTTTGTCCTGATCCATTTCTATAAAAATCTGTCTGAAAATGAGCTGATCAGAGTATGGCCACTTTATGATGTCATAACGATTTTTTGGCTTGTGTAACCATTAGCCAATAACCAACCAAGGTAACATGGGTAAAAGACATGAACAAGTGGATTTTGCATAATAGGTGACCTTTAAGTAGGACTGCTCAGTTAATCGTATTTTAATCGCAATTACGATTATGGCTTGCAACGATTACGAAAACAACGTAATCAAAATAAAACGATTATTTTTTCATTATTATAACTGTTAAAAACATACTGTTCACATTTTTATTCTCCAATAAATTGATGTTTTCAAAGTAAATGGATAATCGTTTTTAATAATCGTGATATCAATTATTGACCCAAATAATCGAGATTATGATTTTTGCCATAATCGAGCAGCCCTACCTTTATGTCAGTGTAGGAATACAGGAACAAATAATGACTATTCATAATAATTAATGTCTCACAATGGCGTTCTTTGCTGATGTGGTTCTCAACTAATCACCAATTATTACTGCTAAGCTCTCAAAGCAAGTTAGTGAACTAAAATGCCTGTAATTCACTCCACCGTCATATCTGCACTCATTTGAGAAGTGTTCTTTGCCAATGCAAACTTAACAGAGACATGGCGTGAAATATGTTCTGGATGACCAAATGGAAGCATAATAGTCGGCTACTGCTGCAATGGCCATTATCTTACAGTGGACAGAGAGACTGCGTATGCTGCCACAAATCTTTAGTAGTGGGCTTGCTAAATGACATATCAATAACACAGTCATCAATAAACCAACCTGAGAAACTGTGGGAAACAGATAATCCATTTACATCCATTAATAATAGCAGAGAGTGATACATATTCACCAATACACATGCAAAGTAATAACACATTTCCAACTGAAATGCAGCTGTATTTCCCTTTAAGCAAACAGCTGTTGTGAGCTTAATGTGATCCATTATATGATCCATTAGAGCCTTGTTTTATGTTAACGCCTCACACATTTAAAGGGGCTTCAAGCAGAAAGCCATGTGAGCCAGACTGCTGCAACCGATTGGAAACAACTGTTATACATTTGAGTGCTAGTTCCTGTTCTTCATGTTGAGATTAGAGTCTTTGTCACAGACTCATTAGAAGTCATTTGTAAGTTCAAAAGGCCACATGCCATTTCCATGCAAACGCTGCCTTGTATCAAAAGGAAATCCTTGAAAGCTAAATCATCCTTTTAAAGTTTATGTGATTCTTCTAACGATTCTATTCTAAATATTAAGAGTACAGTATACCAGTTGAAAGAAAGAGAAGGTCAGAGACATTATCTTTACAGAGGCAAATTGAGGTATTTTGTAACAATCCTGCTTGGCCAAAATAAGTTATCTGCTGAACAAAATGTAATCCCTGTGTGGCTCGTTATCAATCATGCCTGTGTTTACACATGTGTGTGTGCGTGTATTTTCATAATCCAATGGTCTCCTGTGTGGTAGTAATTCTTTGTTGTAACTGAGAGAGACGGAGAGAGGAAGGGGAAAATAAAAAAAGTACTAAGGGAAATCAAGCCACATTTCATCTGTCTGTTTGGCAATATTTGATCAACCTCAGTGCAAGTGAGGACAAGGTAGCATAAAGAGAGATAACAAAGAGAAACATTGATAGAGGGAGAAGGATACACATTCACACATGGCTGCAGAAAGCCATCCCCAATTTGTTTTACATGATGTGCCTGACAAATATTGAAAGGCTAAAATTGGACCTCAGCAATATGCAAAGCAGACTAAAGCATATCACGTCAACATGTGCATATGGATCACTACGTCTCTGTGAAGATTACATAACAAACAAAACACTTTCAGTGCTCCCTGCCTTGTGAGGGGTGTTCTCCAATTAATTCATGGTCAATAAAATCAAACTGCATATTTACATAGCCTCCAATAGACACAGTGCTGTATGTATTAATGAAGTCTGTGCAGGGCAAGTCCCAGTCAACATGCAGCAGATGTTCATTGACACTAACAAAGACAGGCGGTCCTTTTATAAGGCCCTGTTTAAGGCTGTAGAGCTGTTGGTTTAATTGCTCACCAAATGAATTAGCACTAAATTACAAGGCAATTTTTGTATTCTTTGGCACCAAAAAATAGCATGTTCTTCATCACTCTGTAACAGCGTGTGGCAGTCGTTCATCAAGTTTTTCAATAATTTGGAGATGGGAACTGGCACAGACTTCAGATTGTGAGCTGGTGGGCAGGCTCGGTAAATCGATTGTGGGAGTAGAGGAATATCCTGCGTGTCAGGTGGTTACAGCACAAAAAGCAGCTTGAGCAGGTGGCTACAGTCTTTAAAAACCAAGCCCACACAGTCCTCTAATATATACCTGAACACTTGTCTCCTTTGTGTGCTGCCTGTGTGGGTCCAGTGGATTTTTTTTAATGGTTGCATTTAAAAAACAAGCATTGTCAACGTTTAGAATGATTGATGCTAAAACCTAAAACAAATGTTTAAGTGTTCTCTGTGAATGTAGGTAAATTATGTTTGGCTGAACCCTGGGTATTCTCAAAGACAACATTAGCACTCAACAAAAACGTGCAATGTTGTATGTGTGCTAACAAAGGGAAATGCATCATATATAATCATGCAAATGTCTTCAATTAGAAGCAGGATGAAACCGTCAAACTCACTTAACTAAGAAATATGCTTTGTGAAAAATAAATGACGTTACGTTCAACAGCCTCTCCAATCAGCAACAACTCAACAACATGCTTCCATTATGTGTCTGACTAGAATACTGATTTGTCCCCTGGTCATCTGCATGCTCCCTGCTGTGAGCAAACAATGTGGGCTTGTATTTTGCAGGATTTGTCATCCACCGAACAAATCACTGCAGAAAATCTGTCAATTGCAATATCCTAGTAAATCCTCTGTGTTGGTAAAATAAGAACAGGTGGGAACGAGTTCCAATTACTCTAACGATGATCCAAAATGCTTTAGGGCTAGCATTAAGCTACTTTATAGCGTTATGCATTTGCCCGAAGGCTTAACGTTGACTGCATTATGACTCTCTGTCTGCAGGGAATTTCAAGGCGCTAAAGAAAAAAAGAAACAACTGATTATAAAATAAACAGTCACATTTAAGGGGGAAATAATTCAATCACCCAATACCATCATAGTTCAATCAGTCAGTCTCTTATCCCTTCCTTCATTTGTCCCTTGACCCCTTACTTAGTTTGTCATCTAAAAACAACTGTAAGCTACTGATCTGATAAGGACAACATCTGTTTAATAATACTATGAAGAAAAAGCTCCTAAACAAATCTCCATATAACAAGACATTATTCTGACCCGTGGAAAGAGATAAGGGCCTGGACTAGGGGGATGAGAGATGAACAATTCAGTTGTATACATTTAGTGATGATGCTTTTTGTTTTTCCCATTTACTCCATTGGCATATGGAGTTGTGTCCCCCCCATGAACTCAACATATCTAATATTCAATAATTGGTCCTCCTGCTTTGTTGCAACCAGAGACGTCAGAGTCTGTTTAATAAAAGAAGACCTTTAGTTTGTCCCACTACACTGCTGTGTTGTATCATTAATGGCCTGAGAAACTCTAGGATGTCTTAATGGGGCTAAACTGAGAGATAAGAAAAATGCAAACAAGTCACAAAGGGGCATTTTATTTTACATTGCAAACCGTTATTGGCCATTTGAATATAAATGCTACAAATGGGGTAATTTAATACATTTAGAGCCCAGAGTTATATTGTGAGTAGTCTCCAGACAGCTTGCCTGCATCTACAAATACAATCTTAGAGAACAACACCAACTATTGTGTTATCCTATTTAGAAGCCTCCCTCTGAAGGGCATGATCTCAAACAATGTGTTATGAGCAGATCTCATACAAGATACAAGAAACACAATAGTAGGTTATCAATTAAATTGCATCGTTGCTTCTTTGGTGTGAGTGTATTATACATGTTCACAACTGTGTTCACTTTTTATGAAATGTTATGAAATATAAAGTTTAATGTGTATTATTTATTATTAAAGTACCCTTTTCTATCGCCCCTCAAAACGTGGCCTTCACAAAAGTCAATTAAATTGGACAAGATAAAAGAATAATACATTAAAACTGAATAAATTGAATAGATATGTGTTTAAAAAAAGGAATTGTGTAGTTTATAGAATAGTTTCAATGTAGTAATACGTTAATCAGGGGAAAGAGGACAGAAAGTTCTTAGATAGATTTGAAAGCGGCTAAAGTTGGGTATATACAAATATCAGTAGTTTTGCAAGATCGAAGCTAAAAACTGCTGCACCACATCCATTTCTCACACTGTAAGATAAAGGTTGAGAGGACATACCGGATTTATATTCTTTAAGCATATCAAAAACGCATTTATGACACAAGTCATAAAGTGGTTTGTAAAATAAAAGCAGCTTTATAATCTTTTATGGCGAACTGGAAGCCAGAATAAAAATGTAAGAGTAAGTATAATGTGCTCAGTTCTCCTGACTCTTGTAAGAACTTCAGCAGCAGTTGAATGGTTGAAAGAGCAGATAACAGACGACAGCAGCAGCCCATTCAGCATGAGATGAAGGCATGAAACAGGAAGTGTAACCTCTTGTATAGCATGTTGTCAGCAAAAGGACTAAGGGTTACTGCAATGATTGATTTATTAAACAAACATTTCTAACATAGTGTTGGGTCTTTATTTATATAAGAACATATTCTATATTTTATTATTTATATAGAAATAATATCTTTGATTTTCCCTTCTGTAACTGAAACATCTGTTTAATGACCTAATACATCTATGTGTGTACTGTCTTTTGATTTAGGAGGTAAATCAGGTGTCATCTGCGTAGCTACAACTGTTCATATACAAGAGGGGTTTGCAAAGTCAACCTTTAGGAACATTGTCCAACATATCCAACTCTTGGTATTGTCACATGTTCTTCTCAAATGTCGGATCATAAAAATTACATTGTGCTAATTACCTGAGATTTTGCATAAAATTTGCATAAAAAAAAATGCTCGATCAGCAACAACAGGCTAAACTTTAGCCGCTCTATGCGCATGGAGAGCAGAATTGTGTAGAACTAAGTACTTTAATGTACTTTTCTTTCAGTCAGAAAATCACATCCTTGGTTCAAGTTGGCAAGGTGCCAGCTGAGAAAACCTTCCGAGGCAGGACAGAGAGACGGAGACGGTGGGTAAATCCTAATCCAGCTGCTGGCTGCGTTTGTGAGGAAAGCTTAACCTCATTCAAACACCAAGCTTCATTCACATGTCCTTTTGTCTAATTTCACAGTTCATAAAATCAAAACATTTTCTGGTAGTCTATTTGATTACCTACTGAAAAATGTAATGGGATGCCACATGTTGAATATATCCTGTAAAATTAGACTATTATGACAGTGACTGTTTACATTATGGCAAATGTATTGTTTGCATTAGCAATTACAAGGATAAGGAATTGTCATAGCACAGAAGCAAATACTTTTATCAAAATATGATTTTCTGAAGTGATGGCAAAAATATTTAAACTTTTTGATTGGTAAACATTTGAAGCCAGATATACTGAACACGGAGATATTTTGGAAATATCACCATAGAAATCCTAACTTGTACGCAGTGTTAGAAATTAAAATCAATGTTGATATGGCGTAATTTGAATTAAATACACTGTATTTCAATTAAATCTGTTTTATTCTAAAAACCGAATATTCACACTACTTCCGGTTAACCGCTAGTGAAGTTCGTCATTTCCGGTTAGCATTAGCATGTGGCAAAATGCTACGTTTTCAAACCGTGAATTGAAGGTGAAATGATGTGATGTTGTACCCTAAACACACTGGGTTTAACACTAATTTATTGACGCTGAAATCACGTTTATTAGGGAATGTTTAAATAACCACAGACACCAGCATGATGTAATTTAGCAACAGAAAAAGGCAGGAATTGCATTGGACCCGCCCCCCGACGACGCCGGTCAATAGGAGAAGACCTCGGATGACCACAGGAAGAGCTCTTCTTCTCCCTGACCTCGACTGACCGGACGCATGGGGAGAGCGCCTCCACTCGCAAATTTAATTTGTACATCACCGCATCTTTTGTGTAATTAAATGCTGTTAACTTTTTTCCTTGACTCTTTTCAGTGTGTCCTGCTCTCAGGGTTCAATAATTACTTACAGCAGCCATTATCTTGTGTGAGACTCATTGATATGTAAAACAGTGCAACTGACTTACTTGATATACTCAATGTACTGCTCATGCTCATTAGCATGGGCAAGTCATTATCAAACTAAATATATTCATCTCACTGGGACCCAGACCCGGCGTCATGGGCGGGCCCCATGGGGCCGGGCCCGCCCATCCAGGATTTGGGCCCGCTGTTTTAATCAGGGCTGAATACAACATTTTAATTGTTTTATTATTATGTTCAGTGGCGGCGCCAGGGTATACTGGGGTAGGCTACAGCCATACCAATAAATGGCTTAGCCCCACCATGAAAAATGATTTTAAAGAAGCTAAATAAAGTCCGCCAACTCGCGCGGAGTAATAGACAGCAGTAAATACCGAAGACTAGAAACGGTTTGAAAACTTTTGTCACGTAGTGATCATCTTCTCAATAGAACATCTTTGATAATGTCTTCTGGCCAATCAGAATCACGATAACGACGTGGTGTTGTTGCAGGAAGTCCCGACGGAGAATACTTTTGCTGTAGTAAATCTATACACATCTATACAACATTACGTGTTGATAGAAATCAACACATAATGAAATAAGACCCCACGGTTTGATGATTGATAGGTGTGTGGGCTGTCTTTCATTTTGACACACAGAACAATGGGGGCTATCCACCCTTATCCACAATGTAAAGTAATTCACACAGCCTCTTCCCTCTTCTCTCTGTGAGGAGCAGCAGGTTCAGCTTTCAGAACAAAGTAACAAAAAACTAAAATGGCATTCATTTTTTTAAATATGTCGTGTAGTAATAGATTTATTTATTTTTCTTCTCAAGAGAGTACCAGAATGTGTATTTTATGTTAGTATTTCAAAGAATCTCCTGGGGGAGATTCGCCCCAGACCCCCCTGCAGGGGTTGGGTTTTCAGCATGTTAACTCTTTCACTTGTGGGGAAATTGCAGGATTGGCTCCAGGTCGCCCTTTTTATTTACTACAAGACAAATGTGCCTTTTTATTTCATACAGTTCAATTTGGATTGAGACAGGGAAATAATCTAAACCTCACACATAGCGTTTCACTGTCAAGGGGAGTGTGTATGTAATTACATTGCAAATACTGACTTGAGCCCCACCATGCACTGTATGGGTTAGCCCTACCACCGCCACTGATTATGTTTATTGTTGTTATTTGTAGGGCTTTGTCCTAATATTTATTTTTGTTTTAAACTATGTTGAAAGATTAGTTTAATATCATTTTTTTTATGTTGCTATGAAATTCTGAATGAAAGGCTGGTTTTTCGCTGAATTGAGTCGTGTGGATTTTTGAGTGAGATGCGGCACAGCAGCCTGTCAGTTTACTCTTGCTAGGTTAGTTTGGCTATTATCATTTATATTTATCTGCAACAATGGATATCAGGAAGTGGTTCACACTTATACACTTGAAAGGAATATGGCAACTCAGCGCCAGATGCAGGCACAGTAGAAGACATCAGTTACGTTACCAACGAGCTAGCAAGCCAGCCAGGGACAAGGGAGGCTGGCAATCAATTATATTTTGAAGAGAAATGGACTCTCAAGCCGGCTCTCTCACAAACTCCTGCTCTGTGCGCAAGCAGACCGCTGCACATGCTCTCTGCCTCGCTCAATCTCTCTCTCCCTTTCTCTCCACCTCTCCACCCTGTGTGCGCTCAAGTTTGCCTGCGTGCTTGCCCAAGTTGGCACAGCGTTACAAATGTGCCACAAAACCAACCAATGGATGTAGCCTATAATAAGACCGTCAACAGCCTTATGGCAACCTAAACCCCCCCCTTGACAAATCTCGAGATTTCCCGGGAAAGTAAGTTTCGGGGTGGGCCCGCCCTGGTAAATCAAATGCCCGCCCAGAGACGTATGTCTGCCACCGGGTCTGCTGGGACCATCATTATTCCATTTTATTTTCTGATTTTGTGGACCTGGATCAAAAAGCAATTTCTGCAAAAAGTTTCAAACTCAGATCAAACTCTTTTTAGACACGGACTGATTTTGTTACTTCCCTCAACCAAGCCATATAAATCCCTAGATAGCCTACTGGTCCACGGTTTTGAAATGTTACTCTGAACTGTATTGCTTTACAAAACTAGGTTTCAAAACAGTAATTTGCGAGGAAATGTGGGGATTTGGGTACAGGATCTATTTGCCTTTATGTTACTTTGTAAGCATGAACTGTACTGTATATGCAGATAATGTCTCCTGTTATTATTCCATAATTAATCCACTGGCAAACATCAGGCTAATTAATCTACAACCGTAATTAGAAAAGTCTGGCTGCTCAGTGGTGCTGAAACAAGCAGGTCAACAGGGATGCAGCTCACATCTGACCATGTTGTAAAATGTCAGGAAATGTTGTAATAGATAACAAATATGTGAACTGAGACACAGTTGTTACAAATGATCACAAAGGACATGTAGAGATGAAACAGTGGAAATAACAATGTTAACGTTCTATGGATGGCTACCAAAGAGGGATAAGTGGACCTACAGTAGGTTGGCGAAGCAGCTCATTAACGTTATAAAAAACAAGACATCACACTTACCCTGACTTGTCCGACAAAAAAATTGGCCTCCTCTTCTTGAAAAGTAAAATTAGTGGTTATGGTCGGGTCAAACTCCGGGTCATTATCGTTGACATCAGTGACGACAATGTTCACAGTGGCAGTGGATGTCTAAAGAGAATAAATAAAGAGCACAATAAAATACAGTGTTATTCAGTGTTACTGCTTTTAGACGACATCCTGATCAGGAAATAACTGGCATTTAAAGACACAGTCTGTCTAGTTAGGAAAGGACTATGAATATTATCGCATCCAAATAAAAAAGTCCTTAAACATCCAGGTGAATGAATCATAAACACATTATAATTTCATTTAGGAAGTTAGGAGGTATTGATAACTGAGTAAAGAAGTGTACTCTCTTGGTTTTCTTTCTTACAGTGCAGACGCTTTTCTGCTTGCTCCTGCCTCTGCTTACTTTTTATGCTGATTTTCCTATTCTTATTCTCTGAAAACTTCGAGCAGCGGCTCCTGGACATTAACTTATCACTGGGACAGTTCATCTTCGTAAATAGACGGAGGGTTTCAGCCATATTTCAACATTTTTACGACGACCTCAGTCTTACAGTAGCGTGGCCTAGCAACAGCTAAAGCCTGGTAGGCTACTGCATGCTATTTAGCTTAAGCTAGTTGGTAGCAAAATGCCTCCGTTCTCTACAGATGACTTCCACAAACTTATACAGAAGATAGCTGTGTTGGAAATGAAAATGCAACGGTTGGAAGTTAACGTGGAAGTGAATGGACTATGTCATGGGAATGACACCACTTTACCAATGTTGCAAAACAATGGAGAAGGGTATGCTAACTCACAGCTAGTTAGCAGCTACAAGGATTCCAAGGAACAGGAGGGCTGTGTACCGGGTAATAAATCTACAAGTGGTAGTCCTCCCTGGAACTCTCTGGGTGCAAAGCCTAAGAGTAAATCATTTCCATGGGATTTGGGAGGACGGATAACAGGCAGAGCCCAGCGCTCTCAAATCTGTGATGCGACCGGCTGGCCTGCATTGTTATCACCCAGGAAGAGCGCCTCTTCAACCCCTATTCATACTAGGAAACAGCAGTGGACAGCTGCTAAAGGGAGAACTACAAAAAATCCTCCTAAACCACCAAGTGTGCCAATCCAGAACAGATACGCTCCGCTGACCGAGAACCGGAGATCTGATGAACTGGATAACCTGTCCTCTTCACACAGCAGGGTAAGGACCAATAGCTACTCCAAAAGTAAAAGGCTAGAGGGAAAGCTAACGACTGGGCCTAAAACTCTGATTGTGGGTGACTCTGCTGTAAGAGATGTAAAAGGTCTGTGTAATAAGAACAACACCAAAGTACTCTGTTTTCCCAAGGATGTGGTCTCTGACTTGGCTGAGAAGATCCTGCATATTGGGGCTGAACATCCAACTGTGAATAATGTGGTACTACACATTGGAACAAATGATGTTGTGAAACAACAGTCAGAAGTGCTGAAAGAAGACTTTAAATGTTTGTTGGAAACTGCCAGCTCTCTAAATGCAGAGGTGTTCATCAGTGGCCCTCTGCCGCCAGTCAGAAGAGGAGTGGAGAGATTCAGCAGATTGTTTGCACTGAACACCTGGCTTTCAACTGTCTGTACTGACCATTCTGTTCATTTTATTGACAATTTTAACTTTTTCTGGGACCGCAGACATCTTTTCAAGGCAAATGGAGTTTGCCTGAACAAGTCAGGAGTGAAATTGTTTATCTCTAACATATTCAACTGCCTGTGTTATCAATCTGTTCCCTCTGCCAAGGACAAGCGGCAAGAGGAATCAAAACAGGGGAAAGACACAACACATCACGCAGAAAACCCTGAAGAATTATCACTGCACCCGCCTGAGGAATGTTCTGATTATGGGAGACACATTGAGGAGTCTCCACTGCCCGTCACCCCCCCCCCCCCCCCCCTGTCAACGCCTTTGAGGATACTCCGTTCACCCTTTCACCCTCGCCCACCCTCCTGGGGATCGTTGAACACATGAAGGAGATACAGAGGGTTGGCACCGATTCCTTCCTGGAGTTCAAAGACCAAACTAAGTCGATTCGCAGGGCTGGCACCATGTCCTTTACCCCCGCTCCTCAGCGACGCCCACCAAAATCGCCGCGGAGACGCGCGCCGTCTCCCCCGTCTTCATCGCCGTGCCTGCGTCAACCACCTCCCCCCCCTGGCAGCATGTCCTCTACACCCGCACCATCTCCCACGTCTCCATCACCGTGCCTGCGTCGGCCGCCCCCCCTCCCTTCGAGAGGGTATCTGCAGTCTCCGAAGCCTGATAAGGATGTGTGTGTACTAAACGCTGCAAACTGATATTTGCTGAGTCCAGGCTCAAGGGCGTATGGCACTCTCAACTCTTTCCAGGACATGCCGGGGCCCTGCCTGCCTATAGCTTTGCCGATATCTGTGTTGATAGGTAATAGATTAAGAGCGGTGAATCATCTTAGATACAGGAAGCGCTCAAAAGTTTGTGTGAGTTTATCTAATTTAGCAGTGATTCCATGTCAGCCACAGCTTGTTACAAAAAACATGACTGATAGTGTGTTTAACAAACTTAAACTAGCTTTATTAAATGTCAGGTCTATGGCAGGAAAAACATTTTTAATCAATGATTTTATCACTGAGCACAATCTCGATTTTATGTTTTTAACAGAAACTTGGATTGAACAAAATAACAGTGCAGCTGTTCTTATCGAATCAACCCCTCCCAACTTTAGTTTTATGAGTCAGGAAAGAATGCATAAGAAAGGGGTGGAGTTGCTATTCTGTTCAATGATTCCCTTCAATGCAGGAAGACATCGTATGGAAACTTTGATTCTTTTAAATATGTGGCCCTTCAGCTGAAATGCTCCTCTCGAGCTCTGTTCCTAAATATCTATAGACCACCCAAATACTGTGCAAGCTTTTTTGATGACTTTACTGAACTGCTGTCTATAGTGTGTATTGACTTTGACCGTCTAGTCATTGTTGGTGATTTTAACATCCATGTTGACAACCCCCAGGACAGAGGGGCAAAATAACTGTTTTGTGTTCTTGATAGCTATGGACTGACTCAGCATGTGACGGAGCCCACGCACAATAAGGGGCACACTCTGGACTTAATTATCTCAAAGGGTCTGAATATCTCTAAGGTTGTGGTGACTGATGTTGCACTCTCTGACCATTCCTGTGTTTTCTTTGAGAGCTCTATTTTTGTTCACAAAAATGTTCAAAAAGAGGTAACCACAAAGCGATATTTAACTGAAAATACTTGGGAATTGTTTACTCAGAATTTTTCTTCCACACTTGCCCCTGCTAACATCTCAGTAAATGAGCTAGTAGATCATTTTAATTCAAAAATAAAAATGTTTATAGATGCCATTGCTCCAACTAAGGTAAAGGAAGTGTCTGGCAAGAAAATATCTCCATGGAGAAAGGCCATGAGCGTGAAAACAGAAAAAAGAGAATGTCGAAAAGCTGAACGCAGGTGGCGAAAAACAAATCTCACTCATCACTTTGAAAATCTATAAAGAGAGACTTGGCCTTTATAATTTGGAATTAAAAAACGCACGACAATCGTTCTTCTCTGACATCATTACCAAAAACAAAAACAACGCACGTGCCTTGTTTGCTACCGTCGACAGACTAACTAACCCCCCAGTGTCAGTAGCCTCTGAATTTCTATCCACCAGGGTGTGCAATGATTTTGCCTCCTTTTTCACTGACAAAATTCAGAAAATCAGACAAGCAGTCAGTGCCTCTGCATCAGGAACAGCAAATGTGTTGTCTCTGTGTCCACTTAACATCAATTCAAACACCATGACACAATTCCATCAGATTAATGATAAAAACCTAGAGGACATTATACAACTTCTGAAATCCTCCTCTTGCTGCCTTGATATTATTCCAACAGGATTTTTTAAAGATGTTTTGCCTTGCATGGCCTCAGATCTACTTCATATAGTAAACAAATCTCTTCACTCAGGTATTTTTCCACAGGCCCTGAAAACTGCAGTCATTAAACCGCTCTTAAAAAAGAATAATCTAGATGCTTCAGTAATGAACAATTACGGGCCCATATCAAACCTCCCATTTCTAGGTAAAATCATTGAAAAAGTTGTTTTTCAACAGTTGAGTAATTTCTTGCATTTAAATAACTGTTTCGATGTGTTCCAGTCAGGCTTTTGTCCAAACCACAGCACTGAGACTGCTCTTGTAAAGGTCTTTAATGACATCCACTTAAACACAGACAGTGGCAGAACTTCAGTGTTAGTATTATTAGATCTCAGTGCTGCGTTTGACACTGTTGACCACAGCATATTACTAGACCGACTGGAAAACTGGGTGGGACTTTAGGAAACAGTTCTACATTGGTTTGAATCCTACTTAAAGGACAGAAACAACTTTGTTTCTATAGGTAAATACACATCTGAGTTGACAAATATGACATGTGGGGTTCCTCAAGGCTCCATCTTGGGGCCTCTTCTCTTTAACATCTACATGCTACCACTGGCTCAGATAATGAAGAACAACAAAATAAGTTACCATAGCTATGCAGATGACACACACATTTACGTAACAATTTCACCAGGAGACTATGCTCCAATTCAAACACTGAGTAAGTGCATTGAACAATTCAATGACTGGATGTGTCAGAACTTTCTCCAATTAAACAAAGATAAAACTGAGGTAATGGTTTTTGGAGCCAAGTCAGAACGTATAAAAGTTAGCGCTGAGTTTCAGTCTGCAATGTTCAAAACAACAGATAAAGCCAGAAATCTAGGTGTAGTCATGGACTCTGACCTGAGTTTCAACAGTCACATTAAAACAGTTACTAAATCAGCCTACTATCACCTAAAGAATATATCTAGGATTAAAGACTAATGTCACAGCAGGATTTGGAAAAACTTGTCCATGCTTTTATCTTCAGTAGACTCGACTACTGCAATGGTGTCTTCACAGGTCTCACTAAAAAATATATTAGGAAGCTGCAGCTGATTCAGAACGCCGCTGCTCGAGTCCTCACTAACACTAAGAAAGTGGATCACATCACTCCTGTTCTGAAGTCTTTACACTGGCTTCCTGTGTGTCAAAGAATAGATTTCAAAATACTGCTGCTGGTTTATAAAGCACTGAATGGTTTAGGCCCAGGATACATTTCCGACCTCCTGCTAAATTATGAACCATCCAGATCTCTCAGGTCTTCAGGGACTGGTCAGCTTACTGTCCCCAGAGTCAGAACTAAACATGGTAAAGCAGCGTTCAGTTATTATGCTCCAAATATCTGGAACAAACTCCCAGAAACCTGCAGGTCCGCTGCAACTCTGACTACTTTTAAATCCAGGCTGAAGACTTTTCTTTTTGTCGCTGCTTTTAATTGAACTATTCATATCTTAGACTGCACTGTAACTTTGATCCATGTACTTTTTTCTTTTAATGTTTAATTGAACTATTCATATCTTAGACTGCACTGTAACTTTTATCCATGTATTTTTTCTTTTAATGTTTATTTTATTAGCTTTTCTTTTTAATGACTGATTTTAAATGCCTTTTTCTTAATGTCTTTCATTTTTTGTAAAGCACTTTGAATTGCCTTGTGTTGAAAAGTGCTATATAAATAAACTTGCCTTGCCTTGCCTTACTCTTTTCTGGATATCGAAGATCAGAGGTGGTGGGCTATGATTATTTCCATAAAGCTCTCTGCACTATTACCCTCATAAATAATTCCTTACATAAACAGCAGAACCATTTGGAATTGTAGATCTGTAAAGAAATTGATAATGAAAATGTAAATTTGTACGATACTTAACCCATCCCAAACAACCTCACAGAGCTGCTAAATGACTCTGTCTTGTTAATACTTAGAATTAAAATGAATGTCAAATGACTTGCATCCACATAGACAGTGTCACAACCCCTATCACAACACTATTAACTGTATGGAGGGATACGCCTACACACACTTCAATTTTGTCAATGATATCAAGCACAATTTGTACATCCACACTAAATATTTTTTACAGAAAACATTACATATTATTATTATTATTATGTATTTAATTATTAAGATCACAGTGTTGTAGAATTGGCTGGGCCAAGTATCTGGGATAAAAACATGAAATCAGATCCATCCTACTCCCCTTCTGATTTTACATTTTTACTTCTAGGGTCAGGACACATCACGCCATGGGTAATGATTCCCGATCAAAACACATTTATTTCAACACTGGAACTTTTTATGGTTTTCTAGTATGTCTAAGTTGTAGACAACATTTTACTCATGTTCACACTATTTAAAATGATATATCTGTGTGTGTTTGCATCATGTTTGTTTTATCTCAAAGCAAAATCCCTCAAGTGTCATTTGAGGAAGGCCAACGTGATGCAATGTAATGTGGTTCACCTTCAAACCATGACACACACACACACTCCTATAAATCAGCATAGAATAATGGCTAAATATGTGTTATCTATAAACTCTCTGTGCACTGGGACAAAGCTCTGTGCAAATAATGGCATAAGTGGTCTCCTTTGAGGGCGGGAGGATTGGCGGGTTGGCCCTTGAAAAACTTCCCATAATGCAGCAGTTTGAAGTTGCCCTGGCAGATGAGTCACTCATCGCAGCAATGCCAGGAAGGAATGACCTAGTTAATGTCACCTTCATCTCACTCTCTGTTGGGAATTCCTCCATCATTGTTGTTTTCTTTGTACTAGCTTCTGAGACATATAATCATTCCTTTCATGAGCGTCTTCAGATGGCAACCCATGCTGAAAACCATCACACATCATGCCACTTGTCTCCCTTTCACAACCAGGATACAATAGGACGCATCTCTCCATCAGTCGTTGATGGGATCTACTTATTTCAAATTTCACAGAAGACCTGAAGCCAATTAGCTTCTCCATTCTGGCGTGGGTGATCTTATCAAAGGCAAAAATCCTTCCCTCTCCAACCAGGAGTGTGATTAATGAGTTCTTATTATTTATTTAACATAAAAATAGTTAGAGCTCTGTGATGCCTTCTGTCCTTGCTGTCTGAAACATCCAGAGGTGGCTGAAGGTGCTTTTCCCTTTTAGTTACAACCCTGACCAGAAGTCATGTTGCAAGGACTGATATAATCATGTTGTTATGTAGTGCCTCCTGTAAGGGCAAGAATAATTCCTTTATCCAGCATCCTTTTTGGGATCTGAGTCTGCTTGGTTATGATTACAGCTCACACTGTTGAGAATGCACAATTTGAAATATTCCTCTTTCTCCTACTATATTTACAACTTCACTTTTCTCCTCCATGTTTGCCAAAATACTTTACCAACTGGATTTGCAACATCACAAGATCCCACAAGAATAGCTACAGCTGTTGAAATTGTATTACCAATTCCCTACTGGTCGACACATTTTACCCTAAAGCGGTATATTCTGTCATATTGCGCTATATTTTTGTACACACATTTTTCATTTCATCGTTTATTTGAATAGGGACAATGCACATTAATGAACACTTTAGACAAATAATGCTTCAAGTGTAAATATGCCGGATTTTAGCTTTGAGCTAATTTCCATCCGTAGTCCCTGACATACAACATATAATAACATGACATTTGTAAACAGAGCAAAAAATAAATACATGATATGCAAAAGAGCATGAGCAGTGCACACAAGTATTTACCACATGGCAGTACACTGTCACTATAGCAGCAATGACATATTAAGTGCAAGAGATGATACAAGAGATGCATAAAGTGCAAGAGGAGATACCCCTGTGTTAAAGTGCATTTAGCGGTGATTGCACATCTGTTTGTTTCTCAACCATTCTTTGAGTTGATCTTTAAAACTATTGAGAGTGGGACAATCCCGTATCTCAGTTGGGAGGCTATTCCACATAGAGCTGCCTTTAATGGAGAGGACATTTTGTCCAAAAGTGGTCCGACTCCACAGTCTCCTCTGGTTTCTGACCTAGTGCAGCGTCCAGTGTGTTTTTTGTGGATGAATTCCCCTAAGGGAGAGGGGGGGGGGGGGGGGGGGGGGGGGCGGCAGTCCATGTAAACATTTATAATAAAGCACATACTTTTAAAAGACTTAAAATTGTCAAAACTCAAGAAATTGTGTTTTTCAAGGATGGTATGAATTTGGTTTACTGTCAAACACCTTGATAGCTCTCTTGTACAGCTGTTCTATGGGTTTCAGGTTTGTGGCACAAGGAAACGACCAGTTTGTCAAAGAGTATTCAATGTGGGATAGAATCATACAGTGGAGGTATGACTTTGCAGCATTGACAGTTAAGAAAGGTCTAATTTGTTTAAAATGTTGCAAGTTGAATTTAATGGTATTGTATACTTTCTTAATATGTTTCTTAAAAGTCAAGTTCGAGTCCAATATGACTCCAAAATACTTAAAGTGGGGGACTTGTTCTATTTCTGCTCCGTTTAAAAACACATTGGATCCTTCGATTTTGACTGGTCGTTTACTGAACATCATGCATACTGTTTTTTTTGCATTTAACTGTAAGCAAATGTTGTTCAGCCAGTGTTGAACCTTGAATGATTATTTCTAGTATTATTCTAAGTATTATGAAATGTATGTGCATGTGTCACGTCAGGGGGGAAGACAGCTTGCCCATCTCATTGGGTCAGGTTCCCATGGTTACTAAAGTTCAGTGCTAATTACACATCCAAATCCCTGGACTTCTTCTCCTTTTCTCTGTCGCTCTCTCCTCTCTGTGCCCTCCTCCTGTGCTTATTTTGATCGTTTCCCTGTCGCTAGACCTTTCTGGCAGCACTTCGTCTCATTGAATGAATTCCTCACCCTCCCGCAACCCCTTCACCCTCTCAGTCGTCCGACTTCCTTCCTGTTGTGACAGTCCTGCCTTTGACATTTAGCCCACAGGCAGCCAGTAATTCACTCTGCGGACGACACATTTCGCACAGGTAAAGGGTGTCAGCTTGTACAATCTGTCCATCAATATTAGGACAAAGTGCAGCGACTTGTGGTTACCTCATTCTGTGAAGCAAAGCCTCCTTAGACTCTCTTTCTTTGATTTGCTCTCTGACCTTGTCACTGTCCATCTCAGCCCACCCTCTCTAGCTGTGTCATTTTGCACTCCTACAGTTCTGGGACAGTCAGAAATACTGGCAGCCCATATGCTCTTTTTACAGCTCCGCTTGACCGACTCACATAGTTGCCAACAGATGACAAGGAGCTGTAGTTCTGAGTGTTTATGTGTGCACAGGTGAGAGGGTGGCAATCAAGATTGCTCCAGTGACAGCTCATCAGCTAATGTTCATTACCTATCACACACAGCATCTTAAAAGGAAACCACATTTCACCTCTGCATGGAGACGAGACAGCTGTGAAAACTGAGCCAACTGAGGTGAAGTCTAATTAAATTAAGACGGTTTATATGATTATCTGCTCTCGGTGGAAGACGGAGCAGCAAGCATTCACTTTCATTATAGTGTCTGCTGTTTCTCTAGGCTGAGTAACAGAGACAGCTCAATGAGTGTAAACACGCAAACCTCACAACTGCTCCTGAAGTGAATGGGAAGTGGATTCAAATGTTTCAATTAGAGATCGGTTACTATTGATGGAAATACTACTCGGATGAAAATATCCCTTCTGTAGCTGTAAAATAGATATACCTGTGAGGATAACAAAGTGATGTCACAAGGGTTGTTGTCAGGTGTGTTTTTGGAGCTTGACCCATATTAGGAGTGGGAACTAATGCTCTGGGAATATTGCCTTTTTTTGCTTTAAATTTGACCATACCTTTTTTAGAAGTGCAATATATAATCGCTGCACTTCTTTAAGAACAATCTTTGCAAGTGGGATAGCCACTGTTTGCCATCGCAAGATGGATAGAGATACTGGTGCTTCTTACCCCTACTTCGCAGCTATATACCTGCATTGCATCTGCTTTTACTCTTGATCCACTTCAGTCAACTCTGCCTATCCACTTTGCCTAATATGTATTAGAAAAAGTATGAATAAGTGGTATCTTATCTTATATTAGCACGATAAGCTACAATAATGCACTGCATTTATTGTATGGCTTTTCACAAATCCAAAACTGCCCTGCAATTAAATTGTCTTAATAATGTCTACTTTTCCCATGTTTTTCATCTATTATTCGCTTATTTTTTCCTCATATTTTAGTTTTTTTTCCATGGTATCGTTTCAGAATCAATATCAGGACACATAAGGCAGACATGATCGAAGTCATCAATTTGGAATTGTATCAATGAGTAAATAAATCCCACATTATCATTTCCATGTGGACTTAAATAAGCAGGCAGCCTTCATACAATACAGCTTTATATAGAGCACTCTAAACCTCCGGACCAACGTGCTGTACAGGCAAATAAACAAAACATACAAAAAGTAACACAGCTCAGCTCACACACCATAAAACAAGTACAAGTAAAAACAATAGACAATTTAAAAGCAATAAAAGCAACGCTCTAAAAGATGTTAATACGCTAAGGAGAAGAGGTGGGTTTTAAGAAGCGATTTAAAAGCAGGCAGTGTGACAGCCGGTCTGATGTGCAGGGGCAGATCGTTCCACAGTGTGGGAGCCTGTCTGATGTGCAGGGGCAGATCGTTCCACAGTGTGGGAGCCTGTCTGATGTGCAGGGGCAGATCGTTCCACAGTGTGGGAGCCGCTACAGAGAAGCAACGGCCCCCTCTGAGCTTTGACTTGGTTCTGGGCACATTCAGAAGCAGTTGATCCGCTGACCTGAGAGGGCGGTTGGGCGTGTAAGGGTGTAGCAGCTCATATTTTATATCTAGATCTGGGCTAGGTTTAATTCATTTAAATGTGCGTAGTCTGTTACCTAAATTAGATTTTGTCCGTATTTGGGCGAGTTCGACTGATACTGATGTCATTGTCTTATCAGAAACGTGGCTAGATAAATCCATTTTGGCCTCTGACATTTACATAAATGGTTACAGTGTATATCGTACTGACCGGCCTAAAAAAGGTGGTGGCGTTGCCATTTATGGGAAAAATAAGTTTTGTGTAACTAATATGGTTTCCAAATCTGTTAGTAAACAGCTAGAATTTTTAGCCGTGAATATTGAGGTAACAAAGGGTCACAGGTCATGGTGGTGGGCTGCTACAGGGCCCCCTCGGCTGTCAAGGACTCTTTATCGTCTTTGGCAAAACTGTTATCACAACTTTCCTACAAGGAAATAGTGCTGCTTGGTGATTTTAATTGGGACTGGTTAACTTCTGTGTCAGAGGATTTTAAAAACTTGTGTACCTCTTTAAATTTTACCCAGATTATAGACAGTCCTACTCGCCCAAATATTAAGTCCCCAAATAAATCCTCCTTAATTGATTTAATTTTAACAAATGTTCCACATAAATACTCATCTGTGGGAGTATTTGCTAATGATGTGAGTGACCACTGTGTTGTAGCCACAATTAGGGACACTAAGGTCCAAAAGGTTAAACCACGTATCATCACAAAGAGAGACAAAAAACACTTTGTGGAGCAGGGTTTTTTACATGATCTGTTTGATTTTGATTGGGGTAAAATCAATCTGTGTGCTGATGTAGAAACCGCATGGTCTTATATTTATCTTGGTTTTATGAAAATTATAGATAGACATGCACGTCTGCGTACATTTAGAGTGAAGGGACGAAACAATCCCTGGTTTTCTGCTGAGCTGTCCAGTCTACTTCATGAGAGAAATAATGCTTGGGCTAAGGCTAGGAAATCAGGCTCAGAGGTAGAATGGCTACGCTTTAGGCAGCTAAGAAATAGCTTCACATCTCAAATAAAAAGTGCTAAATCAAAGTACTATTTGTCAGTTACCACAGAAAACCTGAATAATCCTAGGAAATTTTGGAAAGCCATAAAATCGATTTCCACTGGTGATATCCCAAATGAGCTACCTCCGTGCCTCACCACAGCATCTGGCATTATATCAGACAGGGCTACTATGCTAAATTGCTTTAATAAGCATTTTGTGTCTTGTGGCTCTCTGTTTGATTCTGTCACTGACTGTACTTCTGCTTCTGTGAACGCTCCAATCCTTGACTCTGAACAATGTTGTCTGGAAAACCCTTTCAGTTTTACTCCTTTAACTATTGGTATTGTTCATGAAGCATTATCCAAGTTAGATCCTAGGAAACCGGCTGGCCCGGATAACTTAGAACCTTTCTTTTTAAAGTTAGCTGCAGATTTTATTGCTCCACCTCTCACTACTCTTTTTAACCTCTCCCTCAGCACAAATACAATTCCAAAAGTATGGAAGTCTGCTTATGTCTTGCCTTTACTGAAAGGAAGGGAGGCAAGCAACTATTTTAAATAACTATAGGCCAATCTCAAAATTGTCAGTTCTGGCTAAGGTGCTCGAACGACTTGTGAGTGAACAAGTAAAGGAGTTTTTATGTATAAATGATATCCTGTCTAAACATCAGTCAGGATTCAGAAAGAAACACAGCACCATCACTGCGACAATGAAAGTGGTAAATGACATTACTAGTATTTTAGATAATAAGCAGAGTTGTGCAGCTCTGTTTATTGACCTTTCCAAAGCGTTTGACACCGTTGATCATCGCATTTTAAAGCAGAGGCTAGCCAGTATAGGCATATCCAGCCATGCAGTGGGGTGGTTTGTAAACTACCTCTCTGAAAGGTCCCAATGTGTTCACTTTGATGGGCTGTCTTCTGAGTGGTTAAACATAGCTAATGGTGTTCCTCAAGGTTCTGTTTTAGGACCACTTTTATTCTCCATATATATCAACAGCGTAGGTGAAAATGTGGATGAAGCTACTTTACATTTTTATGCGGATGATACTGTGATGTATTGTGCAGGTCCCAAAGAGGCTGTTGTTAAATTACAGGCTGTTTTTAACACTATTCAGACTCAGCTCTCTGAATTAAAGCTTCTTTTAAATGTGGATAAAACCAAGGTAATGCTCTTTTCAAAAGCAAAAAAGACACCAGAGCCTGTTTTAGATATTGTAACTACGCAAGGAACAAAACTTGAAGTTGTTGCCTGTTACAAATACCTTGGTATCTGGCTTGATGATTGTCTCTCTTTTAAACTTCATGTCAATAACCTGCTTAAAAAACTAAGGGTTAGGCTAGGGTTCTTTTTCAGAAACAAGTCCTGTTTCTCTTTTGAAGCCAGGAAAAGGCTAGTCACTGTCACCTTTTTACCTGTGCTGGACTATGATGATTTGTTGTACATGAATGCACCTGCCAATTACCTGAGCAAATTGGATGCTGCGTATCACAGTGCTCTGAGATTTGTCACAAATTGTAAAGCGCTTACACATCACTGTACACTGTATGCCAAGGCAGGTTTACCATCACTCTCTGTACGGAGGCTCAGTCACTGGTACACTTGTATTTATAAAGCTATGTTGGGCAAACTCCCGTATTACATCTGTTCTCTGGTAAAGCAGAAAGTTGCAAGCAGCTATTGTCTGAGATCACAGGATGTAGTCTTGTTAGATGTACCAAGGGTAAGGACTGTTTTAGGTAAGACAGCTTTTATGTGCGCAGCTCCACTTGCTTGGAACAGCCTACAGTCCAAATTGAATTTGAGCAATTTTATTTCTCTGAATGTTTTTAAGGCACGTCTGCACGAGATGCTTTCTGACACTATGGGTGTTTGTAAGTGTTGGTAAATATGATGTCCTCTATTGTTTGTTTTTATGTTTCATGTGGAACTAAATTGATGCAGGTCTCCCTTGTAAAAGAGATCCGTGATCTCAAGGGACCTATCTGTCTAAATAAAGGTTTGAAATTAAATGAGAAAGATATGGTGGGGTCATGCCATTTAGGGATTTAAAAGTAAACAAAAGGATTTTGAAATGAATCCTAAAATGTATTGGCAGCCAGTGGAGCGAAGCCAAAATGGGGGAAATGTGATCATATTTCCGTTTGCCAGTTAAAAGCCTTGCTGCGGCATTTTGCACCCGCTGCAGACGAGCAAGGGAGGACCCACTGACCCCCATGTAGAGAGTTACAGTAATCCAGCCGAGTGGTGACAAAGGTGTGGATTACTGTCTCAAACTGCTGTCTGGAGAGAAAAGGTTTTACTTTGGTTAGCTGCCTCAGGTGATAAAAGCTTGTTTTTACCACAGATTTAAATCTGACTCAAGTTTTAGTTCACGGTCCATTTTAATGCCAAGGTTCGTAATGGTGGGCTTGGTGTACTGAGCCAAGGAACCCAGGTCTACAGAAGTGGTGCCAGTGGTGCTACCAAAAACCATTACTTCTGTTTTTCCTTCATTCAGTTTTAGGAAGTTGCACGCCATCCAGGCCTTTGTGTCCTCTAGACACTTTAGCAGTGGGCTAATTGAGTAACCCTCCTTCTTTGTTAGTGGGACATACATCTGGCTATCATCAGCATAGCAGTGGAATGCGATGCTTCAGATATGACCAGGGGCCTCATTTATAACGCTGTGCGTAGGATTCACGTGGGAAGGTTGCTTACGTAGTAGAAATCCAAAAAATAGGTACAGAACTTTTCCGACATTTTCCGATTCACAAAACATTGCGTACCGGCGAGGAAAGTGCGTACCGCACTTCCTACGCCGGTTTCCCTTTATAAATCACAATGACTCGAAATGCGGTGCAGCTTTTGCGGGCTTCACGTAACGCCCATATTTGCCTATAAACAGTCAAAGAAACGCCCATTCATTCATTCATTTTGACTGACTTTATGAAGAAGATCGCAGGAAATGACGACAGAACAGCTAAAAAAGACATCTCACACCGTGTCAGATTTGGGTTATTTTTGGGAGGTGGAGATAAATCATATTGTTTGGTGGATGCAGTTTGAACCAGAGTAGCAGCATGGAGATCGGATCGTCACCAAAATAAATAAATAAGTGATCCGAAAAAGGTTCATGACAAAATAAATACACATAGCCTTCCTCAGGCAGTGTTTGTACCGGGGACAGGAGACCCCCCCTTGATGAGAGACTGTAAGAAATGATCGGGGAATCCCTCCGGAGTGGAGTCATGACGACTGGATCTGAATTATGTTTTTGTATTTTGTGGTTTGTGTCCCAGCTGTCGATCAGCTGTGCGCAGTGTCTCCACTGCAGCCTGTGCATCTCAACCCCCCCCCCCCCCCCCCCAACTCTATACCCACCAGGTAAATGAAATACAACAATGTGTTGTGTTACATTAGCTGTACAATTGACCACATACTGTATGGTGTTCTTAGTTTCCTCACGTCTTGGCAAACGGCATAAAACACGATTAAACATGACGGTATATAAAACTATGCTCGTATCTACAACCTATAGAAAAGCAAAACGGCGTCAGTTTAGACGTAATTCTGTCCTTCTGCTTACCGCATCATTTATGAGAAAACATTTCATAACATTAACACAACATATTCCAGGTGGTTTTAAATAACATATCCGTATTTATTTATTTCTACAAGTTATGTTTTTGTGTGCACTGAGGAGTCTCAAACAGGCGTTTGTTTAATCATTTTAAGATTGGCTTTAATCAATTTGTGAAAATGAATTCTTCATATATGATAAATGAGAGGTAACATTTTGTTTATGGTATTATTTCCACATATTTCTCTCCATTCTTCCTTCTGCCAACGGTGTCGCAGTTTCTCGTCTCTCCCGTTTTTGTGCTTAGTGCGTACGCATGGGTTAGAGTTTGCGTGGAGGACCGCACATTTTCCCGTCAAGTTAGTATTTTATAAATCTCAAACATTGCGTAGAAACTGGCGTACGCCATTTTTTGGAGCGTATACCCCTTATAAATGAGGCCCCTGAACCTTTCCAGGGCTTTCCCCTCAATGCCCCACCCACTTCTCCAAGCGAGAGATCAGGATGTCATGGTAATATTGTGTCAAATTGGTTTGGCACACAGAGGTGGTTCTCCACAGAAGTTGTTCACCTTATGGTACCGCAGATTTTATGAATTTGTGTCCGAAAAATAATTAAATAACCACTTTGTGTTCTAACACAATGAAGGACTTTGGTTCAGCGAGCCACATTTTTCAGTTAACAAGCCCATAAGAGAAGATTTAATTTGAGTTCAAAATGTATGAGGATCGCAGGTCCTGAGGAATCAGATGAATAGTTTAATAAAGAGATGTATGCCTCACCCCTCCAGGGTTGCCGTCGGAGGCTGTGACAATCAGACGGTACTGATCTGTGGTCTCTCTGTCCAGAGGGTCTCTCAGAAGCAGAAGGCCAATCCTATAGAGAAGGGTCATAGAAGAAACACATATCACTATTACACACATCAGACAAACAAACACAATACAGGACATTGTGTATTTAAGTCCTCACATCTCTTGTTTGAGTCATATGAAGAAAGAGCATTCATTTAAAGGGATTTATTTCCCTATAAATGTTGAAATACTTGATCGCTGATGCAACAGAGTGTGAGGGAGAGGGCTACACTTCAGACTTTATTTACTTCCAGATAAGATGGATGTGCAAAATATGGTTGCTGATAAAGGAGGATGATTTTTAGGCAAAGAGCAGGTGGGCTTTTAAATGCTCCCACTCTGTCTTTCTCTTTCTGTAGCCTGCCTCTTGCTCCCCAAGCACATGGACTACAGACAGAAAGATTCATGTTTTCTTTTTTAAATGACTGCAGCAGACACAGCGGCCCTCCTGCTCGTTCAAAAGGTATAATTTGGCATTCCACAGTGTGGATGCATTCCAAAGCAGGACGCTGAATTATCTTTGTTTTCACACACAGGCACCCAAGACACGTGAGTGCAAGTGCATGCTCAAAACACAGCGTGCACAAAATAATTCCACTACCACACTCAAGAGAGGCTCTGCCAAAACCGCAAATGGAAGGGAAGCCGAATGCATCTAAACGCACTGCTAGATTAATGCCTGCTGCAATTCCCTGCTGTCCCCTTGCTCCTTCACATTTCTAATTTAAAGCTCCTTTGACCAAACAGTCCAGGCAGAACCACGCTGCTGCTTCTTCCCTGGCTCTGCGGTCCATAACCATCCAACTATAGAGCCTCATCTTTACAATCTGACAAGCACCATTACAGAAGCCTCCATTTACATTGTCTATTTTTCAATGCACTTGCCCCCTAGTTTCGGTGGACACGTTGCTTTCAATCGAATACATTTGATGGGCGGTTCAAAAGGGCAAACACAGCTTTCTAACAACACTATAAAATGCAGCACAGCATCCTTCACTGGCCGCTGTGCTCATGTTTATTTATACATAAGCACAAGAGTAAAAAAGATAGGCCACTCTGTGCTCAATGAAGCTTAAAGTAAAGGAAAGTGATGTGAATAAGATAATGATGATATACAGTGATAATTGTCATAATTACGGTAATAACGATGATGATCTTGATGCTCATGATGACAAAGATAAGATTGATTAATGCCACTAAGGCAGCCTGGGGAGTTTGTTCCTCACTGCAGCTGGAGTGCAGAGCCACACTTGAGCAGCTGGGTCTGAGAGGTTCACTGATCATGGGAGATAGCGTCCCGCCTCTTCTCCCCAGCCACCACAAATGAAAAGATGTTGTCAGACTGACAGGGTGCTGTTAACACCATTGCATAGAGCGACAATGGTGCAGGTTAAAGGCTATGCATCTGAGTCACACTTAGTCAGTCTTTCATTCTGCTCAGATTGTGTCTCTGAATGGTAAATTGGGCTTTATGTACAGGACTGCCAGGTGGCATCAATGTTTTCACCTCTGATACAACAACTTTGATATGCTAACAATCACTTAAAATAAGATTAGGACATTAGAGACAATTATACTCTTATTACACTCCAATTATATCATTTTCAAAAATCTTGTTTTGTGTCAATTTAATGAGAACTGAGTAACCTGTGTATTTTCAAATTCTAGCGCACTCGAGTTGGTTTCTCCAAAATGACCTACCCCACCTTTAAACAATTGGGATAAATACATATTTTCCAGTATAATAATAAAGATGTCAGTGTTTAATGGAAACCATTTTATTTTGTTGAAATGACTAGACACAACTTTGACCTTGGTCTGGCTTAAATGTCAGTTTTAGTGTGGTCATCAGGCAGAAACGTTCCAGTAACTTTTTGAATCAGAGATATATTTTGCGAGCATAGTATTCAGAGTCAGTGTAAGAAAAGTATACTGAAGATGTGACTTAGGTGATCATCACTCCCAGCAGACCTGGGACTTCACAAGAAATACTCCAGACTTGTTTATGATGTGTGACCCCTCTGCAGTTAAGTATGTCCTTACTGAATACTTTCTGTATAGCGACTGGTGGCTGACAGACTCTGAGCCATTGATTCAAGGCTGTGACATGCTCTCTACTATAATGGTGAGTGAGTCTGAAGCATTCCCATCTTTCCCTAGGAGAACCTGCCACATTTATAGGTTGTTATAGACTTGAGAGTTCATTATTCATAATAGCTGGATTGAGCCAACCTCACAGCCTGAATGCAAACGATGCAGCAATGTGAAAATCCCTTCACTGAATCATACCAAAGTCCTGAGTGGTTGAAAAAGGAGAGCGTGAAGTTGGGCTCTGTAGTGCACACTCATCAAGTGTACGAGCTAATCATGATTTGATTCATCATGTGCTCGATCAGCACCTGTTTTGCTTGAAGTTTATATATTGCGAGGTTGCCGAGAGCCTGTGATGGGATTGTTATATTTCTGCCACACAGAGAATGCATTAAAAGGATGTGTAACTATCTCAACAGGATTTAAGTTGTATCTGGTATAAGAGATTACAGTGCCAACAATCGGTATCTCCCATTGTTTCATCGTGTCATTGCTGCTATAGCCGCTTTGGAACCATAAAGTAAAAATCCCCCCATTAAACAAACAAATCTAAACAGTGGTGCAGATTAAAAGGAAACAAAAGGCAGGGATACTCTGCTGCAACACGGCTTGGCCTTGCATAGCTGAAAGACTGGGGATGGAGACAAAAGAGGATTTAATCAATTAGAGAGAAACGTGTATGGCAGGGTCCTGCAGTTTCAGTCTCCCTGCGTCTCTTCCCTCCATATTTGCTGGCTTTTTGATGTTAAAAAGCACTGACCACTTTAATAAATCAAACCTTTTCCTTGCTCCCTGGGTGAGTTATTCAAATGCAAAGGTTGATTACAGAAGGTAAGGTCAGATGTTTGTTGCATATATTAACTGAACTCATGTCATTATTTGGGTATCCAAACGTTATCTTACTCCTGTTGTTTCTGTCTACTTTACATATGACATCCACTGCAGTGATATTCCTCCCAGGTTTGTCTTTCAGTTTTGTTTTCACTTCCTAAAGCTATACAGATTTCATGTCCCTCTTTGGCAAATTAGTGATTTGTGACCTTGGGCTATCCACAAATAATCACCTAAGGCAATTTGTGAGCGTAAACAGGTGTGCTTTTCAACTTGATTCATTGGGATTTCTGATGGTGACAGCAACCAGTGCCAGTGTTCATAAAACAAAGGATAAATTGGCTCATGAATCAGCCAAACCCAATTATTGGTAAGTCAGCAACTAGTCCCCACCCCACAGCCCCATTCGCTCTTGCGGTCTATATCATCAGAGGGAAGGTAATGATGATAGACAGACCCTGACTGGTTTATCTGAATGGCCATCACGGTGAAGGAAGGAACACCATGGCTCAACATTTTTTTTACTGTGTGTCCATATATGTCCTTTGGACTTGAAAAACAACATTAAACACAAATGCTTATCGAATACTTTAATAGTAGAGTTGTCCTTGTCCATGTGTCCATGCGATAAAACAGCCAGTGTACACAACGGAGTTGCCTTGTTGCTAAATAAATACAATATTGATAGACTTTCAAATTGATGTCACAGTTGAAGAGTGCCCTTGCAGAACTATATCACAATAATGACATGCCAACCTAGCACAGCATTTTGCATCCATTCGTTTTCGATACAACACTTATGTTCAACTTGCATTAAGAAATAGATGAGGCAAAACACATATAGACAAGCATATTCACACCAACAAACTAATTACAGGTTAATGAAGTAACCTAAATGTTGTTTAACTCTGAGAGGAAACAAGAGACCTTGGATGAAACCCATGCAGACCCAAAAAGGACATGCTTTTCCCTATTCCCATTTTATAACCCTTTTAGGAGCTTATGAGAAAAATGCCATTCATTCATAATTGACTAGCCTTTCCATCCATCCATACAACCCTTCTCAAGTTTGCCTTGGCTAACACACCTTATGAAGCTCCATCTACTAAAAAAATGTCTAGACTTACGTTTCAGAGAGGTTGAAGACCTTCTGGGAATCCCCACTCACAATGCGGTATGTGATCGGGTCATTTTCTCTGTCTGTGGCCTAGCGGAAGGAAAAGAGGAGCAGGATCTTGAAGTTCAAAATAGTGCCATTATAGTTGAAGACTATGAGATATGACAGCTGGGCAACTAGGAAGCTGCAGTGGAGTGCACTAGAGAGCACAGGATAGTGAAATATGAAAAAAGGGAGAAAGGTTGCTGACACTACAATATGCCTTATTGACAATTCAATCAAACAACAGCATGATACTGATTGCCTCATTACATTTAAAATATCCTTATTTGCATGTGCAGATTTGTGGGTTAGAGGCTCACCTGTAGATTAAGCAGAATGGCTCCAATCCTCATAGCCTCGCTGATTTCCAGGTTGTATGTGAGGAGAGGGAAGCGTGGAGGGCTCTGGTTGTTGGGAGGCAGAACCTCAATGTAAACTGTAGTGATTGAGCTCCTGGCAGAAAGAAAAGCACACATCAGCCCAATGACAGCACTAGTTTATCCTCGAAACCTACAGTATTGAGCCGTGATGAAGTGCCGTGCCCAGAGCAAAGTGAAAAAAGTGTTATGATTTATAATGTTGATCCTAGAAAAAAGTCAACAGGTTTTGATCGCATTTATTTCAAGTGGGATAGTTATCTGGGACACCGTTACAATTAAAGTTTTTTTTTTACATTCCTAAATGTCACACACAAAATACAAGCCTTTTATTCATGATTTGTTATGTTTGAAAAACCTACTTCCAGAGAATTAGCCTGCTTGTTCTCGGTAAGTCACCGCAGGAAACATTTAAATGGAACTGACTGCCTTTATCATTTATTCATTCATTGTGACATATTTTGTTGAACTGCTAAAGGTACATGTTAAAAATGATCTGACAAGCTGTCATTATGTCAGCCAGTAGCCTGCATTAGTGATGTTGTAATCCTGGACAGTGTAAAATGTCTTAGCCAGTCTTACTAAGATGAAATAAAAAAAGGCCCCTATTGCTGCCCCCCCCCAAAAGTGTTATACTTCGAGGTTGAGAAGTCACAATAGCAAAAAATGTTTAGTCATTGTAGTCATTTCTTTATAACTGGTAACTTATAAAACTGAATTTCTCCCTTGGGGGATTAATGAAGGTTCATCTTCTTCTTTTTATACATTTGTATAAAGTCCATACTTCTCTCTAAAATGTCTATTGTCACTACATCTGCTGAAAATCTGCTTCTATAAAAAAAAAAAAAACTGTAACTATACCAATCTGTAGCCAAATAATTCATTAAATTCACCCTGGCATCGTGATGGCATAATTCCAGGATAAAGAGGAGATATTGTATCCAACAAATCTCATACCAGGTTTGTTAAAGTGTTAGATAAAAAAATACCATCTGTGTTTTGGCTCAGAAAAGTTTGTGAGAATTGTTATTTTGTTTGGTAATTTACCCCAGAGAAAACTCTGTAAGATTCAAAAGCTAACTTGTGAATAAATATGAAAAAATATTGAATAAAATAAAACTCTTTGCAACCCTGAGAAGACACACACAAAAACACTGAAACAACTAATAATGTTTCAATTAAAGAGGAATTAATAGCACCTCATATTAAATACACTTCATTCAACTGATGCCGACATTTTGTTCAATGTTCAAATGAATCACTCTTTAAAAGAGAGCTACTACAACACAATACCTTCTCTGGATCTCTGGTGCGTTGTCAGAGGCCTTGACGGTCAGAGCGTAAGATTTTCCCACAGTTAAAGTGATACCAAGAGCCACAGTGATGCGTCCAGTGCGGTTGCTGATAATGAAAATTCCCTGGGCACCTGCCAGTATCTCATAGGTCACCTGACCATTCAGTCCCTCATCAGTATCTGTTGCGGTTAACTGGGAGAATGGACAGAGAACAAGAGACAAACATAATTTTGTTTTGATATTTCGGTGTGTTATAGCTGCCAGCAAATTCCTCACTGAACCTCAGCAATTCTCAGCAGGGGGTTCGGACTGATTTGAAGTGCTACCAGAGTATTGAAGATGAAAAGAAAAAAAGCACAATTTAAATATATATAATATCTGGCATAGTTTGTTATCAAATGAATTAGGTAGACACAATTTACTTCCAAGTCAATTATTGAAGGCACCCCGCTGCTTTTAATTATGAACCATCATGATGCAGTTGGCTTTATATCTTTAAGGCCTTGAAACTTTAATCCGAGCTGCCCAGACCTCCTCTTCTCATGCTCCTGACATTGGAGCAAAAGCTGTAGCATCAAATAAGCGGCAGCATTCTCCCGGGGCCTGAGGCTCTCATAAACGGCTTATAAAAATCAGTTAAGCGGTCGTTCCCAACACTCTGTGACCCCTGGCCTCATTTCAAGGAGGGCGAAATGGCTGATTTTTAAGGCAGATTAAACTTGACCTTTTCTGCGTCTGACATTTTCTTAGAGAGGTTTTGCTTAGAGGACAGATCAACTGAAAAAAGAAAAGATCATGCACTGACTACCAAATAAAGGACAATAAAATGATGAAACCTTCCAACATAAATACAGATATAGCAGGGGTTACATTTACATTTTTAGAGGCTGTGAGTGCATATACAGTACAAATACATACAGTATGCACATCCTGACACATGTCCTGTGCATATGAGATTGCTTTTAGTTGGTATTAGTATGGGTATATGTGCATGTATGGAGGCGTGTGGCACAGTGGACTAGTGTGTTGGTGTTCGGATCAGGGGGTCACACAGGTTCAAACCCCACTGCAGTCAGCATGTCGTTGTGTCCCTGGGTAAGACACTTCACCCCAAATTGCTCCTGTGGGGATTGTCCACAGTATTGAGTATGTAAGTCACTTTGGATAAAACATGTACATACATGTAATGTAATTAAACAAAAGGGTAAAGGGACATGCATGACCTTTAAAGTGCTTTAATTAAATAACATAAACAATATTCCAAATCCATTAATGTATTCAAAAATATGAAATTACATCTTGGTTGCAAAATCCTTTTTAAGCAAGGGGAAGGATTGATTAACGGCCATCAGTAATGCCTACTGTTATAATGTTGTTATCTTCAGCCATCACAGGCAGCTGATCTGCTGGATAAAAGGTTTCCCAGGCATGTGGACAGAGAGACACATTCACCTTGGACTTATCTGTGATGACTGCAAGGGAGAGGAAGGGAACTGTTCCAGGAGGTCGCCTGTCAACACAATGCACTGGATTGCGGTGCTTATATTTTTAACATTGAGCATGAAAGAACGGGAGTGTGAGAGATTCTTTACAACGGGACAAAGATGGAGGCGTAAAGCACAGTGCCAGAGCAAAAGAGGAGAAGAGAGGGAGAAATTCAACAAAGGATTGTTGAAATGATTACCTGTAGAACCGTCTCCCCGGGTTGCATGTCTGTGAAGACTTCAACGCTGTAGGAGACCTCGGGAAACGTGGGCGTGTTGTCATTGGCATCAATGACCAGGGATGTTCACAGTGACCGGGGTACTCTGCTGGACGCCATCCGATGACACCATCTGTAGACAAAATAAATATAAATACATACGTATATTGTAGTATTGTAGTATTGTAGTAAACAAAGTCTGTATATTTGGGAAATAAATCTGAGGACTGATTTATTTATATTCAAGCTTATGCTTTCAGGACTGTTTTGCTTTGAAAAGACAACCCAAGGTTTTTTTTCCACCGTCATTAAGTCACTTACACTTTGCCTTTGTATTCAGTATGTTCATCTTGCATTTCCTTAACGTTGGAAATGCCTTTAAAGAGATAAGATAAGAGGGCTTGTATAAAGCTTGACTAAAGGACAGTTTGCAAACTGAGCAACCTGAATGGTTATATAAGCCCTTGGCAGCTCTGATCTACTTGGCAGAGACGGAGAAAATGGACTGAGAACAATACATCAAGTGTGAAGAGAGAGAAATCTAAACAACTGTGGCAGGAAGCAGCAAAATAATATGGGACATTGGTTTTCCTCCAGAATTTGAACTCAGGCCCTAAAATGGTTTTGATGTACATCAGGAAGATTCCTTTAGTAGCAGAGCTATACATTTCCAGAACAGAAGCTTCTTTCTCTCCTTACAAACCGTCTCTCTTTCCTTAGCCAATCGTATGAAGGGAGAAGGCCAGAAACTGAGTCTCACAGATCTATGTGAAGACACTCCAAATTACACACATGTGCTGACACATCTATGCACATATACGCGGAACAAATGTAAACTTGTTCCTTATCTCTCTCTTCCTCACTCACACAAATAGTAAGAACCGACACAAATAATAAACAATGAAGGGCTGATATTATCTAAATTCGATCTGGGTGTACACTCTCCCTCCAGTCCAGGATACAAAGCGTAATTATACATTGATGTGATGCTTCTTTACGCAAAACAAGATTCTTCTCTTTGAAAATCTCATAGACAACATTATCTTCAGAAAAGCAAATGCTTTCAAAGCCTCTGTACTATGTCTAATTACAATCATGTTAACAAGCTTTAAGCAAGACAACATAAAGCAATGCATAACTTGTATTATTAGAGAATGAAACGTGATTTAATACATTGTGTTGATTTATGTACTCGTGAATTGGACTAGTTGTATGTTAGATTTAGATACAAAGGCAGGTTGTGAAATGTCAGTTTGGATATTTCTGCAGCCAAACGCAGAGAAAGCAGGATATCAGCAGCTGGACAGAAGGTCACCTGCATTTTGCACAACATGATATGTGTTAAACTGAGGAGAATACTATTAGGTCAGAGTTACACGGTCAAGTGCAGTAGGTCTTAGTAGGACATCTTTACTGATAAATAGAAGAGAAACAGAATCAGATAGAGGGACGACTACAACAATTCAGTTCTTATTTATGAAAATATTAAAAACTCTGATCCAAGTGTACTATAGGTATCGACCGGTATCCAGTTTCACAATTTTTTGAGGCCAAAATGTAATGCAAAAATCTTCAGTATATTATTATATTATCAAACTTTCCTGAACTGTTTATTATTATTGCTAAATATAGAACAATCACTGCTCACATTCCTTACAAAAACACATTTCCACCCTGGTAAACGATAAATAAATATATATTATTTTCTATTTAAAACACAATATTGAACCATTGAAGTTTATACATAGTGTGTGTTCCTTAGTTTACCACTTAATGTAAACTATGATTTCTGACATGGTTTATAAAGCATTTAATAAGCAGCCTACCAAATGTTATCAGTCAGCCTGCAACACACAGTATTTCACATAACAACAGTTAGCAAAAAAATATGTATAATATAATAGGATATATTCATGATGCATTATGGGCCAACATAGAAACATGTTTCAACAACCACCACTTCAATATTCACCAGGCAATGTACGTCATATTTATTTTGTATTGAAACACTGATGTGGAGGATGAGAGATGGAGAGGACGATCCTGCTGATTATCCTGGAATAGAATATTTCCCTTACATCTGACATTGAATGCAGAAGTCCTTCTAAGGAGCTGTATTGAACTGTCACCACTGCAAGTGATGCATATTGTGATGCACACTCTAATGTGGATCCAGAGATTCTTTATTCCTCATGAAAAAGAAACCCAATAAGAGACAAACCTGCAGTATACTGGACTACAATTGAAATATTTAATAGATTAACAAACATCAACTTTATTCACACAGGGTGAGGTTACAATTATTACATTTGACGGGCTGAAAACAGCACATTCTGCCTCTTTTTGCATTAAAAGTGTGTTGTCAAAATAGTTGCAGATTATCCGTCCACACATTCTTCTCACATAGAACATTCCATTGATGTAAAAACCAACCCAAACAAACCTAGCATTATATCTCAATCTACAGTGATCCGAATCATCCCCGTTCAGAAACTCCCTCACTGTCCAGGGAACCGTTCCCACAGATCTCACTGCTGGTTTGCCAATGCTCTCTAATCCACAAGAATACCTCTGGGGAGGGGGCTAATCTATTTCCCAAGATGCTGCCATCCCTCTGAGCAGCGCAGAAACAAGTCACTATGGTAAACCAGGCTGTAAACCCACTAAAAACACCATACATTAAGAAGATTAATAAAACGTTATCAAGATTATAAGTAACACACTCCAGAATCCTAATGGAACATGAAAGTAGCGGCAGAGTTCAGTGAGACTGAACCATGTCATATATTAAAAGATTAGAGCGTTCCCTCAAAATGTACTCTCTGTGAGAGGATATTTTAATCCGATCTGTGTACTTAGAGGTCCTCAGTCGTTCTGTAAAAATGTTAATCACAAAGTTATGCTTTTTGGTAAACCGCATATATTCCTGCCTGTAATGTGATCCTGTGTGTAACTTCTCAGGAAGACACAGGTCAAGAGGTCATCTGATTTCCTGTGGGGGAGAAGCTTGGCTCATGTGGGTTTGCAATGCAACGAGTCTTTGTCTCTCTATCTGGCTTGCATTAAAGGAAAACCCGCGTGTTTTAGGGCCCTCCTCTTCTCATGTATAGATGTGTTCCTGGCTCCTTTGTCTTCAGAGTTTGCCTGGTGTCCCACAAATAAGTTGTGCATATACCTTGTGAATTCTCCGGCCGTAATATACTTTCAATAAATGTCAATGTTTGACTAAGGCGAATCCAGCTTCCAGTCCTTTCACGAGCATTGGCTCAGCATTGATAACAGAAGTTTTCCTTACACTCTCAATATGTCTCTTCAAAGGAATAGGTTGATAACTTTGAACGCTTAAATCCAAAAGGATTTTATTTTCTCTAAATGTTACACTAAATAGTATGTATATATACTGTATGTCCAGTACATAGCAAGAAGTCAATCAAAAAGAGAAATGCCTACAAGAACAGAACTTTGTTCCATGGGTAAAACAATCTGGCAAGGCACCAGTGATTATTAACATGGTAACCCTAAACAAACAACATATAACTCTAATAGTATCATACTCATTCAGAATATAGTGCATTCGTGTGTAGAAATATTTCACAAATGGTTTCAGTATTAATCAGTTTTAAATGTTTTGTGATCTGACAAACTTGTTTGTGTCTTCTATATTATTAGCATATTTATTTGCATGGATCGTGTTTACTTTTTTGCCAGTGCTATTTGCAGTTTTTTTATTCTTTGCATTGTAAACTTTAAGTTGCTAGTGATAAGTCTAACTATATGCACATATATGTATATCTATTAACTGTATATAGAGATTAACATGAGACAGATGTTGAATATTCTTAGGTTCATATTTGAATAGCAGTCAGTAAAACAAGTGAACAGACTGTTGTACTTTACTGTTGATAAAGGTCATATTGTTGCAAAAGTGTCAGGCCAGCTTTGTGTCTACGGGTGCCTCTTGGTATAAACCTAACCTGTGAGTTCTATTTCTAAACACAGAATAGGAGATGTAGGTCAAAGGGCGTGAGTGCTGTCTTGTGGATAGAGACCACTGAGTCTGAGGCCTACCGTGAAAGTATAGACCATCTGCTGCTCCCGATCCACAGGTTGATCAACTCAGGTAGCGGATTATCCCAGTTGGGGTCAGGCTGAAGATCGTGGTGTAGTCATCCAGGGTAATCTCATCAAGGGGTCTTTTGTCTTCCAACAAAAATATATACAGAAAGAAACAAGTACCATGGTGACATGAGTATTTCATCACCTTTGTTTTTCAAGGCCGCAGCTGTGGGGATGGGAAAACCTATCAGTACGTTTTGATCCGTCAAGAGTTGAAAAAGTAATCTCCTGCAGGTCCCTCATCTATCTTAAGAAAACAGCGGAGAAGGAGCTGAGGAGGGGAACAAGAAACCAATGTTTTGATACACGATAGTATCAAGAAAGAGAGGAAATCACTTCTGCTAAAACAACTTACAAGCATTACAGCCTCTGATGCTTTTTAGGGAAATATATCGACCACATTAAGCAGTCGTTAAAAGGTATTGGTTTAATAGCTTTTGTTTAGGGCATCCAGGTACTAAATAAGATTGAAAACATTATAAATAAAGTTCCATTTATCCAAAGATGCCTCATCACTGATGTGGTTTGATTGTGTTACAAATAGACCTCGAGTCCATTGTGGGCCATTGCTGCTAGTCGGCTTCGATTCCCGTCCATCAATGAGTCCTCTTAAGAGAGTTTGGTAAACATCGGGACTGGGTGGCTTATTGATTTTGTTATCTCTGCTTCCACTCCACTATGATTTGTTAATCTTCTCCGAACACGGAATAAAGGGTTTTGTGAAAGATTAACTAAAGGTAGTAGTCATTTGTTTTGGTCTGTGTGTGTTTTGAGACAGTGTGTATCCACCCATTCAAACATAATCTATCAGTGCAGTTAGGATATGAAGAACATTTAAAGCATTCTCCGCTGTGGTTTGGTGAAGACACACACACACACACACAGCAAAGTGCACCCACACAAACACACAGTTTGTTAAATGTGTCAAACAAATATGTCAAAACACCCCCTTCCACCAACTACACACACAACAATCAATGAAAAATATTTTGAAGTTGGTATTCAAAGAGAATAATTCCATCAATTCTGACTGAAGATATAGCAGAAACCACAGCAACAAACACCCATCTGCATAGAAAGAAGAAGAACACTGCACAGCAAAACACTGCAAACAAAAACACTCCCATTAGAATAAAGAGTCAGTGCATCTAGAGACTTGCATTGCATTTAATCCTATGATTTTCATTATTTTGAAATATTAATACAAAACAAATCATTTCTGCTGTGGACATTTGGCAGAAACAATGGAAAGCTAAACATGTAATAGTTGGGATGTCTCCAGCAGCAGATTAGTGTTATCAGTTTGTTTTTACTTTGTGCGAAATGATGTATCAAATAAATCTAGGGATGTCTCGAGTTAGTTTAAGAGCAGGGATCAAGTTTATACAAGACTTTCTTCTTCATGGATTAGTGTACTATCCACTTATAGTATTTTGTTTATAAAACGTATTGAGCTCAAGGTAAGCTACAAGTGTTTCCCCTTTAAAAACACTGTAACGAACCACTTTCTGTAGCAGAGGCGTAGGACTAATTATTCATCGATTTCAAGTTGCAATTTGAAACATGTGGTTAGCTAATTACAAACCTGTGATGTAGGATACACAGTGTTCACTGCTTGTGATCCAGGGTTTAAATTGTTTCATTAAAACATCATACTATCCTGTTGACCACACAGAGAGAGTATTGCCCATGGACTAAGAAAGTGCAGCTGGAGCCTGAAAGAAGACGGGTGTAGAGTGTGCATCACAACTGATAATGGATCAAATGTAACCAATGCTGAGGAACTAAATCAATGCACCAGGCTTCAGTGGCGGCCAAAGGCTGCATCATGTGATTGATAATTGCAGCTCTCTGTTCAGTAATTTCTGCTCGTCCTCAGTGTTTTGTTTGAATTGCTTTATGTTTTCTTTATCAGAAATTGCTCGGAAAGACGATGCAACACTTAATAGGGCAACAGGATTTTGTAAACAGGCTATTTCTTGCACAGTTTTTGTGAGAAGGCCACACTGAGTGAGAAACAGCAATAATTAAATCTGCCAGAGCACTCACAGAGCACTCACACAATTACAGGGTTTCCAACAAGATGGAGTTCAGGGCAGAGGATGATTGGGAGGGTGTAGGAGCAGAGCAAAGCCTCGTCTCAGGCACGGTCTGAAGAGAGTCAACGAAGCAACTGTGACCAACTTGTCAGGATGTACAGTGTCGAATCAATTAACATGTCCCTGTGTCCTCTCCAGGATTTTACACATGCCCTCTCTGTTGTAGCGCATGTAAGGATGTCATACCTGAAGCTAGTTCTGCATCTTCCAAGAACATCAACTCTTGTTGAAAAGGACGAGAACACAGACAAAGACACATGTTCGCAAGCAATAAAGTCAGAAGCCCTTGGCTACTTGGAAGCTAAATATAGCACTAGGAGCTTATCGACATTACTTTGTTCATTGATCCAAGATTTAAGATTAACTACATAAGCGTGAGACTCCCAGGCAGTGTGTGAAGATGAGGAGAAATAGGTGATCCGGAAGTTAACTCGTCTTCTTCTGTATGTGTTAGTTAGTGGAACAATGACAATATGCCGCAGCGAAGACCAAACAAACAAGACAAAACAGATGTGTTTTACAGCGAGCATTTTGTTTGAGGTGGAAATTAACAGAAAGTATCTTGAAGTAAATTATACCACGCACGCACTGCAAGAGGCTGTAACATTAAATATTCTAAGAACGGAGAGTTTTTGAGTATTGAAATCCTTTAATTGAATTGACTTTATTGACTTAAATGGAGGCCTGCTTTAAGCTGTTTAGAGTTCACAGAGCAGCTGTATAATGCAAGAAAACATAAATATTGGATTCACCTCTGTATCAAAAGATATGAATATAATACTACAACAGTTATTTTTTAATGGACTAAAGTGGGGGATTAAGTGCAAAGAAACATGTTCGGGACATCCCTATTACACTCTGTATGTTTCTATGTGTGTGAGTGTGTGCCATTGCATCTAAGAGCAACCCCCTTTACCTACAGGTGTATCACCAGGATCCAGCTAAAACAAGGAGAAAAATACAGCAGGAAAATGAGTCATGAATGTGAAATAAATATGAACTTGTAAACAATATATAATCAAATGCACCACATGTGCTTTGTATTTGAATGCACACATTTATGGGTGGGCATGTGTTAAGTGCAGGGTGCCTTGTAAAGGTTCTTGCTTTCTACCTCCTCAATGTCATTATCCAGAGCGATGATTCCCAGGGGCGCGGTGAGGTTGGCACTGGCGGAGATAGTCGTTCCCACTGGGGAGGACTCACTCACATAGCCCTGATAGGTGGCAAACTGGAAATACGGTGCCTGGTTGTTCTCATCCAGGATTTCGATAATGAGGTCAGCATAGGCCGGGAGGGGGTGACCGTTGTCCTGTTCAGCCTGAAATTATACGAAAAAAGACAAGAGTGAGTCAAATAACTGATAACCAGTCTGCTAGAAATGTATTAAGAAGTACTAATAATGAGTTGTATGATTAAAGTAACACACTCAAGAGTTATGCTGTCCCAACTGTTATGCAGACATAAGGACAAAAAGTGTCATTTCAATTACAAAAAGCTACATTTATTAAATGCAATCAGGGGTCCATTTAGAATTAGACCTTAGTAATTACTAGAGCACTTAACGCAAATACCATCATTTGACGGGGAGAGGCAGTAATTAGTGGCTCTAACTACTCCGTCAAATTGGTGACCATTGATAAAAAGCAGGGTCAATGGGTCCGCTTCTCACTAAGTCAGTGCCAGAAATTGACCAATTAACTAGTAAACATGGCTGTCTCCATTAGTGCTTACTCAACTGAGCTTAAAACTGTCTGATTATGTACTCTGTTTTGCCTGAAAGCTTGAAATAAAATGTGGAACTGTTTGGTATGACACAATCCCAGTCAACATCTCTTCCTCATGTTTATTGAGCCACGGAAAACAACTCATTTAAATGTCATATTGCAAGATGGGATTCATTTTAATGTTAACAACAATTGCTGAATAAGGTTCAAGTCAGTTGTTGAGAAAACTAGCAATAATAAAAACAAATCCTACTACATAAAATTCATATATTACCGAATACTGAAACATGCAGTGCAATTTGATACAACAATGTTACAACACAGTTTATGCACACAGTTGTTGACACACCTGCATCCAAAACTAGCTTGTGTGTGTCGCATACTGCTCACCTACCAGAAGATAAACATCTCTTATTCTTCATGTTGTTGCACAGTTGCAAGTTACGAATGCTTAAGAAACACATCTAATTACCACAAATCAAAATGTGTGTTGTCCTAACTATCAAACTGTACCGAAACATAACAGAGCTGTTCTTTAACCTGAGTTGTGTCTTACACCAGCTTAGTGAAAGAAGTGTGGTCAGGCTGTCACTGCACATTTTTTCCCTCCGAGGCACATATGTTGCTATTGACTCCCACACTGGGATGCTTCAGAAACATTGAGGCTTTGAAAATACAGATGGAGAGGGGGTGTGAGGCGACATCAGTTTAAGCCATGACCTGGAACTAATTCTGCACATTAGCTCAATTTCACTGGGCTTGTGTTGCAGAGTGACGATTGTAACAGAATAATTTGTTTCTACAGCTAAATGGAAAAAATGCTGGGTCCAAAACTACTCAGAAGATTGCTGTTATTTGTATTGTTTGTCTTTTCTATTGCAAAATCCTGCTCCGCCGTTTTTGGCACATCAAGTTGAGTTTCACTACAGCTCATGTTTTTATTGGCATCGCAATGAAAATGCCAGGCAATCTTCACCAATCATCTTCTACCTTCCTTTCTTATCTGATGATAAAGAACACCCACACTGCAAGGACCCAAAGATCCAATCTGCTCACACAAACACCTGAGGGACAAGTGGTGTCATTGACAGACAAAGTGTGTGTGCCTCGATGTTCTCGCTATTTCTCAGCATTAACAAAAACATTTTCCGTCCGAGAGAGAAAATACGGGGTGTGAGATTACTGTGTTCCCTGGTGATTCAGCTCTTTAGCGATGTCCTTATTTCTGTGAGGCAGTGCTAAATGACCTGCGCTCCACAGCTACACAAGCCTGCAGGAGATTCACTGCTTCCCAAAGTCACTGTTTATCAGTCTTAATTCTGCTGTCCTGACTCCATTGCCTTAGAGCGCCATACTGCATTTCTTTGCTTCCTTGTTTCTATTAAACCACGCTATTTCTCTCCATCTGCCTTTGTCACTTGTCTTCATTTCGTCCATGTAATCCCAGTGGAAATAGCCCTATCAGGATCAATCATGACTTTGGAAGTTAAACAGCTATTTTTTTTAAAATATGCTTGAGGTGCTGCAGCTCACCCCATCCCATATATGTTTTGAAGTCTTTTAAAGCATTAGCTATGTACACCAGATGCTGTGCAGCAGAACTCTCAAGATACCAAATTCTAATTCTCACTTTCCTGCCCCTTGGAGTCCTTGAGCAACGGTTCCTCTCCCCCTCTCTATGACTAAGGTAGATAAGACTCCTCCAGTACTAGACACCATACACATATCTCTCTCGATCTTCGTTTTGTTTTGCTCTTTGAACTGTTTCCCTTCCCCTAGCTATGCACAACCCTTTCGGAGACATGCAAAAACTCTCTCTATATGATCAATCTCCTCTTGCCTTCTTCCTCTGGTGAAAATCAGCTGTTCCTCTCATCTTTTTACTCCACAGCTATTCCGGTAAACAGCCTGTTACACAGTGCTTAGAGGTGTGTAGAGGTTAGTGACGGGTGGATGGAAAATTCATCTGCACTGCTGCTCTCCACCAGCAGCACCGAGGCAATCCCTGACTCGGCTCCAAATTAGGATTCATGAGAGACTAGAAGGCTATCCTCCTGCTAAGTCCATAAATCATAACATATTTTTCACCCCAGATCTCCAAAGCAGCTAAAGATAAGGTTAATGGCCTTCAGGTTATCTAGGTGGAGCTGAAAAGTGTGGATGTTTAAGTTATAGAGAAAAGTACAAACTTGATTTGGCACTAGCAAATAAAAAATAAAAGCTCAGATTGAGAAGAATCTTTGCTTATAATAATCAGTGTTTTGGATTGGGCTGAACCAAAGACAAACAAGCTCCATTCGGTTTAGTAAATGTAACGTTTATATACGTTTTGGCCAATCGATTTTTTGACTTGTCTATTATTGTAAACCAATTTTGTGACCAAACATTCTTCAATTTCTCTGTATGCATGAAGAGTATGTGTACAAAATAAACAATACATCACAAGTACATTGCGGTCAAAAGTTTGTTTCGTAGTGGGTTTAGTTTCCATCAAAATCACACAGTAAATCTTGACATCAGAATAGGCGAAGTCCTTTTAAAAAAGGCAAGCACTGATTGGGATTGAGTTTTTTTACCTTGATGATGAGTGTGAAACGTTGGTACAAGTCCCTGCTGATAGGCTGCAGAACACGCAGCTCTGCAGTGGTTCTGTTCAGGGAGAAATACTCTCGGTATGCTACTGGATGACCTGCAACAAAAAAAAAAGAACATTCAAAGATTTGGATTCACTGCACTTTATGATAACGTCGAGGACACCGAAATGAAAATTCAGAAGTCAAGTCATGGTTGACGACCGACCCAAAGCACATTAAATGCGCACAATCAATCAGGATACGTGATGCACCTACCAACTAGGATGTAGTAAAGAATGTTGGGTCTGTTTGACGGGGGCTGTATGTTCCTGTCCATGTCCACGGCCTGGATCGCAGGGGTCACATTCAGTGGGTTCAGTTTGCTCTGCAACGAGGGGAGGGGGAGTCAGTCAATAACACGGCAAGATAATCAGATGCAAATCTGTTTATTTTCTGTTGACTGTCTAGTTGTAGCACAGCCATTGTCTCCTGAAATAAATTTGAGAGCATTATTATTCAGAGATGGGATTTTTAGTGAAATTCCACTTAGAAAGGATATCAGCAGCCCCGAAAAACACATTATGTCCTATTTATCATTATTTTGTCTGCTCTGTAATCTTATGTGACGTGTTGTATATCACTTGCAACGGTGCTACTCCAGATAAAAACAGCTCCTTAGAGAAGCTGCTGTGGACTTCTCTTCCTGACCCAAAAAACGGTTTCCTACTTTTAAAGTAGGATCAGAGGAGCTGCTGCGACTGGCCTCCTTGTAAACTGAATATTAGGAAGAAATGCAAATAATATTTCTGATATAAAATGAAGAACCAATGACCTGCAGGGAATTACATTAGCAGTCAAAGTCCGAAGCACACGGGTCAATTATTGGTATATTTCATTAATAAGCAATTCATTAGATCCCTTTCTCATCATTATGCTTCTAAATACACCATATCGAGCTGCGCATCAAGGTTAATCTGCAGTGCTGTAGGCTACCTTTTCCTGCTCATGCACACTCAAACATATTGAGCTCTCATTTACGCAGCTCTTCATCTATACCTTTGCTCCAACATATGGCTAAGTGGAAATATGTTTAGCGCATCACATTTATGAATACATCTCTTATGCAAAATGCCTCCATATGGCAGATAGAGTATGCGTAAGTATGCTAAGAGGCCTGAGCTAAACTTCCTTAATGTAGAGAGACACATGGCTAACATCTCTCTGGCAGGAATAACCCCTTCTCGGGGGGGTACATGTATATCCCTCAGCTCTGAAGTAATCCTTACATCCCCCCCCCCCTTACTAACCCTCTCGCTTTTACAATGTCTGGAGGTGCGCTAAATCAAATCCCTCTAGCGCTGCACAATGATGATTAGCTATAATACTCTCCTCCAACAGTCATTATCCAGTGGACTCCAGAGCCCACATTATATCCCCCCAGGGCAAAAAATAAATACAGATCAACTAAATAATGCCTGTCTAGCCATTGTGATTAATTACAATACACTCATCAATTATGAGACGACAAATCTCCCCGTGGACAGATATGTTAGCAGAACGGTTACACTGCAGAATAGAGATAAATCAAACACCAGCAAAAACTATAGGTTACTTACGTAACTCCAGTTCTCAGAGTAACATGAAGTGAGATGTCTCACTATGGGATGCGCCTCAACGCGTATGCAAACAGAAGCATCAATCTCATTACGCCAATCCTGATTGGCTGGTGATCTTGACGTCAACGTCAGGGAATCCACCCACCCTTTAAGTAGCCTGTGCTACGTCGCAGCGTCATTCAAAATAAGCACCTCTTCTCGCTTCACCTTAGCAAGAAGGGCCGTCTGGTGAGACATCTCACTTCATGTTACTCTGAGAACTGGGGTTACGTAAGTAACCTATAGTTCTCATTCATAACACTCCGTTCGATGTCTCACTATGGGATATTGAAACTCCCGTATTGCTAGACATGCTTATCTCGAAAATCACCAAAACAACCAGAACTTAACAGGCAGAACTCTGTCTCAACACGGGGCCCAGCACTGCGCGGGCCACACTTGGAGCAGAGACATCTAGCCTGTAAAAGCGGACAAAAGTGAGCGGCGAGGACCAGCTCGCTGCTGCACAGATGTCTTGGATGGAAACACCCTTGAACAAAGCCCAGGATGTAGCCAGTCCACGAGTAGAATGAGCACGCAGGCCCGTTGGTGCCTGCAAACCCTGACTCGTATAAGCCAGAGCAATCGCTTCCACAATCCAGTGGGAGAGCCGTTGCCTGGTAACGGGCTTGCCCTTCTGAGGGTTAGCCCAGGACAGAGCCCTAGAGAGATAAGGGATCTGGCCCAGGATATAAAGAGTTGGTCATTACAACGAAACTCTTTTGACCTGTCCATATAGATGCGTAAAGCACGAACTGGACACAGCGAATTCGGCCGCTGTTCCTCAGAGGAACACAGCGGCGGAGGAAATGCCACAATGTCAATGGGGGTACATGAGCCAACCACCTTAGGTATAAAGGCAGGGTTGGGCTTCAGCAACACTCTCGTTTGCCCCGGGGCAAACTGAGTGCATGAAGGATGTACAGAGAGCGCATGAATGTCACTGACTCGCTTGGCAGATGCCAGAGCCAGTAACAGCACTGTCTTCAGTGACAAGTGTTTCATGTCAGCTTCTTCCAGGGGTTCAAATGGAGGTCGAGTGAGCCCATCTAAAACCACTGCCAAGTCCCATAAGGGCACCAGTGACCTGGAAACAGGGAGGAGCCTGCAAGCCCCTTTCATAAAACGGCAGACCAAAGGATGTTGGCTAGCCGTCTTTCCCTCAAAGCCCACATGGCATGCAGCAATAGCAGCCAGGTACACTTTAATCGTAGAGAAAGCTCTGTGTTTATCAATTAAGTCCTGTAGAAATGATAAAATCACCCCGACAGGACATTGAAAAGAGATGTGTCCTTTTTGAAGGCACCACTCCTCAAACACCCTCCACTTACAGTCAGAGAGACCTGGTGGAGGAAGCTCTTGCACTCTGAATAGTGTTTATCACCTTCTGAGGGAGTCCCACTGTATTCAGATTGTACCACTCACGGGCCAGGCCCATAGTGCCAAGCGCTCTGGGTGTGGGTGAAAGATCGTCCCCCCCGCCTGGGAAAGTATGTCCCTGCGTAGTGGGAGCTGCCACGGCTGCCCGCACAGCAGCTGATATATCTCGGCCAGCCAGTACATTGCAGGCCAGTGCGGAGCTATCAGGATAAGTGTGTGGCATTGTTCTCTCACTCTGGCCAGAGTTTGGAGTATCAGAGCCAGGGGTGGGAACGCGTACAGAAGGACCGGAGGCCAAACGTGCGCGAGCGCGTCCACGCCTAACGGTGCGTTTAAATCGCGCATTGAAAAGAACAGCTGACATTGAGCATTTTCTTTTGATACGAACAGATCTACCGCGGTTCGGCCGTAACGCACCCACAGCTGACTCACAATTATTGGATGTAGAGTCCAGTCTGCATATAGGCTAGTGGTGCACCTCTGGACAGCAGATCCGCCCCGAGGTTCATCACTCCTGGTACGTGCGTCGCTCTCAGAGAGAGGAGACGTCCGCAGCTCCATAAGATCAGTTTGCGTGCCAGCATGTGTAACTGGAGAGAACGCAAACCCCCTTGGCGGTTTATATACGATATTGTGGTCGTGTTGTCTGTCCTCACGAGGACATGATGTCCTCTGAGAAAAGGCAGAAAGCGTTTCAGGGTGAGGAACACCGCTAAAAGCTCCAGATAATTTATGTGTGACCGTTGGAGGTCTCTGCTCCAGAGACCCCTCACAGGTCGACCTTCGTATATACCCCCCCAGCCCGTCAGACATGCGTCTGTGGTGACCACCTTCCGCGATAGGACAGCACCAATAGGCACGCCCCGTACTAGAAAAGTCGGGTGCAGCCAGTGGCGCAGTGCCATTACGCATTTCATAGTGACCATCACTCTCCGCGCGCCATGACGCACGGAGTCCAGTCTGAGGGCAGCTACCCAGCGCTGAAACTCCCTCATGTGTAAGCGTCCCAGTCGTACCACCAGAATGGCTGACGCCATGAGCCCCAGCAACCGCAGACATGACCTGAAGAGAACATATTTGCGTGGCTGGAAATGAGCGAGGCAAGCCATGAAGGCTTTCACTCTCTCTGCTGACAAGCGGGCTGTAAAGGGCACCGAATTCAGGCGTAGGCCCAGGAAGAGTACAGTCTGGGCTGGGGACAACATGCTCTTTTCTATGTTTATTACGAAACCCAGGTCGAGCAGGTGTTTTACGAGGACATTCGTCTGCGTAATAGCCTCTTGCTCCGACTGTGCGAGAAGGAGCCAATCGTCCAGATAAGTTGCCAGGCGAATACCCTGTTGTCTTAACGGGGCTATCGCGGCTTCCGTACACCGTACAAACACTCGCGGGCTGAGAGACAGACCGAAGGGAAGTACTCTGTACTCGTAACAGACACCCTGAAAGGCGAACCTCAGATATTTCCTGTGTGGGTAATATATTGGGATGTGGAAATACGCATCTTTCAGGTCGACTGATGTGAACCAGTCGTTTTGGCGCACGAGACGCAACAGAGATGTGTGAGTGAGCATTCTGAATTTGTATCTTTGAGATATTTGTTCAGAGCTCTCAAATCTAGTATAGACCGAATTCCGTTCCCTCCCCGTTTGGGAACGAGGAAATACTTGGAATAAAAGCCGCTCTGACTCTGTTCGGCGGGTATTATCGATATAGCCTTCTTTTCTAGTAGCGAGAAAATCTCTTGCTCTAGAATATGGGCCGACTCTCCCCGGGCCTGTGAATACAGAATGCCCAAGAAGTGAGGGGTGGTGACAGCGAATTGGAGCCTGTAGCCCCGTGTTACTGTCTTGAAAACCCAAGCAGAATCTGTGAGCATCCTCCACTTGTCGCTTCTCAAAGCGAGCGGAGATGTCACAGCTCTGTCGTCTGCCCTCAGTGTCTCTATTTGTTGTGTTATGGGGCCCTCTAGTGTCTGAACACGGTGGTACCCCAGGTTGACAACCCCGGCCGACACTGCGCATGCGCGTGGCGGTGGTGCCTTCACAATCCCGTCTATTGTCCGCCTTTTGAGAGAGGCCGTAGCTGCTCTCAAAAGAGGTTTTTCTTTTCATTTTTATTGACTACGCCCTTGACTTCAAGCCTGGAAACGACAGTGGAAAATGATTTATTCTGAAACAACAATGATGACATGTGTTTGTGTGACTTAAACAGGCAGCGGAACTTGCTGTCTTCGATGTTAAGTCCATTTCCCTGATGGCACGAACTTGAGGATGACGTTCTGGCATCACTCGAGGTGGCGGGAAGATGGGGGCATGGTGGCACCCCGAAAACACATGAGCATCTAACACTGGAACGTGCTCTGGAGCTGGGGAACAGGGAACTTCCAGCTCCTTCATCGAGGAGAGGAGAGGAGGCTGTCAGGCCGCCTGCTTCTTCTTCCTTGCCTGGTGGCTGAAAACCTGGGTCGGCTGCGCCTGAGCGGCAGCTGCCGGAACCGGAGATTTTCTTGGCCAGCTCCCTCTTGCCTCGTGCCTGGGCTGGGGACCCGGGACGGGCTGCGGTCTCTGCTGCTTCGGTATCTTGAACCGGGCAGGATGTGAGACAGCTTGAGTGAAGGCCTGCCGCGGGACCATTGAAGGTGGCAGCTGGACCCTTCGGGGGAGACAGAGCTGGAGAGCCTCGTCTCCCTTCCTTTTTGACTCGCATCTCAGCTGCATTGAAGCTAGAGCGGAGCCAAATATGCCCTCGCGAACAATAGGCATGTCCAGAACATCCTCTTTTTCCCGGTCTGGAAGGTTCGTCAGGTTGAGCCACCTGGCTCTCTCCTGTACCACCATCATTCCCAGTGCTTTGCCCGTGGCTTGGACTGCACAGCGCTGCACATGGAGGCAAATGTCCGTGATCGCTGCGATCTCGTCCCACACGGCAGGCTCAGGTTAGCTCGACATGTCTTCGCAGAGCTCCGCCTGGTAGGCGGTCAGCAGCGAGGAGACGTTGAGTGCCCTGGCGGACAAAGCTGCAGCTTTATAGGCCCGTTCGGTCATCGCTGACTGGAACCGGTCTGCCTTTGCCGGTAGCATGGGATTCCTGCTCGGTGTCGAAGCCAGCCTCGGTTGGAGGTGGGCTGCCACCAGCGGTTCCATGGGCGGCATGCGGAGCGGGCCGAGCCTCTCCATACCGTCACAGTCCAGGGAGGAGGCACCCTGGATTGGGGTCTTGTTGCTAAAGGGACGGTCTCTCCACGAGACCGACACCTCGTCCAGCATCTCCGGAAAGACTGGAAGGAGCTGCCTCTTCGTCCTCGCTGCTTGGGGCAAGTTATTCCCCTCGTAGCGAGATCTGGAGGTCTCCTTGGCCACTTCAGGCCATGGGATGTCCAGCCTGGACACACGTTGACACACGGCCTGCAAGTCCATATTTAGGACGGGCGAAGCTGGTGTGCTCTCGCCCGGGGGAGCGGACATCGCTCCCGGCTTTGCAGCCTGAGCCGATAAAACGAAGATGTCATCCTCATCCGAGTCAGACAGGAGGAACTCAGAGGTATCCTCTTCGTCCTCCATATAGTCCAACTCCAGGACATCCTCCGCGGGTGGAACCATGGTGAGGTCCAGTTGGGAGCCCCAGCTTGACACAGCGCGGGGCTCCGCTCTCGCGGCTCTTGCCGCCACCAGGTCCCAGCCTGACACGGCGTGGGGCTCCGGTTCAGCGGCTGTCGCTGTTGTTGAGCCCCAGTCTGACACAGCGCAGGGGCTCAATCTCTGCGGCGGACGCCACCATGTCTTGATTGCCGGCCGGCGAATCAGCGGACATGAGGGGATCCCGTCCCGACAAGCTATCTATCTTGGCGTGCTAACCGTCGGTGGAGGCTCTTAATGGTGAAGCGGGTACAATGCCCGCACGAGCCGGGGTTATCGATAGCCTCCCGGGCGTGTTCCAGCCCGAGACAGGACGAGCAGACCCGGTGTGAGTCTGTGCCTGAAATCTTAAACCCGCAGCCGCATAGCCGAGCCTCCGAGTCCCTGACTCCTCTGGTGTGAGGGAGAGAAGGGTCCATCTTCATTCGCCGGGGTGTCGGCGTGGAGTGGACGTGCTAGTAACAGGTACGTTACTGAGAAAAAAATCCAACCTTGCCGTTAGTCCGAAAGGAAAAAAGGTGACTGTGTAGATTTTATTCTTTAAAGAATATTAACTGGTGTGTTAATACCTTTTTTTTTATCTCTGTCTCCTCTGGTGTGAGAGAGAAAAGAGAACGTCCTCTTTACCGTGGTGTCGGTGTGGAGGGAAGAACAAACTAGCAACAGGTAGCCTATGTTACTAGCTTGAAGAAAAAAATCAAACCTTACCGTTATTTCGACAGAAAGAAACGGCGAGGCAGATTACAATATTAACTGGTGTGTTAATATTGTTCAGTCTTCTTGCAAAGCAAAAAAAAAAAAGTAACCGGCAAGCGCCCGTCGACCGAATGTTAGCTTTGGGTTCAGTCTGTGGACCGTTAAGCTAGCCCGGTTACTGATAATTCGAGATGTGCTCTGAAGCGAGAAGAGGTGTTTGAATGACGCTGCGTCATTCCCTGACGCTGACGTCAAGATCACCAGCCAATCAGGATTGGCGTAATGAGATTGATGCTTCTGTTTGCATACGCGTTGAGACGCATCCCATAGTGAGACATCGAACGGAGTGTTATGAATGAGAACTGCAATGCTAATTTAGACCACTCTTGAAAAGAAAGAAAGTAATTAAATATCACTCTTTAATGAAAATCAAATAAGGAGAAAAAGAGATACCTCTTTTGAAATTCACAATTCGAGGAACTCTGAATGTATGGAGGAGACATTATGTTTGAGAACAACATTTATATAAAGTAAAGGAAAATGTCACATCAGACTTTATTATTGCTGGTAGCTTGAAACCATGCAATATTTGAAGGTGGAAAGCACAGAGAGAGGGAGAAAGACCAACATTTTCTCACACTAATGAAAAAGCTTTGGTTTGTGCAGCTGCATACTTAGCAGTCTGCAAACCTTTTATCATAAATTATACATTATGAGCAAACTCTGAAAGGGAAGTCTGGACAAACAAAGTGAGTCAACGGTGGCAGCTCCGGTACACACACATGCGCAGAGACATACACCTACATGTATATACAGTGTACACTGTTCTGTTTACTACTCTCCCTTTTCCCTCTAGCACTAAACCTCCAACCATTGATTTTTCAACCACTGTTTATAGTTCCATTTGTGTCATTATTGCAGATTTACGTTTTATTTAATCTCTCTCGCCCTCGTCTCAGATAAATTTGATTCAGCTTGACTCCAATTTTAGAAACATGACGACCAATTACAATAGCATACTTGATTCAGTCTTTTCCCAATACTGCTACAAAACATAATTATTAGATATGTCAATCCTATTCTTTTAGGATACTTAAGTTGGTGTTGCTTACGAAGGTACACATTTGTTGTTCAATCTACAATACTAAATAACAACAATATAACGTGGTACTTATTATCCACAAACTGGAAGAATATACAATTGTCAATGAAAAAAAATGAATTAACTTGCCAGAATAAATAACACTAAATGTATCAAACGTGCCCACGGAGGGTAGAGGTAAAAATATCATATCTAAAATTACAGCAGAAAAGCAATTGTAAACAAAACAAAAGATAAATGAAATCCTTTTGTGGTCTAATGTTGTTTGTAGTTTCAGTAGTTAACTACACAAAAAAAGGTTAAAAATAAATGTTTATAATTGAATCACCATACAGTTATGAATGTATTCAAACGACATGAAGTTACTGCTAAATGTAGTTAAACTACTTGTGTATTTACATTGGTACAAGATCATTCCGCTCTTTGGGCATGTAGAGTTTCTAATTCCCAACTGTGTGTTTGAGGAAACTTGAGGAGGACCCATGTGATGACGCAGACAATGTTTAAACTCGATAAAGACTGGGGCCGGGCTCTGATCCAAATCTTCCTGCATTCAGGACGCCACAATGCCAACATCAATCCAGTCCAGAAAACCCAATCAAATCCAGTCTACAACTCCAGTCCAATCCAATTCAATTCAATACAGTTCAATCCAGTCAGCTAGACCCATCCAGACTGCTGATGAGAAAGAAGTGTGTTATACTCTTGAAACAGGAAGTACTAAATGGACCTTGAGGTGATGTAGCTTTATAAAGTCTATTATAGTCCAATATAATAATTCAGCACAGTGTAATTGATTGCATATCTCTTCATGCACTATATACAGTTGCAAGAAAAAGTATGTGAACCCTTTGGATTCTCCACACATAGCGTTGTGTGTTCCTTCCAAACAACTCAACTTTGGTTTCATCTGTCCACAGAATATTTTGCCAGTAGTGCTGTGGAACATCCAGGTGCTCTTTTGCAAACTTCAAACGTGCAGCAATGTTTTTTCTGGACAGCAGTGGCTTCCTCCGTGGTGTCCTCCCATGAACTCCATTCTTGTTCAGCGTTGTACGTATCATAGATTCGTCAACAGAGATGTTAGCATGTGCCAGAAATTTCTTTAAGTATCTAGCTGACACTCTAGGATTCTTCTTCACCTCATTGAGCATTCTGCGCTGTGCTCTTGCAGTCGTCTTTACAGGACGGCCACTCCTAGGGAGAGTAGCAACAGTGCTGAACTTTCTCCATTTATAGACAACTTGTCTTACCGTGGACTGATGAACATCAAGGCTTTTAGAGATACTTTTGTAACCCTTTCCAGCTTTATGCAAGTCAACAATTCTTAATCGTAGGTCTTCTGAGAGCTCTTTTGTGCGAGGCATGGTTCACATCTGGCAATGCTTCTTAAGAATAGCAAATGTAAAACTGGTGTGTATTTTTTATAGTGCAGGGCAGCTTTAACCAACACCTCGCAATCTCGTCTCATTGATTGGACTCCAGGTTGGCTGACTCCTGACTCCAATTAGCTCTTGAATAATAATAATAATAATAATAAATGATATTTATATAGCGCCTTTCAAGGGACCCAAGGTCGCTGTACATGGTGGACAAACAAAACAAACAGACAATCAACGGGCAAACCAAATAAATAAATAAAGAAAGCCAGGGGACCAGAAAAGGGCTAGGGCCCGAAGGCCAGGGTGAACAGGTGTGTTTTTAGTGATAATTTGAAGATGTCCAGGGAGGCAGCATTACGGATCTCGGCAGGAAGTGCATTCCAGAGGGTGGGGGCCGCAACACTGAATGCCCTGTCACCAACAGTTCGGAGGCGAGAGCGGGGGATGGAGAGCAGGCCCGTGTCTGAGGACCGCAGACTCCGAGAAGGGGTGTAGGGATGGAGGAGGTCCGATAAGTACTGGGGGGCGAGGGTATGGAGGGACTTGTACGTGAGGATGAGTGTTTTGTATTGAATCCGGGACTTGACCGGCAGCCAATGTAGGTGGATGAGGGTGGGGGTGATATGGTGCCATGCCTTGGTGTGGGTGAGAAGCCTGGCGGCAGAGTTCTGGACATATTGGAGCCTATCCAGGGTTTTGCTGGGAATCCCAGACAGGACTCCATTGCAATAGTCCAGACGGGATGTAATGAAGGCGTGTACCAGGGTTTCTGCCACAGAGTCAGAGAGAGAATGCTGGATTCTGGCAATGTTTTTTAGGTGGTAGAAGGCGGATTTGGTGACAGCTTTGACATGCGCCTGGAAAGAGAGGGTGGTGTCCAGGATGACTCTTGAAGAAGTCTTTAGCCTAGGGGTTCACATACTTTTTCCACCCTGCACTGTGAATGTTTACATGGTGTGTTCAATAAAAACATGAAAACATATAATTGTTTGTGTGGTATTAGTTTAAGCAGACTGTGTTTGTCTATTGTTGTGACTTAGATGAAGATCAGAACACATTTTATGACCAACTTATGCAGAAATCCAGGTAATTCCAAAGGGTTCACATACTTTTTCTTGCAACTGTATATAGATTTCTACAGACAAAGATGAAGCGTTTATAGATATGGACATCATCTCTATTTGTGCAACACCTCAGACTATTTATCTAAGCTGCCAAATCACCTCCCCCTCTAGTTTCCTACTTATATGAATTCCAGGGGTGTTTGGCTGTCATCCCAGGTCAACCCAGCCTTCAGCTCTAATTGCTGGTCCAACAGACCAGAGAATGCTCCTGGAATCACCATGCTGATACACAGCAACAAAGACAACTCTGCCTCCAGTTGAGGAGACTAACAACAAGGTGTTAGCAGACAATTAGGCTCTTTAACATGTGTGGCATTTTGAAACATTTAGCAGGAGGGTAGATATGCAGCACACATATATGACAAATATGAATGATGCGGCTCAATGCACATGCACCCAGAGCACGACAGATACAACACGACCTGTGTGCAAAAAAAACTAAACATGCACATACTATTAACAGGAATAATTTGTGTTAAAATGAACTTGTGGAAAACCAGCGTGTTCACACTCCCCTGTCGGCCTGGTTCTTACCGGTTCAGTGAATTCTGGGATAGCAACACGGTAGGTGAGGGGGTTGCAGTCTCGAGTGTTGTTCACCAAAATGCAAGGCAGGAACATGGGGCCCAGGTCGTCTCCGTCCAGAACGTCCACAGTCAGAGTAGTCGTAGCTGTCCGTCTGTTCGGGGGGTATGGAGCACGGTCCTGGAAGAAGACGTTTTTTTTTTCGATTTGAACTTTTAAACTCCCAGATGATTTCTTACTTTGTGCACTGGGGCTACACACTGCTCGTGCTAAAATCAATATAACATGTTAAAACCACGACAGACCTCTGCAACTGTTTTTTAGCATATATTACAGCTGTGGCTGTTATGGAAACTCAGTGATGCATTCATTCAGTTTTTATTCTACATTTGTTTGGCTGCAGGAAATGGGTGCTGAAATTCATTTCCATGCTTTAAGTAGAACATTATTGAATACTTGTATGCAGTAAAAACAGTCAACATATTTTCACTGGTAAATAACAATAGTACTCGTGCAGAAAGACAAATGTGTTTATATTGTAAAGAAAAATAACTATAAAAAAATTGGTTGAAGAAGCATTTTGTCATAAAATATCCAATACACTGTTTTCTCCAATATACTTTTTTATATATTAATTAGCACTTATGTTAAAGGGCTCTTAGTCATTGAAGTAGAATGAAAAAGATAATACGATGCAAACTATAAACTACAAACTACAAAGATTTGCGCTGTTAGTGTAATTGAACTCTTGACACAAGCATCACAGAGTTCTAGTAAATACAATGACTTCTTTCTTATTCTACTTTGACGTCCTCTTGCGAGAGAAAGTAAAGTATCCCTGGAGGACCACTTGCCGGGGTAAGGGGTTGAGTCTTTTGCTCCCTCATGCAGGAAATGGAGAGGAGAGGACATGAGTTAACTGCTAAATGCTGTCCAGCATACATGTAGGAGTGGTGACCTCTTGAATCCCAGCCTTCTAAATAAATCCACGTTCCTGGCTAGTGGCTTTCTGGTGGCTCTTGGTCCACAGACATTGCCTATTGACATATGGTAAGGACTGGAGAAAGAGCATAAAGCTGCCTTCATTATAACTCATTTTGGCATCATTAGCAGAACTTGTTTTACAATATTTTCAGAGTGTGAAGGAAAAGTGCATCCCTCAAATTAAATCCATAATTATGCATATATAGTTACTCTGATATGCAAGGGCGCTCTGGTATAGACGGTTATTTCAGAATGTGTCAGAGACAACTTCAATCACTTTGAATAAAACATATGTAAGCAATCTCTGAATTACAATTAGGCGAGTTAAACAGATTGTCAGTGTGATGTCCTTACAGTGACTGCCAAATGAGATCTCTAATGACTTCTTATCAATGTGTAAAAAAGAAACAAGATTCCACGATTGGTGGACTAAAAATAAAAATAGTTATTTACTGAATGATGACCACATTTTGAAACAGAAAAGATTGCACCAGACCTTGCTTTAAAACTTCACTGAGGAAAATAAATGATGCAGTGTAAGGATTTGAAATAATTTAAGCAGCAAGCAATTGACTTCAAGTTCAAAAGGTTTGCCCCCTAAAATAACTAAAAGATCTGAAATATGGTAAAACTAAAACTGTTCGTGTCTTAGGCCAATAAATAAAAACAGAACCTTGAGTGCTGCACTTCCACGCTCCAAATAACAAATTGTTAATACAGCTGCTGCGGCTGAACACAAATCACATATTGAGAAATGGTTTAAGGTGCATTTATACTTCATTACCCTCAAGGGCAATGCTGAGGTAGACAATCTTAGAAAAGAAAGTCCACAATCAAGGCCTACTTTTAATCTGTTGACATTGAGCATTTGCTGATCTTGACACTTGCAAACAAAAGTCACTTACATTGGCTTGGACCAAAACAAGGTAGCGAGTTCTCTCCTCATAGTTTAGCCTCTCAGCCAGAATAATGTGTCCTGAAAGAGTGTTGGCAACACTCACTGTTCTGTTAGATCCCTGAAAGAAAATGAGAGTTTATATGATAAGACAGAAGGAAAAGTGGATGTGAGCAATAAGTCATGATTGTTGAAGACATTTACAATGGTGTAGAGGGTGTTTATCATGGTGTGACTTGTCCATATACCGGGTCATTGGGGTTGTAAAGTATGCTGTATTCTATATGTCCATTGGGTCCGTCGTCAATATCCGTAGCTCCATTATTCCCAGAGAAGCCAGTGAAAATGGTCGTTCCAACTGGTGTGAGCTAGAAGAAAATATAAGAGCGGAAATAAAAAGTCAGCAGCTCAAATGGCCCACTGTGACTCCAACATGTACTTACAGTGAGCGCATGCTTAGGGCCATTACTGTTGCCACTCCAGCGCATTAGTACAACAAAAAGAAAAAAATATATATCAGAGAGGGGGAAATGTTGCAGTCAGCAGCAGTCTGAAGGTTTATAGAATAACAAAAAAGTAAGTATGAGAACCACTGCTGTTCCCCAGAGGCCTCAGCAGAGTCAACGGGAGCAGGCAGTGGGCAGGAGAGGGGGGGGGGCAGTTGACAGCAATGCAGAGTGACTCACTGTTGTGCTTACAGTATGAAAAGGTAAACACACTGTGAAATAATGAACACACAATGCACACAAAAAGTGTAGACAATGGAGGCAAGTTGTCGGGAGTCTGAAAGCACAGATTTTATGAATGTTTTGAATCATTGCTGGTGATTCAGGTCTGTTTTTGATGCGAGATGAACATAAATAATTCCTCATACCGTCATGCCTGGCTAGTTTTAATGAATAAAAAGTCAAGCGAAAATTACACGTATCTTGACTGTTTCATCTCACAGGGAAGCACTTGGTTTGTGCAGCCACATTGTACATACTTTATGTAAAAGACGAAGATATTGAACTTGCTTTTATTTCAAATATCAAACTGAAACATAACAAAATGTGTAATTAAGTAGACCTAAGTATCACCTCAGGGCTGCAGGTAGTATGATGTCATGGTCCTCAATAACATTGAGTAGACAACCTTATTTGATTTATTAGGGGGCGTTTTGGTCAGTCGCTTCTAAACTTTGATGACCCCACTGGCAGTGAAAAAAAAAAGTTTCTTACTATAGACAGCAAAGCATGTCACTATGCCCTCCTGTGAGAGTCTCACCCAAGAACACTTACATAAATAAGTTCAAATTCTGCACACAGTGTCACAAAAGTCCAGCAGAAACAACAACAGGAGTCGCTCCCTTACCTCGTTTATCGCAACATAGTAGCGTGGCTGCTGAAAGCGAGGGTTGTTGTCATTTTTGTCCCTCACAACAATCCGTACCTCGTGAAAGATGACAGTGCCAACCAGCTCATTGTAGCACTGGACCTGAACCACGATGGTAGTGATGTAGTTGGGGGGCTGAGAGAGAGAGAGAGAGAGAGAGAGAGAGAGAGAGAGAGAGAGAGAGAGAGAGAGAGAGGAGAAGAGAGAGAGAGAGAAGAGAGAGAAGAGAGAGAGAGAGAGAGAGAGAGCAGAGAAGAGAGAGAGAAGAGAGAAAGAGAGGAGAAAGAGAGATAGACAGAGATCTACTTCTAGCCCTAGAGAATGAAAGAGAGCTGAGAACTGTCTTAGCTATCTATACTGCTCTATCTGATTAGATCGATCCTATATCGAATGGGGTGTCTGTGTCCCATTTACTTTACTGAAGCATACAATGGAAGTTGTTATAGATTTCAATTCTCTAAAGAACAATATGTGTGCTATGTCAGAGATGATAACACGAGAGCAGCACTGACCTTCACTGCTGTCAAAACTAGCAGCGAACAAGCTCCCTAACAAGTGCAGAAATAAGCAATACACACAATGTTCTCAAGGCGAAAGGTTCACACTAAGTTGTTGTTATCGATATTTTCCTCTCTTTGCCATTTCTACCTAAATCAATAAAAGGCAAAAGTGGGCCCAACAAATATTAAAATAAAGCAAGATCAACCAAAATGTACTTTCAATACTCTCATTAATTAAGCTGCCTGCATGGTATTGTTGTAAACAAATCAGGGTTATGTTTTTTTTAATTATTCTTAGCTGGACTGTGCAGCCTGATTTTGCATTTTTTAATATTACATTTTATACATTATTTATGCGTCTGATTAAGCTGCTAGCCTTGTGCCATGTTCTGTTTAAAATGTATATTGGACAGCAGCAGCGGCTTGTCTCGTTGCCACCACTACTTGTCAGACATCATCTGAATTTATAAACAGTGATGATGTAATGCAGCCTGCTTTTCCCTCTCTCTCCTTCTTATTTACAAAGGCTTGACTCCCATGTCCTCATCCACTGATTTCTCCTATTAATTGGCCATATTTCTGAAATATTCCCATTAGTGGCTTCACGTATAGCTCCATCCCCTGACTCCATAAAATCGAAACTCACACTAAAAAAAACAGCTTCGTCCCTACAGCAGTCACAACACTTAACATCCAGTGAACCCCACACCTCACACACTTTACTGTACCATTTAATCTCATCTGTATTCAAAGCAGTTTAACTGGATACCTTGAGGAACTTAACTGAACATATTACACACACACACACACACACAGTGTCTGCATGTAATCAATTACTTACTATATTTAGCAGCAGTGTTGAATTATAATGCTAGATGGAAACCAATGACCACCAGCTTGGTTGCTACGTTACGTATTTTTTTCTGTTTGTAGCTTGTAGGAGTCAAGAATCGAGGTTAATTGCCTTATTGTATTGATATATATATATATATCACTTCCCTTATGTGTTCCCAGTTTGCAAGAGTTAAGATGACAAAGAACTATAGAAAATGAGTGTTTAACAAGGTTTAAGGAGTATGCTGCTTTTGTGTTGCGCATGTAAACACCCCTTATCTGATTCAGACACTTGCAATAGCCTGTATCATGATTCTAAATAACCTGGAGCAGCTATCTGGAATACTCTGTTAAAAAGTAAGATTTGTTGGATGTTATTGTCTCCTCCAGGTTTGAGATTATTCTGCCACGTGAGCAGGTGTTTCATTAATACAAGTAATGAAGACATTATTTTGTAAAACAACACATATAATCAGGGTTAGTGAGCTCCCCCTAAAGACTGTAAATATTGTAATTTTTGCATTTTTTCTTTTCATACAAATGTTTCTTTTCCTATATTTACATTATTTTTATAAATTAGGAATGCATTAAGCACTGTGTAAGAAGGGTGTTGATTTGTGCACAACAATGCACTTAAAGCTGTTACTCCGTACAGTACATAGTATTTCAAGTAAAGGTCTTCTGGCTAACTTGTTGCTTTTGGATGTGCCTAATGCTAAATAGTAAATACAGAGCTTTTTAACTTGTGACTAATTGGTATTGCCCTAAAAAAAAAGTAAAGCAACTCACTTGCATTAAAACACAGACAGATACTGTATACAACAATTGATAATGACTATCATGATAGTTACCACATTACAGAAATAGCTTGTGCACTACAAAAACTCAAAATCTTGCCAAGTATATTTGTCTCAGAATATGTCTTTACACCTGATATAAGACATAATGACTTCAGAAGTAACACTGCAGTGAGATATCGGGTCTTGTTTTGCATGATCTTGTTAAGTCAAACCATCATTTTTGAGTTATATCTCAGATGAAACACACATTTGTTAACATGTTTAATAGAAAATCACCAACGAACATCAGAAAACAGAAAACGTTTGAGTATTACTTATATTGTAACACAATATTTCATGATTGTGGTCAAAAATAGTTCAAAATGTGTTCTCCCAGCTAATTACTAGATCTGATTTATCTAAATATCCCTTCTTATTTCAAGAAATCTTACCAAGCAAATTCACACTTCTTTTGGAAGATTTCTGTACTTATTTCAAGTGAAAACACCATGTTTTCATTATTGTTTCATTTGTTTTTGGAGCAGCATTTTTTCCAGTGTGTGAAAAGTAGTAAGTTTGACTTTATCTTTCGTGATGTTTAATTAAGGATCACCATCTTTGGTCCTATACTCACATCTCTGTCCAGAATGCGCCCGGTGCTGTTCAGGTAGAGCCTCTGTCGGGTGGGATCGAGTATCACCCAGTAGTCATAGTTGTCCAGTAACGTCAGTGAGATGGTCCGGCCTGGGTCTTGGGCACGGCCATTTATCTGCATGTTTTCCACCAAAACTGTACCTGTGAAACCAGAGCAACATCCAATTAATAAATGGTTCTCTTGTTGAAAGACATTCGTTGTCACTTTTCTTTATTCTAAATTTGCGTTATTAGATCAGGTTCGTGTTGGACAAGACATAAACAATTAAATGTATTTTCAAAAGGCCTATCTCACCCCTTGACAAATGGTTTTGTTGAAAATGAAATACTGAAAAGCAAAAATGTGCTTGATGATTAAGGACATGTTTCATCAAAAAATCTGCCGAAATTAAAAGAAATGAAAAAATCAAAGGAGCACAGATTTGATGAACAAAGCCCCCATGAAGCTTATTTCAATTAAGGTTGTATTATATCTAGACAGAAGCATATGTTTTCTTCCATGTAATCAGCCTTTTCTTTTTATCTCATATGACCTTTCTGGAATAAAACTATGATCTTTTTTTTATAATTTCTCCAACATTGAACTCTCAACAGCCCTACACGACTTTTACAAATAAAACCTAAGATATCCGTAGTCTATCAAATCTCTTAGAATTATAATTGTCATCCTTGAGGGCACACATACTTTGTGGTGTATTTTCCACAACTTTTAATCAGTGACCGATTTGCAACAGCGGCCCTCTAGGACAACCCTCCCAAAGCCACACATGTGTGTATTGTTTGACAATATCAGACAAATTAGTGTTTTTTTAAGTAACTGGTGGTTAACCCTAAAAATAAAAGAAGAAGAATCCAGGGGGAGCAGAGATCAAGTGTTTTAATTAGGATCAGTTGTGCGACAACAACCCTTTAATCAGGTATGTAAAAGTACACCTTGACATGAAAGTCCGTCATTATAATACAACTGTTTTAAAAGTTTCAGAAAGAAGTTAGAAAGTTGCATGAATGCTTCAAAAATCTGGAAAATAGCATATGTTTAAAAGGGACCTATCATGCAAAATGCACATCTTTTATACATGAATATGTGTCCCCGGTGTGTCAGGGAACTCACCAAGTGTCAGAAAACACACCCCTCTCTCTTTTCCTCCATACCCAAATCTCTAAAACGGGGCTGCAACGGATCTGATACAGACTGCTTGCAACTTGTCCAGAACAGCACAGCCAGAGTTCTCACCGGTACAAAAAGGTCCGCACACATAACCCCCATACTTGCAAAACTACACTGGCTCCCGGTCCACTACAGGATCCAGTTTAAGGTTCTGCTCCTCACGTACAAAGCCCTGAATGGACAAAGCCCAAAATACCTCTGTGACCTCATCCATACCCAGACATCTACCCGCTCTCTCCGCTCCAGCCACGCTCCTCTTCTTTACATCCCCCGCACACGTCTCCGAACAATGGGAGACCGAGCCTTCTGCTCACTCGCCCCGCGTCTCTGGAACTCCCTCCCAGATCAGCTGAGATCTGCCCCTTCCACCGAGGTCTTCAAAACCGGCCTTAAGACCCTCTTCTTTCGGCAAGCCTTCCAATAAACTTTGAGCATGGTACACCTGGAGTACTGCCATTTTTTATCGCTATCACCGACTTTTATTTTTGTACTTTATTTTATATTTTATTTTTTGATTTCTTATTATTATTACAATTATTTGTTTAATCTATCAAAGTGTATTAGTATCCTTTGTTGTGAAGCACTTCGAGATTTGTCTTGGCAGATGAGAAGGGCTATATAAATTAAATGTAGTATTATTATTACTGATACAGATTTGAAATATCTCTGACGTCAGAAACAAGGAGCTCCGCCTATATGGGCAACTCTCCACCTATCAGGGGAATGAGAGGCTGCCGTGGCATGGTAACAGCATGGTAACATGACGCTTGTGCCTCACCCCCCTCTTTGCAGGGGGGCGTGGTCAGCTGCAGCTCATTTGCCACAGAATCAGCCCTTGCAAAAACAGGGCTGGAATAGAGCAAATAAAGCGAAATGAGGCATGGCTAAAATGCATGATCTGTTTGGTATTTTCTTAAAAAAACTTCACAGACATGTTTTATATAGGTATGGCCCTACGATATATTATTCAAATATAGCATGATAGGTCCACTTTAACCCTTCTCTTGCGTTTCGGGTCAAAAGTGACCGAATGACTTTTATTTTAATCATAAATATTGTGTTTTTCATCCAATTGCCTCAATACCTTATGTTGTCCTCCACACTAGGCCTCTGAACATATACACTTGATGATCACCACTTGCATTGAATTTTGAGTGATTTATTCAACAGTGAAACACCCTTGACGTTTTCGGTCAGATTTGACCGCCATAGAAAATGAATGGGTACGAGTGTATTATGTTCATCTTGCAGATGGAAAACATATATATACACACACACACACACACGCAAACACACACGTTACGGGAACTTCTCCCTTTCTAGCGCTGTATTATACAATGTATCATACCTTCTCACAGGTGCGAGCTCTGTGCCCCTCGAGAAACACAAACGTCTCACTTTCTCGTGCTAAATGCGCCTCCCTTACTGGCTCTCAAGCAGTTACATGTGTGCCTTGCTCACATTTGACTCATTGACACAATGAGCAGGCGACCGATTAGGCGATTTTCTGTACCAGGGGCTCTGGACACATTTTTGAACCAGATGAAGAGGAGATTGAACCAGATGAAGAGGAGATAGAGGAAGATGTCTCAGAAATGGAAGACAACAGCGATCCAGACTATGAGCCTACAACAGACCAGGAAGAGGCACCTGAGGGAGAGGCCCCTGAGGGAGATTAGGGAGAGGCCCTTGAGGTAGAGGCCCCTGAGGGAGAGCCCCCTGAGATAGAGGCCCCTGAGGGAGAGGAGCCTGAGGTGACATTCCACAATTTTGCATTGCCAACTATGTGCGTGAACACATGTGAATACACACACATGTTCTGTTATGGTATATTTCTCTTTCAATAAATGTTCATCGAAGAAAACAGTATCAGTGTCTTATTTTATATTCATCACAGTGAATGCTGAACTTGATGGGCCCACCGGTGGGTCCGGACCATGACATGAAATACTGGCTTGCTTGTATCAGATTAATACATCCCATACATCATTGGAACGGGAAGAATCTCAGCTACAACACTAACTAAATCATTTCCATCTCCAGTAAACACAGCCTACATGGCAAGCATTTTTTATAATATACAGTAATGTAAAATAAGCACTATCTTTGAACTTATTGCCAAAAATAATATCAAATTCACCCCTGGTGTCATTCTGTCTGTCATCCCTTGATTATACTTGCTTTGACTGTTCAAATGAGATGTCACTGGGTTCTAGAGATATCACTGTGCAAAACACACAGGTCAATTTTGACCGAAAATAGCATGGGAAGGGGGGTATGACCTAATGCAAGAGAAGGGTTAAGTATACAATATTGCTTCATTACACAGTTCATTTGATATATAAATACATTTCCAACAAATCATCCTAAACTAATCTTTCATACGCTATATTTCAGATTCCATTAAATATATTGTACAAATCTCATTAATTGTTTGCCAAATGAAATATGTTTCAAAGGCCAACAATTGCAACAACAGAATAAGCAATGTTCTTACTAATCATAAAGTGACGACTTTTATCTTAACAATATTTGGATGACAAAAACATGACAAAAACATATAATTCATTTGCACATGCTGTAGAAGGATCCATGTCATGCAGATATACTCTTGTTATGTTTATATTAACATGCAGTGTTGGATGAAAATGTATCCCTTCAATGTGTGATAGCATATAATCGCTGATCACATTTTTATACAATGACTGTCTTAGTGTGCTTGGACAAAACATATTTGAGAATTCAACACCAGAAAATAATGTATTAATGAAAGAAAGAGAAGTTTATAAAGCTTTCATTCATTAAGCAGCACGACAGGCAAAATCCCAGCTGCAAAACATAACATGTTGCGTTTTTCATTATTCTGCGATTGTTTTTCCCTTATTAATCCCCTTTGCATCACACAAGTTTCACATGTATAAACAATATGCATAAGTAAGCCGGTGACTCTTTAAACCACAATATGTTTTCACCAAAAAGTGAGTTTTAACCTAATCATCTTAACAATATATGTATAAATACTTATATATGATACAAGCAGTTGACATGCCTCACCAAGCTAAAACGTGACAAGGTGTTGGTATTAAATGGGATTTTTAATGAATAATTTCATCCTTTCGTAAAATAGGTTAATCCATTTGTAGAGTCACTTAAAACTTGTTAAGCCCCGAGCCTGTTTTTCAGGTCTCAGGCTCGAAAATGACATTCCCAGAACAAATGACCATATTCCCTTCTAAAAGGGTTAAATTAATAATCTTTTTTTCTCAAAGCAAGGTTACACCTGTGAGTTGGATTTGGAAGTGTCAGAATCAATATAGATGTTTTTATTTTAAAGTAAATTCAGATTGAACACAGTAAAAAAAATTAAATGATTGTGTCCGTCCCAAAAAAAAAAAATACTTATAGTGAAAACCACCCTTGAATGATGGGATGGTAGACTAAAAGCTTTAGCAATCCAAACTACAACATATAATAAGTACCCTGTATCAAGATTGATGCAAAACAAGTGAAATTTGACCTTTTTAGAGAGATTTAGCACAACAAAAACACATCTGGGGTCATTTGGGTGGATTTTCCATATCTCTGGCCCCCCTTGGTCGATTTTGCGGATTGACATCTCTTTCTAACCGTCAGAGCCAATGGAATCGAGGGGAACTCCCACATACTCCTTATTTGGTAATGTGTGTGTGTGAGACTGCCGCATAGAGTGGTGAAGTCCCTCCCCTTCCGGTGGACCTCCATGGGACCTTATTTCGGAAAAATTATGTATTGAAGTCAATGGAGAGAGAAAGATTATCTTTCGATCCCGTTTGAATTGTGCCACGAATTACACATATGATGTTTGTCAATTTAAAAGATAATTTTGTTAATTAAGTCAAAAAAATTAAAATGTGTCGTAAAACTGTGAAGTAACACATTTGTTTGTGTGAAACGCTGAATGAACTACATCTCCGGTCTAGCAGAACAACACACGTCACCAAGATGGCCGTCACTGTCTTGTCAACAAAAGGATTGACTACCCTCACTATCACCACAATGAAACACGTCCAGAAGAATGTCATGCAAAGCTGCCTGCCTGCCTGCCTGCCTTCCTTTGATACTCTCTGAACTGCCTGGTCTTTTTAATGTTTAATGTCAACCATTTGTGCAGATAGCGTGAAGTAGAAAAGATCGCAGATGCTAATGTAGTGTTAGCATTTCTCCCCCGGGCTTAAATTGTGTATTATAGAATGATCACACCGGTGACAGTACTCTTCAAAGGGTTCACGAAATATGACTACTACTCTTATGGCCCGTCCACACTACAGCTTCGACAGCTTCAAAAACAGTTTCCAACGCGTCTGCCCATTCACTTTGAATGGGGTGACGTCACGTTGCCTCGCTTTTCGCCGAACTGAATTGTGGGTAGCATAGCGGTCCATCTCCGGCGTCAGAAGTTGAACAATGTTCAACTTCTGACGCCGGAGTAGCCAGCGCCAGCCAATCAAATCCCGTTTCTGAAAATATGACAGCTCAAGCCCTAGCCAATCAAACCGCGTCCAAGCTGGGAGAGATATCCCGTCGTTCATTTCTATATTTCAAAAAAAGATGGAGGAGAAACTAATTATCGCCTTAGCAAATCACCCGGTTTTGTATGACCAGACCCTCTTCACCTACCGGGATACAAACCGGAAGAACCAGTCATGGAGGGAGGTGGCAGAGACAGTGGGTGAAACTGGTAGGTTTTCGCCTGTTTGGGGAGTTTATATATATATATTGCTCGCATAAAATCCCCGGGGTTTTTTGCTTTGTATGTCGGGGGCGGGAGACTCATGTGATTGGTTGTTGGTCGCGTTGCTTGAATAAAATCCCCAAGCTTCAGACACGCCCAGCTCCAAGCTTTTTTTGAAGCTGTAGTGTGGACGCTCCGTTACTGTTTAACATGTTGGGTTACTTGATGTTACTTCATATTAAGGCTAATAAAAATGACAAGGCTGTAATGCTAACTAACGTGCTAGCTACTAGCTAGGTAGCTAACTTGATCTAGCCACTCTTGGTCCTTTCATCAGACGGGAAGCGAAAAGAACGAGCAAGACCCATTGCTGATATGATAACAACCTGGTACTAAGCACACAGGCATCTTGTTAAAGTTATCTTATCTTAGCCATCACCAGATAGATTATATCTATATGACGCTGATCTTAGCTATCTCTTAGTGGAGGAAAACAATTGTGACATCACTTACGCGACTCTGGGATTTGTAGTCTTTCTAGTTGCATATTTTTCATAGTCTTATATTTCAACAGTTTTAGGACAATGGAAATGATTTTTTAAGATTGACAAACATCATATGTAATTCATGGCACAATTCAAACGGGATCGAAAGATAAGTTTTCTCTCTCCATTGACTTCAATACATTATTTTTCCGAAATAAGGTAGTAGATGGGCGTGACTACGCCACTCAATAGCCAAGAGCGGAAGTTGCGATAACTCTGGTGGCTACCATTAGCAGCTAACTTTTACTCTCCGATTTTTACATAAAAATGGAATTATGGATTATAAATAAAAAATATTATTACCCAGAAACATTATCAACCTATGGATTAACCGATTCAGCCGCGTTTGTTCTCGTTTTAATGCCATTGAACCATGTATTTTGATCAGATTGACAGCTACGGTGAGACGATCTCCCGTAAAAGCTCCGTAAAGGTACGTGTTGTGATGTCTGTGTTTGCTTCCCCTGTCAAGAGTTCGGATCACTCAGTGATGATATATATACCTAAATAATCTGTGGAACCTCAGCTTTAATCGGATATCTTGTATGTGCAGCAACAATAAGTAATAAGGGTATCTTTTATCTTGAGTTCTGTGCCAAACTGCGTTAGCATTTTTCGCTCAGGGGTCATTTAGATGCTTCTTATGAGACTTGTGTTTTGTTTTGGTAAAAATGGTTTGTATCATCAATTAGCTGAGACTATTCCCGTTAATCTGGTATAACACATTAATAGGTTCTTAAATATTAAGATCCCCTGAGACAGTGTCGTGAAAAAAAAAAGAAAAGTACCCGCCGGCGGGGACCTTGGGGCTTAACAGGTTTTAAACTCTCAGATACTTGGCAAGGAGTACAGATGGAGGTGTGATGGAAGCTTTCGCCTTTTAATTATAATCCAGACGCCTGCATTTTTTCAATTCTACTATTAATGACTGCGCACCCTGTTTGCAGGCGTCAGAGTTTGATGCATTTACGTTGTAATCACAAGGACCTATAATTATCTGTCTCACTTGGGCAAAACTCCTTCTGAAAAATTGATCTTCTAAGAATTTAATTTAAAAGTCAAAAGGACCCCCCTGTTGCCGGTTCATTAATCTACAACACAGATTTTCATAAATATATCTGCCTTAGTAACTTGAGTGGTGAGCTACATCTTTTGGAAACTCTCGGGTCGTAAATTATGCCGCTGATGATATTACAAGGGAGGGCACAGGGAGCCTCCTTCCTTTCTCAAGTTAATTGAACTTCAGTTGTTTTGCTGTGACAGTCAATACTCCCAATGTTCTGGGCACTTCCACTCTCACTCTCAGTCTCAGTCGCATAGCATAGTTGTTGTGCTCATCATTCAAGAGGATGCCAGGTTGTGTTAGACCTTTATAAACAAGAGCTAGCCAGAGTTCCACAGTGCTGTATAATTCTAAATAATTAAAATCTCTCTCTCTTTGGTAGTATGTGACTCGGTCAGGGTCATCTCTGGTCAGAGGCACCTCTGATCTTAGCTTCACAGTGGACTAACCCCAGAGAGACAACACACAGAGCTTACTTGTATCCCAAACATCAATAATGTTGGCAAACGCAGATATGGCACAAGATAATATTTCTGATAGGGCTCCAAGTTTAGAAGAAAATCTAAATGTTGGATTGCGGTTTATTGGGTTAGCATTGAGGCCTGTTTCAAATATGCTTATAGCTCAATCCATGATCTGCATATGATATATAAAAGGTTAAGGGTGTCAGAAGAAAGCAAACCGAAATAAACAAGTGGGTATGAGAGGTGAAAAAAAGGCAGTTGTTTCATTACTAAAGACTTACATGGCAACAATAAATCTGTTGTTGCATACATTTAATGAAATAACTTAATTTTCTTAAGTAAATATTACATGCACACATGTAGGAGGTATTTTGTTGAACATTGGGGCAAAAAATAAGAGATGCAATTAGCTCTCTTCCTGAAAGCTGCAGTATATAACAACAATTTCAGTTTTAGTTCATGGAGGACAAAAGTTCTCCTTAACAGATGTTAAATTCATTTGTATTATGTCAATTCACAATTTGAACCACTGCAGCAAAATGTTGCACTTGTTTGAAGCAACTTCGACACATTTGCACCAAACCAGAACATGCTTTTTTGGGGATAAATCTGAAGGATTTAGATTTTAAAGTGTATCACCTGACTGAAAGTAGAGTTTTTGAGGACAAGACACACATAACTTTGAACCACTGATATCTTTGTGTAATGTAAGATTCAGATGCAGTATTGCTTTGCAGACTAATGCACTTGGTGGCCATTAACCACAAAGTGCTTTATTGTTTGAGTCTCGTGCTAACTTTTAATGCAGGCCTAAAATTACTAGGCCATTTAAAAAAGTCTCTGCTGGGACTAGACTTTAATAATCCCATATGTTCAACATCTAATTCACACTCATATCTATTCCACTTTTATTTGGATGACTGATTTGAGCAGTGACGAAGAACACGTGCTGTGGCCACAGCTGTCTTTAGGACATCTAACATGCTGCCAAAACATTTGTAGATCCTCTTAACTTGCCAAGATGACAAAACCACCTGATTTCTAACCCCTGCAGCCCTCTGTGGGAGTTTATTAGTCAGCATTGGAGAAATGCTGTTGAACAAAGTCAGTATGAATAAATCAGTTATAAAACATGTTTCCTTTAAAAAATGGGCAATACTTTCACCGCAAACAATCCGAGAGAATTTCTTTGTAATGTGCTTTTTGAATTATTGTTATTTCTGTCTCTAGACATGTTAAGACATTTCTCAATGTCTTCCCATCAATTTACTGAAAACACATTACAACATATCCTTGCATAAAAGTGAGCATGTTTTAACTTACATATGGAGATGTAACTGAATGTGTGGACATCACAACAGCCAGTATTTACAGATTTCTACATTGCATATTGAACATGCCATTTGTTCAATGTGCGTGTTCATTTTCATGTACATACTAGAATGGAAAAACACTGAAGATATGTTTTCAAAATAGGGGTAGAAAACAGTATGTGGATCCTCTCTCTTTAATAACATCCAATTTGTCCATCACCACTTTTTTTATGTGTGAAGCCTTTCCTTTTGACGGACAAGAAGTACAACATCTAGGGAGCATTACTTAATGTAAATAAAAAGTATACAAATATCCAGTAGCCTACACCTTTCTCCATCATATTATTGTGCAGCCATGACTATGGGGCATCTGCAACACATCACTGCAGTCTGAGCAATGATGCCTGACATGACTAAGAGGAGGAAGAGGAGGATGATCTACGAAGATATTTTAGGACTGAACATGTCTGTGTGCTCACAATGACTGGTGGCCAACCAGAAATAATGGAAAGCAACTTATGCAGTCAAATTATAAGACTAGAAGTATTTGTCTCGGAAAACCTTGACACTCATTCAGGCACATGCTCACAAACACATACAGTAAACATGTGCACCAGCTGTCACAGGGCACACTGTGCAGCACACATTGCCAAAAGTAAAATATGCGTTTTACAGCCACCACCAAATGAGGAGGGATATAATACCCTTGCCATCTTGGCACTTTAAATGCTTAATAACCTCTAATTGCCTTTGATTTAATTTGACATGAGAAACATCTGTCTGTGTATGCCTGTCTGCCAAAGTAAACCAGAGTCACAGCAACAAAGGAAATAAGCTGCAGCTGTTTCATTCTTTAAACAGAGATTCTTCCTCTGGAGAAAAGTTTTCATTTTCATAGTGGGTGAGGTGCAAGTCATACATACAATATTCCCATGCTGAGTTTATATGGGGCCCTGAACATAATGATGATCAGCGTGGGGAAACTATCAACTTTCTCCCATCAATTTAGCGAGGAGCTATATTGCTACTGTACCCACATACAATCATCATTTTCTGGCTGCAAGTTGTTGTATAAAAATCCCTGCGGTATGAAGGCTCTCCCTATGCCTTATGAAACCTCTTTTATACCCGATTTCTGAGCATCATATACATTCTAATACATTTAAATATTATACAAATAGGTTTTCAAACACTACAATATAAAAGCCTAGCATTGTTCCAAAAATGGCCTTCCTAGATTGCATTTCATGTGTCATACCAGAATCAACAAACAGCTAAGAATGCAGTCCCCAGTGTCAGTGCTACCTAGCAAAAAAGTGGGTATGTCAATATTTGTGCTTATATTTGGTCATAAAACAAGGAATTAGACAAATTGAAATATTGACCTGCTGAAGGCGCTACATGGAAAGTCCAGGCTTTATCAAAGTAATTAGGTAACACACAGCTATTGCCATCCATGGAACCAGAGAAACACCTATACATCCGCTTCAGCTGTAACCTTTTGTAAAAGCTGAAAAACCTCTGATTCACACAAACTGGAGTAACTATTTGTCCTGGATGACAAATGCTTGTTTGATAACTTCACACATGTAATCCATTCTTTGACTAAATACACAGGGATATACTGTCTGCCTAGAGTACATCGTCTCATCATGTTGCACAATCTTAAGTGTGATCTTTGTGCAGTATCCAGATCGCGTCCTTGGGTTTCGTGAAAGGCGCTATATAAATTGAAATTATTATTATTATTTAGATCAGCCCCTCACACCTCTGCACTGGCTGCTTTGTTCATGATGAACATAATGGAAAGGTTAGCTAAAGGAACATCTTTGGCTGGTGCCCAATTCTTGCTCCTGATATCTGTTTTCGACCACAGATGTATGCCTGAAGTTCTTCTTGGTGAAAATGTGTACTTGTTTTTAAGGCTGGTTGGTTTTATTTGCAGTCTACGTAAAGGCAGGTAACCAAAAGTAAGGTATACACTGTAGGTACAGATGTACTTTGTATAACTTTTTTTGTAAAGCCTGATTACATGAACTGCCTTAGATGAAGACTGATGAAAGATATAAATTGTCACACATTTTCAAGTAAATGAAAAATATCAGCTGCAAACTTCCATAACATTCAAAGTAGATATTTTACTGTGTGGCAACAGATTTCACACTGCAATCAAAATAAACTAATGCACAAACAAATGTGATGCATTATTGTTTAATTAAGTATGACCCATTTTTGCCACACAGTCAGGATGATTTCATATCTCTTGTGAAATGATTATATTCCTTTTGAATGCAAGCCAAAGAAACAAACTGGTCCAGCAAATTAGTTTTGACAGTGCAACTTGCATAAATTCATAATAATGTGGTGTGGTTCTGTTTTGTAGGCCAGATTGCAGTGTGATGAGAACAGTCTAGGCAGCTTCTATGCAGTCCTACGAGAATGGAAAAAATAAACTGCACAATAGACGGCCATCACATATGCCTCAAACCATCACAAAGGGCCAATATGTTATGTTTTCATCATTGTAAATCCAACCCTCATTGTAAGAGAGCGATATGTTATTATTAGAATCCAGTGATGTCTTGAGCTTTCCAAGAAAGAAAAACAGTGGCAGGAAATTGTGTGGGTTTAGGAAAGATGGAAAACTAGACTTAATAATGATGCTGAAAAGTACAATAGGCCATCAGCACTACTTCTTAATAGACATCATTTAAATGGATGGTTGCTTTGTCTGCTTAAGAACGATAGAAGATGTAGCTTTTTTCAAAGGTCTTTGGTCTTCCTGCAATTTAGGTAAGCTGCTGTTCAGTATACAAACATATTTATATTTAACTTTTAATTAAGTCCCTAGAACATTGAAGTCTACTTTTACATATCATATATTTTCTACATACTGATGTCTTGTACCATTCCTAAAATAATGTAATCTTACATATTCAGTACATGACAGTCACAATGTATTACTTTGGATAGGATTTAAAGCATTTGCATTCACTTTGAACATGTTCAATGTATGTGTCAGTGGCTCGTACATCATAAGATTTAAAACTGGCATTACAGGGCTACTCAATTGCTATGGCATTCAACAAACGTGCATTTATACTTTCAAGGACTTTTAAATAGGCTGAAGCATTTATCGAGTACTCGAAAGAGCATTCATAACTTTGAGTTAACATGATATGTATCTGATACCCAGCTCATTTAAAAAGAGAATACACTATGACTCAAGTCCTTTTAATGCTTAAATACTAGATAGCTTTGCGTCTGTATGAACTGCAAATGTGATGTTTAATTACATGAACGCATAAGCACATGAAATGCAAGGCATGTCTTTTGAACCAAGGTTAAGTTGGGCTCGACTGCTTCAAATACCATTGTGGTTGTACAGGATGAGATAATAGCTGTTAACAACTGTTCACATATGATAAACAGTAAGGGCAAAGGCCAGCCAAAGACATATTGTTGTTAAGATATTGATCTAATCTACGTTTGAATGGACTCAAGTCTTTACTCGTATATTTTTAACCAGTAGAGGTAGGTAGGAGGCAGCATCTTAAAATTGGGGCATCGAATAAACCACTGCAGCCTGAGGCTGAAGCGGCTGGAGCAAGCTCAGTTAGTATCCAAATTCCACATAAGAGCAGTCTGTCCAAAGCTCACATTTTAGGAACCTAGCATTTCATCTGTGATGTCATACTGATTTACAGCCCGGAGCTGCTCCATTGATAATGAATGGGAGAGTGACTCTGTGCTTTCCTAGAACGTTAGCTTGAAATATGTCCTGGGTATTGGAACTGACTTCAATCCAAGGACTGCCAACATTTTTAAGCAGTTCTCCATGCAACTGTACATTGAGATGACATCAGACATGGGGCAACTTCATCTCTCTTATTACTAGATATGGCAGCGAGTGACGAATATTCGTCAATACACCCAAAACTGTTAAAGGGCAAGATGAAGAAAGTATATGCATATTTGCTACATTAATCTGAAACATTTATAATCCAAACATGTGTTATACTTTCTGGGAAATATACCAATCTCAAAGACAGATGCACTACCAGATTGAGTTATATATAGACACAAATATGTGTGACACAATTTGAAATAGCTCCAGTCTAGTCTACACTAACCACATTTAAAACTGCCTCTTCTCAGTGCTAAAGTAATTAAAAACATTATGATTAACTTAAAGTCCCAACACAGCCTCAAGCCAGTAAGACAGTCTCAAGGCAATGCAAGTTCATTAAAACTGTGAAGTCCACTGAGACAAATGTAACATTTGTGATATTGGGCTATACAAATAAACATTGATTGATTGATTAAAAATAAACAGCATTTTAAGAGGAACACATTTATTGTCATCTTCCTGCAGTAAAATTAGTTCATAAACTTGGACCTGGGAAGTTATTTTGAATTGGGGTAAGGCATTAAGAGAAACTTGGAACATACAGCTTTGTTATTGATTTCTTGGTCATTAGTATGAAGAAAGGAAAAGCTGTGCTCACACACTGCAGAGGATCCTCTGTTGAGACAACCCAGTCTCACGGCATTTCGTGTTCACCAACACGATTTTAATCTATTGATTCGTGTTCACCAACACGATTTTCCCCTTTTTTTCGTGTTGCACAGCACGATTTTAAAAGCAATGTATTTCTACTGGTAATGTGTTTCGTGCCTGCAACACGTGTTTTTCTCCGGTCGGGTCGTGGAAGACCGGAAGCTGTGTGGTTCAAAAAAACATTTTCTTACTCAATATCAAGCCACAATTATTGCTTTTTATTTTAAATCGTATAATTTCTGACTTTTGTTGCCGTCTGTGAGGAAAATAAATGGGGCTCAGAGCCTCAGAATACTGAAATCTGTATTTTTTAAATCTTTTCTTCCTTCTAATTTGTTATTATTTTCAAAATAACACACTGTTATTTACTCACCAATAACACACAATTATCCTTGCTTTTATTTATTGGTTTGATTCCATAATCTCGGGCTTTTTTGGCATCCGTCAGGAACTGAATTTCAAAATAAAAATAACCGGAAACAGACGTAGGCATTTCGAGCGATTACCCAAGATCCTCAGCTATGGTTTAAGCTCGCTGATTGGATGTTTTAATGCATGCTGGGATTTGGTGTTTATATGATATGAAATCCGGAAAACATTTTAAAAGAATAAAATAATACTTAATTCCGAGTGTTCTTGCTTTTCTCTTTGAAAGTCATCACATAACGGCATTGTAATACACGGTTTGGCTGCATTACATATTACAGATCTGCCGTAGTTCTTTATTTATAGAGCCCTGATGAGAAGACCTTTGGAAAAACTGGAAGAAATGCCGCCGAAACTGAATACTTGACGTGGATCATAAATATATCAACAATTAAACAACATCTTCAATTTCTCTTCACACAATACGTCTCCTTGCAGTATCAACACTAATTCGGCTGACTTTTACATTTGATCTAATTCATAGATAGGTTATATTTACACCATAATGAATATAAGAATGTAAATACTGAGTCTGAAATAGTATAGCAATATGCTGTAAAATTATGTGAAAGCATGAATAAAACTACAGATGTTGTACACTAATACACTACACTAATAATACAAAGTTATTATGGCTGTGTGGACCTTGTGTGCACCACCTAGTGGTTAAAGCACGTTATTGAATTATTGTTTTTATGTGTTATATTTGATTAAAAAAATATTAAGAGTACATACTTTCATAGGGGGAAAGTAGAAGGTCTGTGATAGAAATATAGAATATAAAAAATCAAGACGATACTATAAGTGATCTCTACAATAAAACAGTTTAGTGCAGGATGTACAAAGATATTAATAGGAGGAGGTGCAAAACAGATAAACGAATTAACCTTTATTTAAACATTAAATAATACTTTAGATTAAGGTCTTCTTTTAAATAAGAAAAAAACGTTGGGGGTATCTATCTACAGATAAATATTAAGCCTGACAAAGTACTTAACGTCTAATATATTGCTTTCCTGCAATGTTAACTATGTTGAAGCACTTATTTTAACTGATATTATACACATTAATTATACTCTTATGTATGTAGATAGAATAAGAAATGTGCAGAATATGACAGTTTAATGGTGGAGGTACACACATATTGATAGATGTCTTGTAATGCGCTGTTGAGGAACCTGTGACCCAAGATTTTCATTCATTGCATACAACGTAGTTGTGTATCTGATATGTCAATAAACCTTTGAAAATCTTGAAATCTTGAAAGGGATGTGCAAAATAGCCATAATATACAGTCTTTAATTAACTATTAGTAGAGAATAACGAGTAATGAATATACTTTATTACTCGTTTCCATTCATGTCAATTGCAGATAAATGTTTAGTTTTCTCAAGCATCCATCCATCCATCCATCTTCTCCCGCTTATCCGTGGTCGGGTCGCGGGGGTAGCAGTTCCAGCAGAGAGCCCCAAACTTTCCTTTCCCTGGCCACATCAACCAGCTCTGACTGGGGGATCCCAAGGCGCTCCCAGGCCAGCGAAGAGATATAATCCCTCCACCTGGTCCTAGGTCTACCCCTTGGTCTCTTCCCAGCTGGACGTGCCTGGAACACCTCCCTAGGGAGGCGCCCAGGTGGCATAGGTGCCCGAACCACCTCAACTGGCTCCTTTCGACGTGCCAACTATCAAATATCTCTCCTGATTGTTGGCACTTGACAATCACCTTACCTGAATTTTACTCAGGTGTAACTAAAGTCTGATTTAAGGGTTGTTTATATTTCACATCATTAATAAGAATCTGCAAAGTAACTCAAATAAGTGTAGTGGAGTAAAAATACCAGGTTAACCTCTGAATTGTAGTGGAGTAGAATTACAAAGTAACAATGAGCTGTCATGTGGGTATATTAATGCTACTGTACGCATTATGGACACAAGCGATTTTCACCCATTTATTAATTATATGTTTTACATTTGATAGCACCAATGTGTTTAACACTGGCAACTTCTAATTGTGGGAAAAACGAAAACGTTCAGTAGAGATGTCCCATAGAACATTTTGCGAAACACAATAGCCAGCATGTGTAGTTCTGGGGGGGCGTTCGATTCCAGTTTTGGATAGTCTGGCGTGGTTTCGTTCCATTTCAAACAGCTGTTTGACGCTCAACGTAACCTTGGCGCACTGCCACTCCAACATCCAATCCCAGAGTTTGAAGATTAATCATGGGGACTGTAGTCCTAAACAATAGCTGGGGATTATGGGTAGTGTAGTGTCTTCGGCCATCCTAAACTCCTAGAGGCCTATGTCTGTTTCCGGTTATTTTTATTTTGAAATTCAGTTCCTGACGGACGCCAAAAAAACCAGAGATTATGGAATTAAACCAATAAATAAAAGCAAGGATAATTGTGTGTTATTGGTGAGTAAATAACAGTGTGTTATTTTGAAAAGAATAACAAATTAGAAGGAAAAAAAGATTTAAAAAATACAGATTTCAGTATTCTGAGGCTCTGAGCCCCATTTATTTTCCTCACAGACGGCAACAAAAGTCAGAAATTATACGATTTAAAATAAAAGCAATAATTGTGGCTTGATATTGAGTAAGAACATGTTTTTATGAACCACACAGCTTCCGGTCTTCCACGACCCGACCGGAGAAAAACACGTGTTGCAGGCACGAAACACATTACCAGTAGAAATACATTGCTTTTAAAGTTGTGCTGTGCAACACGAAAAAAAGGGGAAAATCGTGTTGGTGAACACGAATCAATAGATTAAAAATCCTGTTGGTGAACACGAAATGCCATGAGACTGGGTTGGTTGAGAGGGACTCCAAATACTCTGAAATCCTCAAGCTGAGGTGTCACATACAGTATCACCAGCACACTTTAAATAGTGCGTTTTAACTGCAATGTGCTGCTTTAACCTGCTTTCCCCCAGCTGACTGATTCCTTGTAAACATAGTCAGTTCTGAGTGAAACAGAAGGCCACGCTGTGTCTGCAGCCAAACTGTCTCACTGTTGTTTTCCCATCCCACATCATTTGTGACAAACTAGTGGGACTGTGAATACTGTCTATGCCAAACTAACAGCTGAAGGTTCGGAGAGAGCTGGTACAAAGAGGGGATCAGACATGACATATAGCTGTGCTCTAGAAATAAACTCCTAATTTCCCAGCTGCAATTATGCTTTTGTTCTTGTCTTTGTAGCACAGATCTTCTAAAGAATGTAGCTATCAACAGGAGCAAAAGGCCAAGCTACCTGTTCTGTAAGGCTGTCCTTTTACAATGCAGTGCTTCCATTAACCTCGTCATGCAATGCACAATCACAATAACAAAGCGGGATCAATGTAGGTCTATGAACACAATAATACTACACAAATAAATAAGGAACACTATGGACAATTTAGAATATAGCTTTCAAAATAATTAAAAGATCAGTCCAAGTGTGTTGGTTTGTGTGTTTGTGTGTATGTGTCCCCGATGTGTCTGTGTGTGTGTGTTTGAGATGGATTAGTTTGGGGATTATATTTGTTAATCTATACAAACAATATTTATATTCCTTAACTTTTTAATAGTTAAAAAGAGAACAGTGTCTTTATATATCTAACCTCTGAATTTTGCAACAGATTTATGCATTTTTTTTATTTTTTTTTATTTTTTTTTTAATGTATGACATTTTCTTCGAGGGATGCATGCCAACAAACTAACCACCATACTGAAGTGTCACAAAATCTAGCAAGAGAGAGGGACGGTTCAATCCCTGTTGTTGATCATCACACATTGTAATGGGTTTGCAAATTTGTTTTGCTTGAAAATGAGATACACGTATTAAATATGAATGATCAATCATGTGAGGATTAAACTAATCCACAATCTCATTACAATATGGTGGGAATTAATTGATAATTGCTCCATATCTTATCAACCAGGTGACAAAACATTAAATAAACCCTACAATACAGACAGCTTTCAGATTTCCCTAGTCTTTGTATTTAAAATAAAACAAATAAATCAGGTTTTTACAAAAGTTGAAAAATAAAATGTTTGCAAGCTCACACAGTTGTTTCGTTGCCGGATGATGCAGAATATACATCAGACTATCTCCTAGCAACCTAAGCCTTCCTGTGGAGAAAAAGCTGTGTGCGACTACAAATATTCAAGGAGGTTTTGATTAACCTTTATTTCATTGCAGAGTTAATAGTTATGACCCAGGAAATGCTAGCATCATTAAAATCGCCCCAAGCATCATTGTGGTGTCCATAAACTTGGCACCATTGTTTCAGTGGAGTAGCTCCAGGATATTTCCTCTGATGATGATATCAAAACATTCTTGGCTATGCAGCCTGGGGGAGAAAAAACTGTTTGAATGTCAAGATTACAATACAAATGTTGATTTTCTCTTAAATATTGCAACTAAATCTACAAATAATTTCCATTGTTTTGCACTTTTTGGATTTTATTTAGTTTTTGTTCATGCAATGGCCAGCATGTAACTCTTAATGTACTGCAGTGATCTCGCCACTTTTCTCCGCCATAGCACAGGGTGGAAAACTAGCAACCATCATCCTACTCTATAGTCTCTTCACGTACTTAGAGGGAGATGCTGCAGTGAAAGAACACAGGGATTCCCTTGGAGAAATGAGAATAAAAAAATATATATTCTATGATGACACTATTAATCTAAGTTGACAATACCACCACATTCTGGTGGAAAACCAGCTGAATAATGCAGTGAGGGCTGTGTGCTCACACCATGACCAGCACTCATGAAATAGGCCTTTTTCTATTAGCCTTAAAAAAAAAATCTGGCCATAGATAGGGTGAATTTAGTGCAAAAGATTCACTTCAAACTTATTTTCTGTGATCATGCATGAAGTAAACACATTCAATTAGATCAAGTAATTTGACCCAGACATTAGTTGGTACTCAGAGGTTATTTGAATCTCAGAGACTAAGCACTTTACATTGATATTCAAACCAGTGATTCCAAGTATGGTCAACAGTGCAAGGCCTATTTCATAGCGTAATTATGATAAGCACAGAGTGATATACAACAGGAACAGAACTAATTATGCTGACCGCTTATCTTCACAATATTAAATAATTGCTCTCTTTATTAGCACATCAAACATTTAAATGTGTTTCCCACTTCTAAAGAAAAAAACAATACATGAACTCTCATGTTCCGATTAACCCAGCTTCCCCAAATGTCTTTATTTTTGGTGTCTATATACGCCGGCATCCGGAGACATGGATGATCCTGCGGTCCTGTGTCCTGGATCGCGAGCCCTGGATCTTGAATCGTGGCTGTGGTCCTGGATCATAGGTCCTGGACGGATATCCTCGTGGATTCATCTTCCTATTATACACACATGCATTTCCAAACATTTGGACTTCCTATGTTGCAAATGTATTATCTTTTCAATTTACACACGGCATCCATTGCACGTCTGTCCGTCCTGGGAGAGGGATCCCTCCTCTGTTGCTCTCCCTGAGGTTTCTCCCATTTTCCCTTTAAACTGTGGATTTTCTCTGGAAGTGTTTCCTTGTACGATGTGAGGGTCTAAGGACCAGCGACGTGCAGTCAGGGGAGGCAGGGGAGGCAGAGCCTCACCTGTCATACTCCAATGTAACGGAAAAACAACTAAAGAAAAACTAAATAGTAATAATAATAACATGTCTCCACTGATCTGTGTTGTAAGTGTGATTTCTGTATGATTCCAATCGCTTTTTATAGTCAAAATCAGCAAATTGTCCGAGCTCCGCTACAACTCCTACATGGGAGCGATGAGGAGTGAGGCAGGGACGAGCTCTGCCTCACGTAAGCCCACAGTAACTGGCTGGAGCGCGGGCACTAATGTAGCGCGGGCACTTATTTTGTGAGCGCGCTCAAGCCAGTTACTGTGTGGTGAGGTGAGGCATAGATGAGCTCTGCCTCACCTCAGAATGCGTCACCCCACAGAAACTGTCTGGAAAGCGGCCCTAAGCGCATGCCTGCACCATCTCACTGTATGTCACCAATGTAATGTTTGTAGATCCCTCTATTACATTTATCCTCGCCATCCATAGTCTCTAAATAACTTATTTCACGTATGATATTTAGGCTCGCTGGTCTCATCATACAACGGCAATGAAAAAAGCACCAGGAGAGGCAGCCATAACCTCTGCCGCACTGAAGGGGGCGCACGTGAGCCCACAGGTTCTTGTTGCTACTGTTATTCTACGCAGAGACGGTAGACAAACAACAAACTAGACTTTTGAAACTAGAGGAAGATAAGGAGGACTTTTACAAAAAAGTAATAGAGATTGTTGTCCAGAAGGAGAGCATGGACTTCATCTTCAAGTCAAGGTAAGACCACAATTGTAATGAACATGGGATCTTACTAAGAAAGAACAATCCAATATTTAGATTGTGGGTATCCTTTTGTTGAACAGTCTGTTTAAAATTAATCGAAGCATCAGACTAAAAAAGCTTTTGAAAATAACCGAACATTTCGATTAAGGTCAAAATATAATATTTGTAAATCTGACTCTGAAAGAGTCAGTGCCTCACCAGCCATGAACCTCACCGCACGTCACTGCTAAGGACAGAGGGTGTCGTATTGTCATACTGATTGCTGTACACACTGTGAAGACCACTGAGACAAATGTAACATTTGTGATATTGGGCTATATAAATAAACATTGATTGATTGATTGATTGATTGACCATGAACACTTCCAGTGGTGTAATTATGGGCAAGTAAACGGGAAAGTGAAGGCCGAGACCTTTCATCTGATTAACAAAGACATTCAACATCTGAAAACCATTCAGAATTCACCATAAATTACAGTATACAAAAATGCTTGTTAGGTACATAAACTATACAAAAATAAAGATGTTGTATTGAGGTATCACAATGTCTTTCTGTAGTATATAATTGAGCCTCCCTCCATGTCCAGCCCTCTCATTTAACTTTTGAATCCAAAAGGAGCAGGTGCAGAGGACTAATCCTGCCTTTCAGCTATGCTTTAATTGTGTATTGATGACCTAGAAATCATCATAAGTGAAGTTGGTCATAGAATCGAGACCAGGGGATGTTTGTGACTGTGTATTTATCTGGGTGTAGTACGGTTTACTGGGAATGGAAATAATCAGACATCTGCATAAAATGATTAAAAAAACTACAGAAACAAGTATAAAAACATATTGTAAATGCTCTAATGCTTGTGCACACAAAGCAGCAGTGCTTGTTTTGTATGAGTAGCAGATTCACAGCTCTACAAAACCAAATTGGCCACTTGGGTATCTCCAGCCAGATTTGCCCAGATGTTTTCTCTCCTGCTAAATTGCATTTATTAAGCAAAACTAGAATGTCCAGAGTCCTGATCTGCAAAGGCAAACCTTGTGGGAATAGCATACTTAAAACACTTTCTTATACTCCACTGTGTACACCTTCAAAAGTTTGTTATCTGTGGTTATGAGGGATGAGGGACTGATCATTTTTCATATCCTTCTATGTATGCTTTGTTTATTCCATGTAGCCATGTACAGCCGCATACTCACACTACAGTAACTAACCTGGCTCTATGTATCAGGCTGCTGTCAACAAACAAAAGGAGCAGATTCCTTTGTGATCCATCTTTCATTATCTACATTGTTTGTGTTGAAACCTTGACTTTGTCAATGTTGTAATTGAGGCATGTTATACTGACAGCAAATAGCTTTATTGGTATAGAGTGGGCAGGCCAACATGTAACAAGTATGTGTACTTCAGAATGTGATCAGAATTTCTCAGTACTTTGCAGCCATGTTTCTTAGGTATCCCAGATGTACATACATATATTTCAAATTAACAGGGAGGAGTAATGACAGGCACTTCACTACACAAAATGCGTCTCTTGTGCTTTCTGCCAAACATGTGTCTGCATTACATAGTGAGACTAACGCAGTGGCTTAACTATCGCCAGTGCAGCCGGTGCAACGCACCGGGGCCCAGAGCCGGCCAAGGGCCCATGCAAACAAAACATGTTTAATTTTAATTTATTTTTTATATAATATCTTTTTTGGGGGCCCCAATGGCGTTAACCGCTTCACGCAGTCTTCAAAATGTGTCTGTCCAATGACCTTGCTCCCTTTCATGTCATGTGATACCTTGCGTGGCGAGCGAACCGTTTAATCAACCTCAAAAGTTATATGTACTGCAGCTAGCAGCAGCAAGTTTGGCAGCATTATAAAAAATTGAATAGCTTGCCATTTATAATGTACAGCAAACCAAAGCACAAGAGTGGCGCTCAAAAGAGAAAGGACAAGAGAGAACAAGGAGATGTAACAGCTAAACTGACAAAATTAGACTGTTGTTGATAGCCTACATGTGGCGCTTATGAGTGCTGTGTGTGTCCGTGCGTCTGTGAGCGCATCAGCGTGCGCTTATGTTTGGGGCGATGGGTGGGGGCCCAAAACAATATTTGCACCGGGGCCAATCACAACCTTGTTACGCGTTAGGGACACCATAATCAATGTCTCGGGCTGCTGTAGGTACCATAAGGAACTCCTCTTTTTTCAAATGTATTATGTATTTCACTGTGAAATATTAATATCCGAATCCTAATTGTAGCATTGATGCAGAACATTCGGTAGCTTTCATGTATAAGTGATTCAATTCAATGTTACCAATGTTTTATTCTTATTTCAGGTTGTTAGTACACATATCTTCAAACCAGGCGATTCTATTTCCTGGCTTAACACCATGGCAGCAACTAAATGGAGGCTAATCAGCCAACACTTATTGTAGTTAACTGTGCTCTCTTGTGGCAAACTATGGAGCGAATGCCTTGCCCAGGGATCAAGACATTTTCTCTTCACTTTGCAAAAGGGTTACAAATCATGCCCTTTTGTTTGCTATTTGTACAGGGCCTCACTGAATGCAACACACATCAATTTGCTCCCCTGCTGACAACTTCTATTGTCGGAAACTAGTGGGATTCAGGACAATGGGTGTTTGATTCATAGTAGGGCCTAGTGATCCATGCTTTCCAGAGTCTTAGCCCACTGTTGTTACCTCAGAGGAGATGTTACTGCCTTCCAGGTGCAACTAATGGAATTAAAATCACCTTCTTATCATGTAGGTCTAAGGGAGTTCAGTTTTAATTAGAAAAACTGGCCCTATATTTGAACTACATTTAATTTCCAGCGGTCCGTTTGTTCTTAAAATGAGCCGTACAACTTTACTTTATAATTCTGATTTAGCATCAACTCTCCTGAAGAACAATTACGGGCCGTGTCTGAAACTCCCGCCCCAGACACACAAGCACGCGGTTTGATTGTCTAGAGCTTGTACTGGCATATGTTTTGATTGGCTGACGCTTCTGCCGAAGCTTCAAAAGTTGAACATTGCTACATTTTTGCAGCGAGCAACGCGTAGCGACGCTCCTACAATGCAGTTCAGCGAAGCGTGACGTCACCCCATTCAAAGTGAACGGGCAGAAGCGTTGAAGCTTCAACGCACGCCGCCGTGTGGACGAGCCATTACAACTTCAAGGACATTGTCTCAGGGTATTAATCACCATTTTTAAAGTCTTGAAATAAAAAAAGGTAAAGGGCTTTAAGCTGACACAACACGTTAATTTAAAGAATTGAAGCAACAGAGTATGGTCAAACTAATGACAAGCTCGGTGGAGAGAAACAGTGTGAGGGATTGAATTCACTTTAAGGGGAGACGCTAATGAGCCCATGGAGGCTGAGAAACACACTCACGTACAGGCTGGCTCCTCTCATTCATTGTTTAAACCTGCTAACACATTTAACACTTTCTAGAGTTGCCTCCGAGCCCTTCAATCCTGGAGGCAAACCAGCAGACACATGACCTGGTATTTTGCTCAGAAGGAAAGCATGCGCCTGTCTATGAGCTTTATAAATGAGAGACCTTTAAAAGGGGACTGCGCGGTATTTAGCATCGGCACTCAATATTTTCTGTTTGTCATCATATCAGCTCCATCAAATCTTCTAATGCTGTGTCAAGGCTCTGCCAGACGTCTCACAACAGAAGCACAACATCTGAATTGACAAAACACCAGAAGAAACTGCTGAAACACTGCAGCAGTTTTAAGTTGCTCTTTTTGTTCGTCTTCACACAGACTCTGTTGCAGTTGTCACTTCACTTCCTATCAGACAAGCTTTGTGCCGTCGACTTTGGTGCAAGTTCAGATATGAGTGTTAAGAGACAAGATGAGATATTGTTTCCTTCCAAAAAGAGTGCACTTGCTATCACTTGAATGATTGAGTACTACAAACAACAAAATGGCTTAAAGTGATGCAACAGTTCCGATTGCTTTGTGTTGGAGTGCCATTCTCAGTTAAAACCTGATTCTCTTCATTATATCATTGAAATAAAAAGCACTCTTTATTTTTTTAGGACTCTTCTGTAGATATAACAATGGGAAGCTCATTCAAATTAAATCTGGAAACTTGATTACCAGAAAATAATAGCACCTTTAATGTTGAGAGGCACGGTAGCTGATACTGATACCTCATTCTGTGCAATGCTACTTAACATGGTGTAATATTCGTTTTATATTAGCTTTCTTTGGTGCTGCTTTCATACTGGTAACGACTTTAGCCTTAATGGGAGGCTTATAAATAATTACACAAAGAGCATGTCACAACAATTACTGTAAGTCGACTGTAGGTATATCGCAGCAGCCATTGAAGCTGGACCTCTGCCCGGGTCAGTACTTACAATGGACTTACACTTGAATGGTTTATATATATATATTATTTGTAGTTAGTGAGTTACTGTGCCAACGCAAAGGCACAACAGCTAAGGGTTTCCTCTACCTCTGGGTGTAATTACCCATCAAACTACTCAGTTAATCCGGGGGGGGGTAATATTTGAGGTCAAACACGCAATTCAGTGAGTGATACAATTACTTGCATCATCAGGTTGTGGAGGATTACTTACGTTGATTGTCTAATTCAAATGGATGTCATCCTTCCTGGGCATGCAATGAATTATCAGCATTTATGGTAAACCTACCTTGCAGATACACCACATAAAAGAATGCTAAATTGGCGTATTTTAATAAAGCCCTTAAGCAACACTCATTTCTGAATTCCAATAAGCTTTTGCTCAATAAGAAGAAGGTTGAGAGGATCTTCACACGCTCCAGGCAACAGTTGATACAAATCGTGAATTCACAAAGACTAGATAAAAGCTAGTAGACGGAAAGTTCATGTATGGGCGAACTGATTGTTGTACTGTAGGAAATGCATCAATTGCATCGAGGAGGAAACATCCCCCATCTCCTCATTTCAGTTGCTCCCATCCCATGAAATATAAATCTCTTCAATCTGATTAACTGCTTTTGGATTTAGCTTATAGGGGCTGAATAAGCAGAGGAGCCGATAGACAACAAGCTGTGTCTCCTCAATAGAGATCTACTCTGCAAAGCGAGTTAGACTTCATGTGTTGTGTCTGGCACCTGTCAGTGGGTCTCCAGAAGCAGCAGGTTGGATAAATTAAACATGTTACGCTTCATTTGAGCAACTGGGTAGCTATTCCCTTGGGACTATCTGCTTCTCTAAAGTGAAAACCACAAAGAATAAAACATGGCACGCTGACACGAAAAAAAGAGGAAGCTAGAACCAAGAAAATTGGCTTATTTCACAATGTCAAGAAAAGGTCTATTGTCTTAACTCAGTCAAATATAATTCCACCCAAGACAATCCATAAACTGCTGATAAAACTATAGTGCCTTGACAGTTGCAAATCTTATAACGCAGCACTTCCACATGGAACCCTATATTTTATTGGCTCTTGAGGAGGGAAAAACAGGATTTTCAATGTATTTGTTTGTCTATCTATTCTGACCTAGGCCAAACAAAGCGAGACAGACGGGTGATTATGTTGTTTGCTCGCCCATGCAATGACGTGAATGAATATAAAGGGAATTTCTCAGAAAAGATGGAATCTTATATGTCATTTGTATGGTTTCTGTGTGACAGAAGAGAAGAGATGAAACACATTAGAAGCATAATTGCTTTGGTCAATAACGGCTGGTTGCCTGTTTTATATTCCATTATGGGAAGGATGGGCTCTGGGCCGTTTCATCACGGAGAGGTAAATAAAAGGACGGGGAGCCAGAAGAGACTCGTATCACAGGTAAATGAGTGCTTTATGAGGAAGATTAGCGCAAATCCCTCACACACAGTGAATCGGCGCATGTGGGGCAAGGGAGGCTTTTTGATGGAGGCTTGGCTACCTCCATCCTACACATTCCCCCGGCAATCGATCAAAGCCCCAAATCACAGCTGCACACACACAGAGGAAGGAGTAGGTGAGACAGAATGACAGCCGGAATTGGAAGCTATTGTATTGACAAATGTCGGCCTCATTTGACACGTAGCCACCCAATCAGACTCTTGGGATCCAAATATGCACATAAGGTGTATGCATATGTGCACACACACACTTTCTCCTTCACAACCACCCACAAACAATGCCCAGAGCACATATTGCAGGGAAAGTAGAGCATCTGTGGAATAGTTTTCTGTTGTATAAACAAGCTCTTGATTCTATCTTCAGTCAGAGCTGCTCATTAAACTCTATTAACCTGCAGAACTAATATCTGCAGGGAGAACTGGATGATACAAACACACCTGCTCCATTTAGTGGAATACATTTCTCATTCCTTCAATGAATATATAGCTCCTCCCCAGGCAGCTCCACCTTTCAGATACACACGCATACAGTATCGCACATCTACACACGCGCAAATCACCAAAACGCAGATGGTAAGTGCTCAACACTCATGAAGGTGAGAGGGGAAAGGAGAAGAGAACTAGAGAGCTAAGAAGTGGGTACAGGTGAAGAAGAGGCCAGAAGATGATGGAGAAAGAAGAGTAAAAGAGGGGGTGACTAAAGTGCTGCGTTTCTGTGGCATAGCCTTTTTAACATTCTATCATTAGGGCTGAGGTAGTTTACACAACCGGATGAGTGCAAATGTGAAAATGTAAGATAACTAAGACTATTTTGACATGCTATACATTTGTTTTTACATCTAGGGATTACAAGTACACTATTCATAAGGGATCTCAAATGTATCTTTAATTAAATTATAGATTTCAGAAATTAACTTTTCATTAGTAAGAAAAGAAAATGGAATTTCTACAGTTTGAAAAAAGTCATGTCATTTCCCATTTAATTCAAGAGTTTTTTCTGTATAGTATAACGTTGCAGGGAAAGGTAGTTTTTATTAGGTTACAGATAGAAAGTGAACAATTTAGTTTCAAATTCATGATACACAACTTACATTTTTAGTAGTGAAACATTAACTGTAGGTAATTTTAATTATAATTTCTTCCATTCAAACTTACATTCTAGATATTTTGCCATGAAATTATTCATCAAAAATCATTTGTTGATATTAACAATTACCATTACAGATGGCATCAGCAATTTGTGTAGTGCTGTAGCAAAGGTACACAACTGTAAAGACAATCTGCGTGGGGACCACACATCTCATTAATACAGCCCCATGTCACATCTGTATACCAAACACCATCTGTATTCACTCATTCAGACACACACACACGCACACACATAGCTTTACAGAGGGAGAGCAGAACAAATACACAGAACCAGAACAACTAGAATGTATTTATATTTAATTTAAAGTACGATCAAAATGACAATCCAATATGTCTGACAAAACATCTCCCATAACATACTTTCCCCAAGAGATCATCAGCTGAGCGACTGTAGTGTATTACACTAAAACACTGAGACGTACCAGTAGAGGAAGTATTAACATGTATTGCGTTACCAAAGCAACAAAAACAATCCCAACTGTGTCATCCAAGCCACTCGAGTGCCAATGCATTTATCATACTGTCTTGAATACAGAGTGAAGTGTAGTGAACAAAAGTGTGGAGCGTAGGTTGTTTGGTACGTACCGTTGGGGCTCTCCTCATCAATGGTCACGATGGTCGCAGGGGGGCCTGGCCGGGACAGCTTACACTCTGCATACGCAAAAATAAAAATAAAATTAACATCAAAGAGGCTGAATCCCTTTGTGCTCTATTTAAATCATTTACTTTGCAATCGCAACAGTACATAATGAGTTATGGCAGCTTATGAAAATGACTGAGTTGTGTAGAGTTACATGCATTCTAGAGGGAGGTATTCAACCTTTTACTACTTCATTTAATACTATAGTTTTTTTTTCTAAGTTAAGATTTAAAATTTGACACAAAGAATATCGCAAACATGTCAAATACAATGTATTGTTTGAGATGAACATTTTGGCTTGAGAAGAGGTTTCAACAAAAACAGAACACTATTTACAAAAAAAGAAGGGTTAAGTGGGGAAACTTTGTTTATCTTTTTTTCTTTCCCATATATTTATATACTTGCTGCACTTACTAATTGAATCATCATCATTTTATATAAATAATAATCAGTCATCAGTATCAGTCACATGGGATACTTTCAGCAAATGAGTTTATTATTATTAGAAAAATGTGCTGGCAATACTTTCCTACTTATAATAGAATAATACAATAGAATGTGTTACACACAATTGTACAGTATTAAGCGCTTTGAGCACCAGGAAAAGCGCTATATAAATGTAATGTATTATTATTATTATATAACCCAGAGCAATGCTAGCATTGGACCACAAAACTGACATAAAATTAATGACATTGTAAATATTTAATTGGTCTGAGGAAATAAACCTCAAAGTGTTTGTTTCGATGTCTTTCTGTCAGGCCATAAGCTGCCATTTTCCCACATCGTTTTACAGCGGGTGGCGTGTGTATGACTGCTACAACACGAACATAATCAGAAATGGACTGAGAGACTGACACCAGACAAACAGGGTGGACAAAGCATGATGCAACATTATAAGCGGTGCATTGAAGAGAGTGGAGGTCACAGCAGCTAGATGGTACGAGCACATGACACAGGTAATGGCATCTTGACAGACAGCACCAGATGGGACAGCATGGGGGGAGGAGAGGAGGAGGCATGAGGAAGGGTGGTGTCTAGTGTAGAGGAATAGGCGCTCTGCAGCTGATGTGAAGACACTTTAGGATTAAATGTCTTTCATCAGGGAAGAGAGAGGGGAAGATGCAGGTAGAGGGAAGCGGTGTAAGAGAATATAGGAATGTAATGAAACAAAAGAAAACAGACAACGGATGGTTGCCCTCTTACCCTCATACTGCCAGTCTGAAGGGGTCAAGGGTTAGTGGAGCCAGAGGGAAGCAGGACAGAAGTATGGAAGAAAAGAAAAGTATGAAACAATTGGTTGAGGAACAGCTCAAAAGATGTTAGGAAAGGAAAAAAAACATCATTTTAAGAAACAGAAATAGGGAGAGACAAGTTTCAGGAGGGATTTTCTGTAGACGCCTCCACTAGAGAAAATGGTGCATGTTAGTGAAACACATAGAGTTTTACAAATATGGCCAGCTGATCTCTTTTTGCTGCCAGTAGCTGCTGGCTGACATTATTTCAAAGGAGAGGCAGTGGGGTGCATAATAAATATGAATCAATTCAAAAACTGAAACACTTTTGCGTGGTAAATGAAGAAGTACCACTGCTTCTGGAAAAATAAAAAAGAGCATTTAAGAGCGTGGGCCTCTTTCTTAAATTGCTCTGCCAGCATTTTGACATATATTGAATCTCAAGCAGCTTGCTGTCAGGCGGTGTTCACTTACATTACATGTAATCAGAGATGGACAGAAAGAAAGACACATGGTCAATGACACCACACCAACAGGCAGAGCTCTAAGGTTTCACACCTGCCTTCTGTTGTCTGACTTCATAGTGCAACTACGCACCTGTTGCCAGTGGATAGTTTGCTTATTAAATATGCATGCTCCTGAGCCTTTACTAATGTGATGGTTTTAAAGTGCATTCTAATCAGATAAAATCCTTATGATGTAATGTTGCAGCTGTAAGAGAATATTTTCATCTGATCTGTTTATAGAGTCTCTTATGGTTCCTTAGAGTCTGTGATACTGCAAACATCTGCTTGTAGTCAGTCAGAGACTCCTCTGTAGGTTGAGGTCACAGGTCAAACGCTTCTCCTATGTTAGTGGGGGAGGGTTGACCTGGCAGCATCTCTTTGAGACAAGCAGACCATTGTCTCGCATCGGCTATTGATTATACGCGGGCTTTCTGGAAGCCCGCCTCTCCTCGTGTTGGTTAGATGTTTTGTGTCTTTTGGTTCAGAGATCGCTGGTGGAGCACTGGGCATGTGTGAAACTAAGATGATCTCCCGGCCGTTATTGTCTGTACTTTCTCCAATAAAACTCTCAGTGCTTTTGGCTAACAACGGTTCCAGACTCCTTCATTCTACCTCAACATTGCAACAACAGAAGTTTACCTTCACAGCAGCATATGTCCTTATGTCTGTTTCCAAAGTGCAGATACACATAGTGATTAGCAATTCAATTGCAATGAAAGACCGGAGGCTATAAACATAGAACATTTCATGCAAATTGTTGATTGCAAATGCATCCTATGTTTCTAGCTGGTGTCATGATGTAGACATTTTTTATGAAGAGTTTATGTATAGTTTAGCATAGATTTACATTAACAGTGCACCTGCCCTTTACTGTATATGACTGTGGTTATAAGGAGATCCAGGACAATAAGTCAGAAAACACAATCTTTTTCTAATCTAAAATCCTTGGGGAATAATTATCAACACATACTCATCATGTACTGCTAATTCCTCAGGATTACTTACTGCTTACTTCAGACTTCTATGAATGTATAGCAATTAGAGAATCTGTACCCATCTGCTGAAAAAAGTAGCAGGATGAGGGTTTCCTTTAATAGCGACAAAATGAACAGAGCAAGTGGGTCATACCTCACAATCGGAGACATAAACAACATCCAAATAAGTATGCAAATGTGCTCTGAGCGAAAAGTACTGTGAAGTAAAAAGGGAGTGCACATGTGTGCGTGGGGGAGTGTGTGGAATAAAAGTTACTTGCGCTCATTTTGAGAAGCTTTTTAAGGGATCATAGACAGTCTGTTTTGTTAGTTTTGCATGTGTTCAGGCGCGTATATGTGTGTGTTTGGGCGGGTGCACATATACGCACGTGTTTGTGTGCACGTAGCTTTTAGTGGTAGTTGAAGCAGTAGGAGAGAAAGATGTGTCTCTGCTTTGAAGACAAAAGGCGGAACCAAGCAGAGAAAGATAATTCTGCCTCCATTTGCAGTGCCAATGGGCCTATATTGCGATCAGAGCAAAACATATGTTGCACTGTGAGAGTGAGAAACACACATGCATGCATGTAAAAACGTACCCAAAGAATGGTCACTATCAAACTGAATTTATCCCCAACCTCTTGCCGATGTTTTTCTATTATAGATACTGTATGTTCTAATTATATTCTTTGTTAAGCTTCCCCTCATTAGGAAGCTTTTATTAAATAACAATTAACTTCCCTGTGTCTCTCTGGTTTCTGGCATTCAACAATGTCTAATCAAATCCCCCGTAGACCTCCACCCCCCCTGCTCATGAAGCACTCAAGATAATGTAGAATGAAACCTGCAGACCCTAGCATACATAAACATTAAACATACATGATTGCATTGGATGAATCCACTTATCTAGAATACTATGAATAATCCAAAAAAGCTACTGTACATCCTTGATTTAGGGTGAAAGAAGGGCACCAAGCTTTTCATGAAACACTATGAAAATATAGAGCATGTACACATGAAGATAAAAAGCAAAGCATGCATATTAACCCTTGTGTGGTGTTCATATTTTTGTTACTCAGCCAGTGTTCGTGGGTCGTGAGCCAAGGCCATTGAGTGGGATTTTGAAAAAATAATTAATCATATAATTTTTCTTTAGCTAAATAATGAAAACGGGTCCCACAGACCCGAACACCATACAAGGGTTGAATACATATTCTCAATTTACATTAGTAAATTATGTTTCTATCTATATTGAAATGGTTGTTTAAAATGTTAACCAGTTAGAAACAATGCAGAGGATGGGGGCTACATGAGAGATGCAGTTGATGCTCACACCTCAGTACATTTTTAACAAAGCTTTTCATCATGCTTGATTTTGTGTTTTTAACAGTACCCAGATATAAAAAGGCTTGTATGTGCATATTATTAACTTTATTTATTGAGTGTAATTGTATGATTTAAAAAGGGCTGGAGATTTTCTTATCAAAATAGATGTGTTCAAATATTTTATTGGAAAAAGCTGGAAATTGTTTTGATACATTATAACAACACCATAACAAATAGGAAGTTGTGATGGAAAATCCTGAGCCAGCAGATCAAATAAATAACATTTATTATAACTGAAGGAGTTTGACGTCAGTGCAAATGTATGACAGTGACATAAGAAAGACTATGGTCAACCGTTATATATTGAATGTACACATATAATAATAGTGTTCACAATTGTAATTTAATTTAAACTTATTTGTATCGCACAAAGCAGGAGCATTGTATACTAACATGGTTTGTTTACATTCTGCACCAAGTTGGCTCAAAATGAAAAAAAACAGTAGCTCCATTGATATGCTTATCCTTGAAGAAAATTACATTTTGTACTTCTGTATATTCCTCTGGATGTGTATGACTGCAGCGGCTCTCTCCCAGTCCTCAGCAGATACTCCAGATGCATTTCTACAACAAATGTATTTTTATGGCCTGATCTCTCTGTTCCAAATGAAATTACTATTGAAAAAGGGTAGGGTTGATTCAGGGATAGAGGCAAATCATAACAAATGCTGCATTCAATCACTAATCAGGGCACTGTACACTTAAACCTCATCCAAACACAATCAAAATCTTGACCTTGGGGTAAATCTTCTCACTAATCAACCCGACTCACAGTCGTAAAACTTCAGTCTGTGTTACTTGTGGAAGCAAGCTTTAATCAATTTGTGGAATGCTCCCGATTAACCAAATCGACATTTTTCCCTGAAACACCATGACATTTGAAATAAAGAATAATAGCTGAGCTAAATTTATAAGAGAGAGAAAATAAAAACTTGAAATGCTTGTTTAAAATGTTCCCTTATTAAAAGCGAGCAACACGTGGGGACTTTTATTTTACAACATTTCAAAGAAGTGAAAAAGACTGTATTTTGGGTAAGGCTGAGCGTGATGCTTCAAAACTTTGACCGTTTCCATGGTAATCTATGTACTTCTCCCTGGTCTCTTGCACAGACACGAGTTGAGTCTCGCATAAAACGCTCGTTTGAGGGGAGAGGGGTCGTTACAGGATGGCAGCCGAGAGAAAAGCGTGACCATAACGTGCTTTTAGGCTGTAATCGTAAAGCAAATCAAAATGCATAAAATGTGCGAAGCCCCGCTTTAGTGAAGCACTGGTGAAAGGAAAGAAAACAGTGACAATAAATGACAGCAAAACGCAGCATTGACTTTAACATTGAGATTAAATGAAACGATTGCAGAGTTAATGGGTCAATAAAATATGTTGTTTCTTTCTTTCAGAGGGGCAACGGCAGGGGAAACACTGTATATATTGTCCCAGTGTGTTAATAATGTAATAGTCAACTAGATGGTGTTTTTGAAAATGCAAAGGGTCTACTCCTTTGTTAGAGAAAATTAAAGCTTTCTTAAGCAAAACCAATGTGTATGTTTGTTTTTAGTCAGTGTGAATATGTTGAAGCAAATGCGGTGCAGGTATTGCAAGTTTCCCTTGTTTTCTATACAAAGCTTTTTATCATGCTTTTCAAATGAGATGCAAAACCTGCTAAGAAACTCTAAAGACGCTCATCGACTGCTGTATCACTGGAGTAACATGGTGGTGGCGGAATGTATTCTTCTCACTGACAATTAGTTTCAAAAGGCATTCTTTACCTGACATTCCATTCAAAAGCCTGTGCTTTCTTGTGACTTCTTCTGCAAAAGCACCTTCTTAGCAACCAATAAATCCAACTGCATCTCCCTGGGAGAATAGATCTTTAAAACACACACTTTAAAAAGGACAACTAACCTAACAAGCATCAAGGCTGATCTGTCTCAATACATCTGGCACACCTTCAAAACAAACCTAAGATCAGAGGCATCTTATTTAGATAACTATGAAGTGTATCATTTTACATGTACAAACGCCGATTGCCATCTGTAGTCCTGTGCAGCCACTCATGGGAAATTGTCAAAGACGGAGAGGGAGTGAAAGAGGAAACAGGCTGGGAGAGATTATTGAGAAAGGGCAAGCGCAACGAAGAGGAAAGTGGGAGCTAATATCCCAACCTTTAGATGCATGGCAAATTCAACCCAAGTTTCTCTAATCATAAAACAATGCATTCTGTATGTCCATATGCAACCATGAACGCCTCTGCCCTTTCATATAAATATCAGGGCCTTTGTGATGATAAGAACATGTCTAACCGAGCCTATGGAAAGCTCCCTCCAGCGACAACAGTATTTTTTCCACAACACCAGTGATCCGACTGAGGGAGAACTGTCTGCAGACCTATGGTTTGACAAGCAAATACTTAAACAAATTCAAGGTTAAAGGTTGGTTATCACAAATCCTTGTGGTGGCAGGCAGCCCAGGAAAAGCATGAATGGTGACAGAGGAAACACGGACACTATTTTTAATTCCCATTGCCAGTCCCATTTTGCATGGATCCAGGTCCAGTAGGACAGCGTGGCATTCTGGGACATATCCACAAGGACCTGGCATAAGATGGTAAGACAGAAAAGGGGCAGCTGTCCAGCCACACACACATTTCCAGGTAATGTCTGCTCATGGGCAGACAGCAGGTCAAACAGATGAGCAGTTTGTGTTATATATTAAGGGAGAAAGGGGCCATTTGTCCACAGGGGGGAGTGGGCTGTCAAAGCTGTGCATTACAGTTCACATCATGGAGGAAAGCTCCCTTGTTGTTCTGAGGATACTCCAATGGTCTGGTTGTTTGTCAGCACTCAAAGCCTTTAACATTTCATTGATTTGATCTGGTTTATAATATGAATTATATTTGCTAACAAAATGTTTCCATTACACATGTTTACTAGATGTGTGCCTATTAAGATGTTCTTAGAAAGCCCTAATGTGTTCCAAGAGGCACTCCGAACAAAAACAGAAATAATAAGCCTCAGAGTTATTATATTAGTTTGGATTTGAATGGTGCTTCTTCGTTGTAGATTTCCCTTACACAGTAATGTCATGACAGCAATGGCTTTTATAAATATATATATATATATATTTTAAAGCTCCTTTTATAACTGTATCTTTCTAGTGTCGATGAAACATGACATGCACACTGCCTTGCTACCTGATTTTAAATATGAGTCTCAGTTACCGTCTGATATATTGATTATATGATTTCAGTACATTGTTACATCACCATGTGGTCGACCAGTTATCTGCATCAGAAAACACTATTGTTGGGAATTGCTTTCTGCTTTGTCAAAACTTTATCGTGAAATAACTGTTTTACTTACACACTCGCACAGCAAAATCCATTTCCAAATGTTTGGCACAATACCAGCCAAGTATCTGAATATACAGATACATAGTTTTTCTTTATGGTAAACAGCTTTGATCTCATGCCACTGCAATTCCCTGAGACAACAGCTCTGACGACGCAGTACGAAACCAATAAGGAGAGCTAACAATCCAAACATTCAGACCCATCTCAATGCAAAACAATGCCTGTACATCTGTTAGTCACTTCTGGTTTATGAACAACCCAAACATGTGAAGCAACCCTCCCCTTCCATAAAGAAATACAGCCCTCACCCATTCCTTTCTTAGAGGAAAAAACTGCTAACTCAATGTGCAAAAACACTGAGTTTTTCCAGCATGTTATGCTTGGCACAATAAATGCAATCACTGCCTCTGTCTCTCTCAATCTCTCTCCAATTCCTTCCCTCCCTCCTAAAAAAATATTAGACATGTGGGTCTCTGCGCTGTAATTATTTGTATGTACTTATTTTTAAGGGTCACGAGTAGGGTAGAATATGTTGGTACGGAATGAAAAGCAAATGAGAGAGGGAGTGAAGAAAGAAAAAGCGTGTGTTACATCCCTCTAACAGACAGTGATGAATAGTGTCACGGAGGGAGATGGAGATGAATTCCTGCGCCATCAGGTAAATCATTATTTATTTAATCGTTTATTTGAATCGGAACAGTGCACATTGATGAACACTTTAAAACAAAATAATGCTATTGCCTCATAATGGAAGAGAGTAGGGGATTACTTTACTGATGTGTAATCCCTCTGCAGATACTTCCCCTCACATGTGTCTTTGGACTTCCCCTTCATGTATCACTATATGTTGTATACGTGTGAGGTTAACCACAAGAGATATTGTGCCAAGGTTGCAATCGCACTCCCGGGAACACTTACAGTTCAGTTACACTTGCTCTCACACTGAGACCCAGGTGGCCTGTTGGTACAGACCACAGGCAGCACAGGGCACAATCTCACCAAGAGTGTGTGTGTCCCCTAGGGGTGTTGAAAATAATCGTTTCTACGATGCATTGCGATGCGGACGTGGACGATTCGGTATCGATGCAGTGACGGAAGATAATCGATTATAGCGTAGTAACGTTGCTTCCTGATTTTCCGGCCGCGGCTTTACTATAACGTTTTTTTTTCTGTCACTTTAATATCAAATCGGTCGGTGACGCAGAGATCAGGGAACAGACGTGACAGCGGCACAGCAACACCAAACAGTCTGCTTTATCCACCAACACAAGCACACCAGTCCAGAACCAATAGCAGAAGGACCCGCTCTGAATCACTCCGTGTCGCTGCGGCTCAGAGACACAGGGATTTATGTTTTTCAAAAATAATCGTGTTACAATCATGTCAGGTTTTTGGTGGATTTAATTAAGTCTTGGATTGCAGAGTATGAATGTCCTCTAGCAATTTTCAGATGATATACGTGTGTAAAGTTTGTGAAAGCAGAAGGAAAAAAGCTTCCGCGATCACCGTCTCCTCTCCGTTCCTCCAAACCCCGCCCTGAAAATAATGAGTGACAGGCTGAGAGTGACCCGATAGAAACGTTATTATTCACTTAATCACTGAGATATAATGAAGCTAACTTAATCTCATACATTCATGGGATTTATGTAACAGTAAGACAGAGAATGTAAGTGTGCACCCACATGCACTATTTTAGTTGTTATATGCTGTTGTAAATACTCCTGTTGTCTGCTGTGTTCAGACTCAAGTCCTGTGTGTGATGCCACATTCAGGACATTCAGTGTCCTTTTTTTAACAGAAGACTGTTGCTTGAAGCTGCAGCTAGACTGCAGAAGCATTATTTTTTTGTTTTTGAGGATGGAACTATTTCACACAGAGATATAGGGAGGCTAGACCTATACAATTCATTTATTTTGGTTTATAAATTAATGTCAAGACATTTATGTTATTGATTTCTGAAGCACTTTCTAAATAATAAAAAGAGAGTTCATATGTATTTACTGCATGTATGCATTGATGAAAAATAAGCCATGTGCAGTAATATAGAAAATTGAGGATGCAACGCATTGGTATGAATCGTGATGCATCGGGATATCGAATTGAATCGAATCGTTGACAGGATAATCGAATCGTGAGACCAGTGAAGATGCACAGCCCTAGTGTCCCCCCCTCCTTCTGCTGCACAGAGCCTGATTACAGCCTACTGGCGGACAGATTAAACCCCTTCCCCCTGTCACTCTGCTGCGTCCCACTCCACAGGATTCTGCTGAAGCCAGACTCAGTCTGCACATCTGGCTTCTAATCAGACAATCCCAAAAATAGACAAACAATTGTGGGTCAGAATGGATGTGCAGATGGGAAGCAAGGGGACAGGCAGAGAGAGGGGAAAGTTATAGGGAGGAAGGTAAGCTGATGTCACATGGCAGAAGTGTCCACAGGCATATTAACTAATCCTCACCACACACACACACACACACACACACACACACACACACACACACACACACACACACACACACACATCACACACACACACACACACACACACACACACACACACACACACACACACACACACACACACACACCACACACACACACACACACCACACACACACACACACACACACACACACACACACACACACACACACACACACACACACACACACACACACACACACACACACACACACACACACACACACTCCCTTGAGCAAGCATGTTAGTGTGTGTGTGGGTGTGATTACATGCGTTTGTCCTACATCTGGATTTAGCATGCGAGAGATTTATGGATAATGTACATCTGTCAACTCTGCTTTGGACTGAGGTTTGTCATAATATTACTGTTTTTTTAACTGCTGCAGGGTATAGTCTCCTCTCACACAAGGATCAATGGACACACAGATGAGGTGCAGAGCATGGTTAACATGCACATGTAGTTTACTGTTGAGAGGGACTACAGTAATGTAAAGTCGCAGGCAGATGTATCCCTTCTGTAGTCTATGTCTATAAGAGACATAGAATACAGAGGGATTGTGAAAGGATAAGTGGAAGAGGGAAACAGAAAGACGGTACAGTAAGAGGACAGTCCTTGGATTTGTCTAAAGACCGCTCCCTTTTAGTTGAGGCAAATCAGTCAATATTTTTCTCAAAAGGCCCAGAGACTCATAGATTAATGGATGTGTTCATGTCCTCTTTTTCATGTTGATCTTTAGTTGTATTCATATTTTCTTTTGTTTTGAATAAAGAATATATTTAAAGAGAACCCATGAAATCTTTAAGGAGGGACTATACAATTGAATAATTTGACTCTTATATTTGACCCTTGAGAGGGTGGTTGCCGCACAGCTTCAGTCCCATCTTGACACAAACAACCTCCATGACCCCTTTCAATCTGGTCTCCGCAAAAACACAGTATTGAAACAGCCCTGGTTAAAATCACCAACGACCTCCTCCGTGCATCTGACTCCGGACTTCTCACCATCCTCATCCTCCTTGACCTCATGCGCTGCATTCGATACCATCTCTCACCCACTACTCCTGGACCGCCTGGCTGGCATTGGGATCATTGGTGTTGCACTCTCCTGGTTCTCATCATACCTCACTGACAGATAACAGTTTGTACAACTCGGTAATCACAAGTCACAAGAACGTGCCATTTCACTGGGTGTCCCCCAGGGGTCAGTACTGGGTCCACTCCTATTCATCATATATCTCCTCCCCCTGGGCACAATCCTCCGTCACCATGAGGTTAATTGTCACTGCTATGCTGACGACACATAGGTCTACATTTCCTCCAAACCCACCACTGCCCTGCCCCCCACTTCCCTCACCACCTGCCTTGAGGACATCAGGAGCTGGATGAGCAGGAATTTCCTGAAGTTTAACAGTAGCAAAACTGAGGCCCTGCTCATCGGCTCCAAATCCACCCTCACCAAGTCACAAAACACCCCAGCACCAAACATCATCATCAACGGCTTCCCCATACCATTCGCTGCCCAAGTGAAAAGCCTCGGTGTCCTTCTGGACGGCTCCCTCTCAGTTGCACCACACATTGAAAACCATCACCCGCACTGCCTTCTTCCATCTTAGGAACATCTCTAGACTCCGCTCATCTCTGTCCCAACCCAGCACTGAAATTCTGGTCCACTCATTCGTAACATCCCGGATTGATTACTGCAATGCACTTTTGACTGGCCTTCCTCAATAGACTGCAAATAATCCAGAACTCTGCTGCCCGGATCATCACCCGCACCAACTCATCCGACCACATCACCCCCATTTCTCACTCAGCTACACTGGCTTCCTGTACGCTACCGTATTGACTATAAACATCTTCTACTCACTTATAAAGCTCTCCATAACCTTGCCCCCATCTACATCACCGACCTCCTTCAGGAGTACACCGCCTCCCGCACCCTCCGCTCTTCGTCCGTAGGACTTCTCACCGTCCCAAGCTCTCGCCTCAAAACCATGGGTGCTCGAGCTTTCAGCTGCTCGGCTCCCAGACTCTGGAACTCCCTGCCACTACATATCCGACAGTCTGATTTCATAACAACATTCAAAACCCAACTCAAAACCCATCTGTTCAAACTGGCATTTTCTTTATAAACTGTACCCTGTGTCCTTTTGTGTCCTTCTGCAGTCCATTTCCTGTTGTTTGTCTTGTTTTACCCCAGCTGATATTTCACTAAATCCACTGTTTTAATTGTTCCCTATATTGCCCCTATGCCCTGTAAGGTGTCCTTGGGTGCTATGAAAGGCGCCCCCCAAATAAAATGTATTATTATTATATAAGAAACTCAACTAACTGATCAGTTGAAAAAAAACCTGAGTGTTTGTCAAGGGCAGCCCCATTCTCTCACAATGTGTTCACATTGACATTAATTAGAGGTTGGAGATGCATGTTGTCTCCCTGCTGATTAAATAAGGACTTGAAAGACACTGGAAAGACGAACACTGGAGATGGCTGTTAGCATCACTCCACAGCACAATGCCATCAACAACATTTCTGGTGGCCATTTTAGAATAGAATATATCTTTATTGTCATCACACATCAGTGCAACGAAATTCAGTTGGCATCTCTCAATGCAATACATAACATAAATAAGAACACATCCATAAAAACAGTGATAAAGCAGAGATAGTAGCAATAATAATCAGGGTCATCATATGCACTTTACCAGAATGTTAAAATATATAAAGCTACAATGTTTAAATATAAATAGTTACTAAAAAAAATATCAGTTGATACTTAATAAATATACAAATAAATAACATGGTATTTTAGGCTGCAGTCTTTGATGGGAAGTAGTGTGTTTGTATGTGTGCATGTTATGTTAAATTTGATAGACAGACAACAAATAAGTTGACAGAGCCAAAAGATGAGGTCGCCTCGAGGCGGGCAGAGCAGGGAGGATTATGGGTGAGAAGACGAGGGAAAGGAAATCCCTGCTCACACCAAGTTCATCCCTGAGTGACACCGAACAGCGAAGGGACACAGCGTCCATGTTCGTCCTCTCCCTTCACTCTAACATACCCTGCCTCATCCCCCACTCCCTCATTAGAACTCTGACACTGTGCGTCACTTGCTGGCGGACTCTGGTCCAATCAGAGCTCATTTTTATGCAGGGTAACCACACTATTTCTAGCTGTCTCTCATTGTAATTATTTCTGTCTGCTACTAGTCAAATTACAGGCTACCGCCACATCTACATTCAGCAGAGTGAAACCCACTCGTTCTCTCACCATCACATTACAGAGTGCACAAACCAGAACATGTTCAATTCACAAATCAGACCGCACCTTTTCAGAATCTTTAATGTGTGATTCATGTGTTTTTTTGTATATATCGAGTGTGATGATTTGAACTCATCTAAAGTGTCTTTGGGTAATATGAAAAGCAATTTATAAATGAAATGTATTTAGTCACGGGAAAGATTTTAATAATCAGAACAGGAATGTTATAGAGCAAAGATAATCCAACGGGCAGAGATTAAATGTTTCTTGGAAAGCATTGTGCCGTCTTAAGCAACAGAGGTTCCTTTAAAACCTTATCCTTCCAGCATTTGCATCATTTTGACATGGATATCGAGCTAAAAGGAAGCAAGAAAGTTGTGAGCTGTGAACAGAAGTTGCAGTATGAATGAAAATTAGTTTTTTGTTGATTTGGTTTTGGAAGACAGATAAAAAACCTAATTCATTTTAGATAAATAGCAAGTTAACACGTTTGGTAATAAATGCAATGCTACACAGATTACATTTTCTATACAGACAATGAAGAGAAGTTGTTATTTACACATAGCAAAATGTGTCCATCCATAGCAACCAGGGGCACCGCCAGGGATTTTGGGCCCCATGAAAATATATCACATTGGGCCCCACCACCAGACCCAGGCCACGCCAACCAAGCACAATGCTAACCACACCTTCAGAACCCAACCGACTCATTTATGCTCTAAATAACTACCTGTACAGGCATGCATCTATATTGTAGTCCAATACTAACTACACAATATTTACTGACACTGAGCGGTGAACATAACACTGTGCAGACGTGCAACATTCTGCTGCAGTATAATTCACTATTTGATATAACACTAACATTCCTGACAATAGACCTCAATAGTCATCTTTTACGGTGTACATGCCTTTTTAATAAAAATGTTGAATGGAACATTCAAAAATCTAAATAAATATAACTTAAATATACATGACCTCTTAAATTAAAATAAAGTGAACATTAACACCAATATTATCATTTATAAAATGCTATGACAAAAAAAAATAACATAAGCAGCAGATTTTTTAATTAAATATACATACCAACTACAAAATAAGCGGGTATTAAAGTGTAAACGGACAACAAAACGGAAATGGAAATGAAAAGGCCTGATGGTGGCGCTAAATCAGAGCCTATTACCTGTTCTCAGTCTTTTTCTCATCATGCATCTTGTGTGTAGTGATCCAATATCGTTACCATAGCCTTGCCCTTTAACAGTTATTACGAGCCCTGGCTCAGCCTTACCAAGAGCCCGGCGCCTAGCTTCTTACAGGCAAAGTCACTGATCAAGTCCTTGAAGTCCAGCTTTCTAGCCAACTGGCTTTCAATGGACAGCATGGCAAGACTGCAAAGCATTATGGGGGGACAGGGCTGTGGAGCCTAAAGATGGATCTGTTGGTCCTGGCACCAGGGGGAGGGACAACTGATTTAGTATGAATAGCTGCTAAAAATGTACCTGCATTTATTAAATGTCAGCTAAAAGAGGAGTGAAATGAAAAACCTCTGAATTTTCTGTGAAGATATTAACAGTAGGCCTACTTAAAGGTGGGCTAGGTCATTTTGGAGAAACCAGCTCGAGTGCGCTAGAATTTGAAAATACACAACCGGAAAAAATCTGCCACTTCCTTACAGAGCCCCTCCTTCAACACACACATGACCAATGAGGGCACGAGATAAGTTTGTGCACAGATGGAAGGCTGACAGGCAGGTAGGTCATCCAGTTATTTTAGCCGGGCCGGCTCAAATGATTGGTCGTGCTTTTTACAGCGCCACGGCTTCCACAGATGACATTTTTTATGGATTTTAGGGATGCTCCGATCGATCGGTCACCGATCGATATCGGCCGATACTCACTCTCTACCGATCGATCGGTGCTCTCTAAACATACCGATCGCGAGAGCCGATCGCATGACGTAAAATGCATAACACTTTTCTCTGTGTGCGGCAAACCAAGCTCGCCAAAATGGCGACCTTCACCGGTCTGGCATTATTTTAAGGTGTCCGAAAAAGACAGTAAAATAGCGGTATGCAACGTGTGTGAAGCAGAAATCCTGCAGCTCCGCCCGCCGGACAGGTAAGCGCAGCGAAACACACACACAGGGAGAACCAGACCGCAGTTCATTTCCTCATATTCCAAACGAGAAATTACGGTAGCAAATCACCCGGTTCTTTACGACCAGAACTATTAACGGGATACAAACCGGAGGAACCAGGCATGGAGGGAGGTGGCAGAGACAGTGGGTGAAACTGGTAGGTTTTCGTCTGTTTGGGGAGTTTATATATATATATATATTGCTCGCATAAAATCCCCGGGGTTTTTTGCTTTGTATGTCGGGGGCGGGAGATTCATGTGATTGGTTGTTGGTCGCGTTGCTCGCAAAAAATCCCCAAGCTTTCAGACACGCCCAGCTCCAAGATTTTCAAGATGTTTGAAAAGCTGCTGTGTGGACGTACCGTAAGAGTTAGACCTAACACACTTAGCTATTTGATCTACCTCTGGAACAAGCTAAACTAGTTATTATACATATATTTATTCTTCATTGTCGGGTCACTCATTACTGGATCAGTGAGCTTTATGAGATACTGACAGGCTGTCAGGAGAGGGAGAGAGGGGGGAGGGGGGAGAGAGAGAGAGAGGGAGAGAGGAAAAGAGAGCGCTTCCGCTAATTTATCCCGTGTTATTATCCAAAGTGAATGTAAACTTGAATAATGTACATCATTTGAATGTAATAATTAAGTTGATTGTTGTTTGTGGAAGCTCCAGTGAATGAGCCCCATTAACTGAGTTTTAAACATCATTTTAAATGGAAGATTTAAAGTGATGTTTAAATCTTCCATTTCGCCCACGATCGGATCGGCGATCGGTATCGGCCGATACTGATTCCGGCGATCAGTGATCGGCCCCGAAATTGGCGATCGGAGCATCCCTAATGGATTTGTTGTCAAAGCACTTAAGATATTCATTGCCATCGGGATGTTAAGAGCATTCCATGGAATATAACAAAAAGCGTATTTTGAGCCGGTTTCTCAAACTTACCTACCCCACCTTTAATGTCAGCAAAACATTACAATTATTATTTACAATGGACTACGCTTAGCTAACAGACTAATTACCACCACTCATGGACCACACCCACCTTTTCTTTTGAAAAACTGGGTGACATAATGTCGCCCTTTAGTCCCTCCCTATTGTCTTTATCTCCTTTATTTTCTTTCTTGAAAGCCTGACTTTGTTAGTCGTTGAGACATCGTACACACGTAAGTACTAGCATCCCTCCTCACATGCTCTCACTAGTCTCTCTGCTAGAAAGGGCCGGTGCTGCACAGTGTTTGGAGGCAGGAACCAAACCATTACATGTAAATAGAGGGGGGTGTTCGATGCTTTGGATAATTAACTTTTGGAAGAAAGTAAGTTAAATGAATCATACGTTTAGTGAGTACATCATCAATATGACGTTATATTAATGTTAATTATTGATGATTGATGAAAGGTTACTTAAACATTTTTTCTTAATGTTCTAAATTTGTTTGGGGCCCCTGTCAGTCACGGGCCCTTAGAATCATCCTAACTTTTCACCCCCTTACGGCGCCCCTGATAGCAACTACAACATGTTCAACATTTGATGGTAAAACTTACCCAGATAATTTAGTTGAAGGAAAATATTGTGTTGTTGGTTTCATACTGAGAAGGCTTGACAGACTTGAACCAAGTAACAGCCATGGTTAACTTCAACCAAGCCCCCAGTCCGTCAGACGTTGAAGAAAATATTCATAGAGGCCAAACGGTGCTACTATAACTTCAGTGACGTCATTGGGCTCAAAAGTATAATAGCAAATATATTTGTTTAACTAAATCAACTGTATGATAACTTGAATAGCCCTTATTTAAATCACAACGGCCTAAAAGGTATACAAAAAATTGCAAATAGCCGAAACCAGAGGAGTTCTGGATTGGAGGCGGGGCTTATGTAAAACGAAGTGTGCATTCTTCATGGGCCCAGATACAGATACTTTTGCTCTACACAGGCAGGCCATTTTGGTTTCATGCGCCACTGAGCAACTTTCAACGCTATATCCCGTTATGTTTATACATCAATGCCTTTAACCAAGGTGCTTATGTTGCCTAATCTCCCAATGTTCGGTGTCACAAACCTGCACTTTGAATCACACTGACCTTTTCCCTACAACTAATGTGCAGTATAAAAATGGTTGCCTTTCCTTTGTTTCCTACAAAAAAGAAAGAAGGAAATAAGACTGGCTAAGAACTTGGTAGTGAACAGGAACATGTAATCCTGTATTCTTGAGTTCCACAGCCATTACGTTATGGGTAAATGGCTTCCTCGCTCCTAATAGCAACATTTATCTATTAATGTGGTCAGAGCCTGATTGAGACTTCATCCAATAATAAAACCACAAGGCACTTGTTCACATTCAGAGGATCAGTCATCGTTAAGCATGTACTTTCTCTATAAAACTTATATCACACAAACCCATGAAGCAAACCTCTCAAAATAAAATCTTAATTCAAATGACAGTAACATAGATCATACTCCTAAAAATGATTTTTGTAAGGAGCTTGTCAAAAAATGCTAGGAAGAAGGATAGGAATGAAAATAAAGTAGGAAATGGGGTTGGGATATTAAACTTGACCTAAATTATGTGCAATTTTGACTCACAGTGGGGGGGAATGTGCATGTGAAGCTTCCCCTCAGCACACTGTTTAAATAACTGCCAATCTTATACAGCTGAAATTCCCTTTTAACTGGCGTCTCCTACAAAGTCAGTGAGTTGAGAATCCAGTAATGTGGGAACTTAAACATGAAAGTACAAGGAGAATCCTCTTGGCACGATAAGCGAACTGTGCAGGAAGAAAGCTGTATTTACGCCCTCTTTTTAACTAATGTCTTTATGTACATTTGAAAGGAAGGGTAGTAAAAATACTGTGAAAGCAAACCTATTTGCATTATGAACGACATTGAGAGCGCACCTGAGCGCGATATCTCTGTGGTCCTCCTCCACTTCAATGAAATCAAACTTATTTTCCACTTTCATGAGTTGAGCTGACTTGAAGGAAATATAACTAATTTATATTGATGAAGTGGAATTTGGGCTTTGTGATGAAGGACAATCATTGTTGCTTTCCACACATAACAATGAATTATTGCAATAACAGATCAATACAGCTAAGTGGATGGCAAGATAACAATGTATAAACAGTACATTAAGTATATAGCAGTTTTCAGACATCGTTCACAAATCTTGATCAGATAAAAACATCTTTAAATACCTCCAATATAAAAAGTGCCATTGGAATAAATAGAGAAAAGTACTTGATTGCAAGTTAAGACCTTAAAGCTGGAAAATCGTTTTCAAATATTTCAAAATGAGTTTTACTCCCGGTCTATTTAGCAAGTGTTGGTGAAATTGTTCAAGTGGTACACACCTCAGTTTGACAGGTAAATGCTGTTCTACAAAGACAGAGAAGACAAACAGTGACTTTTCCACATTATAAGTTTCCTCTTGGCAGTGCAGCTAAAGTTTTAGTGAAAAAGTGGAGGTCTTAGGGTGTTGGCCACAGAGCCGGCTGCTCATACCTTCTGTGTCCTGGCCCCAGCTGTGGGTTAGCAAAGAGAGGATTGCCATTCCTGTCCCCAGCCATCTGACGAGCCACCACCCCCGTCGCATCTTCTGTCAAGCCTTATTGCCTGCCCACCTGGACACAAAAAAAAACGGGAGAGAGGATTTTTCATTCATGTCTTATTGAGCCTTCCTGCCCTTACGCAATAGCTGTGACCAGCCAACACACACATTAACAAACATGCACATCTACCTACAGCAATATCATTAGGTTAGTCTTTTCCAAGAACAGCACAATACAAATGTACTGTCAGTAAATAAAATAATCCACTGGGTAATCTGGATCAATCTGAATGTATTCAGTTTGGATTTATGGATTACCCCAAAAACGGGATTTATTTCTCAAATGCAGCAATATAATCAGATATATACAGTATGTAATCCTTGATGCATCGTCTCATGGGCTGGGCTGTATATCAAAACGTCTATCAATACATACCAATATGCATAATATCTATTTTTCTTGACATATTTTGTCCCTTCCTTAACAGACAATGCATGATTCGCTACATCCCAGCCAGAGCATTAAGGTCAGCTGACCAGCTGCTGCTGGTTATGCCCAAGACCAGGCTCAAAACCCGAGGGCACCGAGCATTCACAGCAGCTGGCCCTAGGCTCTGGAACAGTCTGCCCCTCCATGTGAGGTCAGCCGAGACCCTAGGGTTTTTTTTTAAATCTACTCTTAAAACTCACTTCTTCTCTCTGGCCTTCTAGTCTGAGCGGAGCACAACTCCTGACATTTCCCTGTGTGTTATTTTTTATTTGTGCTGTTGTATTTGTTGTAAAGTGTTTTTTATTGTAAAGTGGGATGGGACCAATCTGGTTAAATAAAGGTTTGAAATGAAATGAAAATGTATGTACAGCACTTTGGCTCGACCAACATTTTTTTTTTAAAATGTGCTATATAAATAAAACTTGATTTGATTTGATTGTTTTCCACTAATGAGAGCGTGATCAATTTTTTCCAATCAATCTGACTCGTTACTCTCTGCAGACATGCATCCAAACAACATGTTGCAAGCTCAAACAGCCGGCTAACTGCTATTAGCATCTGCAGGCATCTTGAATGGGTCATGCATAAGTTTGCTTCATTTTGGTGGAATATGATTAACTACATCCATGATAAAATAAACTCAGACTAATCAATTATGCTGAAATGTATGTTAGAGAAGCTTCTCTAAAAAAAGTAGTATCTTTTTTTGCAGCCCTAACTACTTCTGATTAATGGAATTAATTAAAACTAACCCCAGCCTCCAGTCTCAAACTACGCCATTACAAACTTGTTAAAGCCTTCATCATTTGGTTCTCTAATTGTAATAACCCAGCACAGCTGAATAGTTTAGATAATAATATAGATCCAAGATAAAACTGCCAGAAGGACGGGACTTAAATGTTGCAATTTCAAATCAGTCTGCATTTCAACACCACGGACAGCGCCATGGCTTTATCGATACACTGCAAACATAGTCTATTGATATTTCAGAGCTATGGTCAGGGACATGGATTGTATCTTGCAAGAACATCAGTCATATGAACAATCAATGAATGCATGAATGAATAAGACTCAAATATATAGAGAGAGGGGATGGCAGGTTAACAAGCGGCATGCATTTTGGTCATTTTAAGGCGGATGGCATCCCCCCCGTCATACAGGAGCATATCAGGTGGAATGTAATGGCATAACCCCGCACAAACCAAACTTCCTCTTCAGCAGTCATAACATTCTATGGAAAAAATCACAAGCCGCCAGCTCCAAAGAATCAGTCAGAGCAAACTGCAGCAAAGACATTAAATCAACTCCATGCATTATGACGGTGCATAAATAAAACTGACAGACAGGACTAACAGTAAATACACCCATTCAGGCTCTAGTGGAAATAACAAGCAAAGCAGTGTGAACAGATTGTATGTTGAGCCTTGTTGTGCATTGCACACACAAACCCTTAGCACACAGCTTCTCTGAGCTGGAGGAAAGCAAGGTGTCAATAAGAGGAATAGAGGGGTTTTTAGCTTCTGTCGGAGCTATTTGACGTCACAACCTTCCTCACAAGGCTTATTGTCAGTGCAGGAGATAAGCTGTGAAATCATCTTTCATCGCATATGCTAAAGGGACGGGAGAGGACCCACAAGCATCAACACTATCAAAGCGTGTTGGAGAAAATCTAATTCTCTGGCTCGCATCACCTTCGTTTGTCACGAGTTATTTCCCTCTCCTTTCCACTCACACACACACACACTGTACAGTATGTATTATTGACTTTATTTCTTACTAATATATGCAGACATAAACCCATACAAATGTTACCACACCCAACCCAACGTTCTCCGACAGTAGACATTTTGCACAAACAGCACGTGGACAGCAGGATATAACCGTGTTCTCTTCTGTGCAACAAGAAGGATTTCACACTGGTTTCCTATTTTCTCATTGCCTTCTCATCTTTTGGGCTCCCAGTGGTGTTCCCTTTTGAAGCAGATTTGATTTCCCACATTCGAACATCTATCTTTCTTAACAGGGCTGAGTAAGATTGCTTTGATCCCTTTCACACGAGAGAACTCAGACCTGAACAGCTAGCCACCCTGAAGAGGGAAGTCATTTATTTCTTCAGCTTCCTCCAAATCTCCATGGTTGACATGGGAACGCTGCTTCTCATTTACATAGGCTAACCACGATGTTCCTTCAAACTGAATGAACAGGGAAAGATTGCTGACTGAGTGCTGAGAGAAAAATGACCCCTAATACCCCGGTGTCCACTTTAGTCCTCTCATCACATCCCAGGAGTCACGATATATGTTGTCTTGCTTTCAGCAACAATACAATGCTTTCATGAAGCTCTAAGTGCAACAGCTGAAATCCACTCTGCTCTAATGCACATCCCACACTCTAACCACAACTCCCTCCAAGTCAAGTGAATCTGCTTTGTCTATATATTTAGTATGCCTTCCGTCATATCTTTGGTGCAGGGGAAATGTGATTAAACTTATGATGCGGGTGTGGACAAGAATGAGAAGACAGTGTTTAAGGGTGCAGATAGGTGAATGAAGCAATCCCAGTTATAGATTACACAGACAGTCAAAATGAAATTCTTTATCCCCTAAGTGCAGGGGTTTTACACTCCCTAGAAGAAATACAACTGCTTGTCTATCTCTTTCTTCCTGTCAGTGTTTCTTCGATCGCCTCTCATCCGCCATCGAGTTCCCTTTCCACGTCTTCCTGTTTGTGCGCTTTGGTGTTGACAGACTGTCAGAGATTTCTCAATAACAGAAGTAGCTACTTTTTTATTAACTTTTAAAAGCCAGAAATGTCACCAACAGTGGGCACGCCATAATGTCAAGTTTGTTTTGTATTAAAGGCAAAGCACCTAAACACCAAACAGGCGCACTGAAGGTTTATATTTGGTGGCCAAGAAGTGACAACAAATGTATTACTAATTAGTAGTCATTGACTGCTTGCAAATGACTGAACAAGCAATTACAAATAGTTTCACGATTACATCAACATATCTTCCAGGTACATTTGATTTCTATACAATATCAAATTAGAAATTAAACTCTAGCATTTAAACTCATGAGATAGTAAATACACTGAACAAAAATATAAATGCAACACTTTTGTTTTTGCTCCCATTTTTCATGAGATGAACTCAAAGATCTAAAACATTTTCTATATACACAAAATAACCATTTCTCTCAAATATTGTTCACAAATCTGAAAAAATCTGTGATAGTGAGCACTTTTGCCGAGATAATCCATCCCACCGCATATCAAGATGCTGATTATACAGCATGATTATTGCACAGGTGTGCCTTAGGCTGGCCACAATAAAAGGCCACTCTAAAATGTTCAGTTTTATCACACAGCACAATGCCACAGATGTCGCAAGTTTTGAGGGAGCATGCAATTGGCATGCTGACAGCAGGAATGTCCACCAGAGCTGTTGCCCGTGAATTGAATGTTCATTTCTCTACCATAAGCCGTCTCCAAAGGCGTTTCAGAGAATTTGGCAGTACATCCAACCGGCCTCACAACCGCAGACCACGTGTAACCACACCAGCCCAGGACCTCCAAATCCAGCATGTTCACCTCCAAGATCGTCTGAGACCAGCCACTCGGACAGCTGCTGCAACAATCGGTTTGCATAACCAAAGAATTTCTGCACAAACTGTCCGAAACCGTCTCAGGGAAGCTCATCTGCATGCTCGTCGTCCTCATCGGGGTCTCGACCTGACTCCGGTTTGTCGCCGTAACCGACTTGAGTGGGCAAATGCTCACATTCGATGGCGTCTGGCACGTTGGAGAGGTGTTCTCTTCACGGATGAATCCCGGTTTTCACTGTTCAGGGCAGATGGCAGACAGCGTTGCAAGGATCTGTACATAATTCCTGGAGGCTGAAAACATCCCAGTTCTTGCATGGCCAGCATACTCACCGGACATGTCACCCAATGAGCATGTTTGGGATGCTCTGGATCGGCGTATACGACAGCGTGTTCCAGTCCCTGCCAATATCCAGCAACTTCGCACAGCCATTGAAGAGGAGTGGACCAACATTCCACAGGCCACAATCAACAACCTGATCAACTCTATGCGAAGGAGATGTGTTGCACTGCGTGAGGCAAATGGTGGTCACACCAGATACTGACTGGTTTTCGGACCCCCCCAGACCCCCCCAATAAAGCAAAACTGCACGTTTCAGAGTGGCCTTTTATAGTGGCCAGCCTAAGGCACACCTGTGCAATAATCATGCTGTCTAATCACTCAGCATCTTGATATGCCACACCTGTGAGGTGGGATGGATTATCTCGGCAAAGGAGAAGTGCTCACTATCACAGACTTTTTTCAGATTTGTGAACAATATTTGAGAGAAATGGTTATTTTGTGTATATAGAAAATGTTTTACATCTTTGAGTTCATCATGAAAAATGGGAGCAAAAACAAAAGTGTTGCATTTATATTTTTGTTCAGTGTAAGTAGATTTATAAAAAGGTAGAGCTATTAGTCAAGGTGTTGATGAGGTTTTCTAACATGTGTCTAATTGCACTGAAGGATGCCATCTAAAAATCAGAGCACCAGGACGTGTTGGGTTTCAACAGCAGTGCTATTAAAGTCTCTGATGTGAACAGCCAGTCCAAGATTCACTTAGATAACCAGTTTTCAATTATAAGGAGGTTTTGAGTATGTGTCCATATTGACAAGATAATGAAGTTACAACCAGTTTGCGTACAAAAAACAAAAAAACATACCTTGCACATAGTATGTAGACAACAAATACTTTTAGGTGATATAGTCTACCCTGAACCGCTTGGACCTCTACACAATAAGCAGTAAAATGTTCCTTTCATATAGGCTGTGTAAAACCAGTGTTGCTGCTTGTCCCCATGACTTGTTTGGTCTGTTTTATGTCAGAATAAGTCCATTCAGTTCTGCGAAATGTGAAACAGCAATGGCAGCCACTCAAGCAGTGAAGTAATGACACCTCACTGTTGTTTTCCAGCTGTTAAGTGGAGGTGTGGATGCTGCTTATCTGTGATGGCTCAAAGAGGTTATTTGAGTGGGTTATCATTGTCTCTCGAATGTCTAACAGCAAACTCAACCACCGTGGCAGAACAAAATAGTCTCAAAGCAGAAAAGCCAAAATACCCTGACTGATGTACGACTCCAAGAATTTCTTATCTCCACTGTTACATATTTCACTGCAGTGTAAATGCTACCCTGTTGGGCTGTGTGGTCAAAATCATTATATTACCTTGGCAAACCTTGGCTATTCACAATATCATCCCAATAATCATCAAATTATGAAAATAGCTTAAATGACACACTTTACATTTTGTTAGGAAAAATATTTGTATTGCATGACAGATGGGATACGAAACTCTCTTTGTGAACATAATCAGAAATAATAATCCCCCAGTAGACAGACATTTGATTTATGTAATGTTTGTGTAAGTAAGCTTTTTCAAGTCACTGAGATAATCAGGGATCCAGATAATACAAAATCACCATGATCAACTTATTGTGAGTGTTTTTAATCGAGATCTGCATCACAAGACAAATGGAACTGCTAATGGACTGTACTTATATTGCGCTTTATCGTGTCTTTATGACCCCTCAAAGGGTTTAACTTTAGTATGTTGCCCAAGGATACATCGATACGTTGACTGTACAGGCTGGAATCGAACCCACAACCTTCTAGATAAAAGACGACCACACTACCTTGCAGCCCCAGTCACCCAAGATGGAGCAAATTGAAAAAGCAATGAAATGCCATTGTTATGCATTCCAGCATATTTCAGGTGTGTATAGAAATCTAAGCAACTAATTTCAGTAGACTTTTGTCACAGTTCGCTCAAAATCATGCTTTAGACAATGCGTAGAATAACATTGTGATTCAATAATAAGTGGATAAAAACATATGTCCCAAAGACTTTACAGACCCAGGCTTAAATGCTGCAGCTTCAGTTTTTTCTTTCCTTTGTTTTCCAAACAAAAATGATTCCATACTTATAAAACAGCATGTCTCACAGTGTTCCCTCAAAGATATCCAGGTTGAGATAAAGCTGGAATCCCAGACGGAGTTATACACTTGTCAACAAAAGGGCTTCATATGCTACCAGAGAACACATTTTTCAAGCGATTTGACATCCTCATCCATCTCACATTGGCTTCCTCCCTCGGTGAAGGTAATGAAAATTGCAGACTCATCAGTGTAACAAAAGCACCAGATTGCATATTAAGTGGCTCCTCCCCATCCTCATTTACAGTGCAGAGCCATGTCACCCGATTGATCAAGTGACCAAGTGAAAAACAAAGCACCATGAATTATGCAAAGCTCTGAGTCATAAAAGCTGGAAGATGCCAGCAGCACATGGGCTCATAAATTAGTTATCAGTAGACAGGGTTTTATCCATAATGCCAAAGTGCTCAAACTAACAGCAACACAAAGAGTATGTGTTCAATCAACGTGTTTACAACCTTATAACATCCCTATTATCATCTAAATAGCAGCGGACTGTCCTGTTATATTCATATCTAAATCCCCCGCAGGCAATCAACTCGCTTTGTATTTTTATAAAGGACATGAAGAACAATAAGTTGAAACAAATAATGGAATGTGCTTTATATAGCCAGTAGAGGTCAATACAAATGCTTTGATAGACTGATACCAAAAAAGCAGAAACAAGAATATTGGATACAAAACAATAAAATACCATAAGATTAAAAAGAAAAAGGGTCTGGCACGGTGACTCAGCATTATTTTGGCACAACAAGACGACTTCCTTTTTGTGTGTACATGTTTTACTATTTGCCAAAGTTTAAACAAACCAATTCCAATGTGTGTGTGTGTATAATGGGTTTTTCACTCGTCTCCAACTCTGCACTAACATGTCAAATTCACGATTAATGATGCTAAGTAACATTTATATAAAAAAATGCACATCTTGTCTCCATGCTTTTAAATCCTTATGGCACTCCCAGGAGACTCTCAGTTGCTCTTCACTTCACTAAGTGTCCATCCTGGTTGCAATTTTTGCATATTTCTCCCATTAGCCAATGTTTTAAACGAAGAACATACTGCTCAGAGAAGGGGGAAAAAATCTCTTTCTGTTTCTGCAGCCACAGAGCTGTACATCGTGTTCAGACTCTCACCTGTCCAGACTGACTGAGATGGCAGGGAGCCAAAGAAGAGATCCTATGCATAATTCCAGACTTCTTGGAAATAATAAATTCCTTCTCTAACAGATGGTGTTGTACCTTCTATAAAATATTAATATATTATATACTTGGTGGAATCTTATACATGATGTGACTTTGCTGTGAACTTTGTACTGCTCAACACACAAGTAGATTCATATAGAATATCACCTAAGTGGGAATAATGCATAAAATGGCATACTGTAACACCTCTTCTCTTTACAAAATGCAATTATCTCCTAGAATAAGCTAAGGGCAGCTTTCATACTTTCATTTCGAATCACACATGTTAAGCTTAAAAGAAAACATAGTTAACAAAACATAGTCTTGCTACTTTTAATTTGTAATGCAGTTTAACACAATGAACTATTCTCTATACACACAATATTTGGTTATTTTAGTTTATGAGGTTGGTATCTGAGGTTATTTTCCTTTTGTATCTAAAGTATATACAATAGCGTCAATTTACCCTTTACAAACATCAGTGTAACATGTCCAAAAAGTCTTAGCAGGTGACCTCACAGGTGTCTTACCTCGGCCTGTAATTTGATACCAACGTGGCAGCAGAAGGCAAAATCAACCACCTAATACCCTTTCACAGTAATGTAATGCCAGCTGCTCTAGTGCGTAACTCCAAACTAGGGAACGTAAATGAATCTGACGCCTCTATAAGCAAGGTCATAGACAAGCACATGTGCACCGAAATTCATAAAACACAAAAAAATGATGAATAAACAAAGCAAATGTTAAGTCAGCTTGGTTAGATGTGGTAGTTCAGTGCAGAGCTGTTCATTGCCTGCTGTGAGATGTAATCAGTGGTAGCAGGGGAGCCCTGGTGCTCTAATGACCAGAGTGGTTAGCCCTGGCCAACAGACTGGCCTGTGGCTAACACCCAGCTAGCACAAATACCCAACAGAAAGCAGTCTAAACATCAAGGCAAGCAGCTGGTGCTAAAGCCTTATCTCTCCCCAGTCCATAGATACCAAGACAATTCATTAACTGATTAACGAAAAGGTATTTGATCACTAGGACAAGGACACTTTTGAGAGGGCACTGCAACTCTTTCTCTGCGGGCCATACTCTTTCTTCACAATCACCGATAATTTCAGCTACACCACGCAACCCCAACAATAATGTGAGAACTAAATGTTTAAACTGGATTTAACGTTGGTACACATCATGCTGAAGTCCATCCATATCCATATGTGCCATATAATCCATATAATCCATATGGTCAGTGATCTTTCAACGACAGGAAACGGCCTGACGACGGACACAAAAGATCCAGTTGCCTTTGAATGGAGAACTACTTTGCTTCCGTTTAGGAAACCCTTTTTTATTTGCTCCTAAATTCACAGTGAAGTGAAAAATGGCTTTAACACATCATTAGTTTTGCCATTCTCCATGCCATGATACACAACCATTTAACAGTAAATGCAGAAAAATGTAGATTTAAAATATTTTCCTATTAAAATGTCAGTTTTGCTTCCAATGAAAACTATTTTCAATGGTTTATATTAAGGAATATACAGTGGGGCAAAAAAGTATTTAGTCAGCCACCAATTGTGCAAGTTCTCCCACTTAAAAAGATGAGAGGCCTGTAATTTTCATCCTAGGTATACCTCAACTATGAGAGACAAAATGAGAAAAGAAAAATCCAAAAAATCACATTTTTAAAGAATTTATTTGCAAATTATGGTGGAAAATAAGTATTTGGTCAATAACAAAAGTTAATCTCAATACTTTGTTATATACCCTTTGTTGGCAATGACAGAGGTCAAACGTTTTCTGTAAGTCTTCACAAGGTATTCACACTGTTGCTGGTATTTTGGCCCATTCCTCCATGCAGATCTCCTCTAGAGCAGTGATGTTTTGGGGCTGTCGCTGGGCAACACAGACTTTCAACTCCCTCCAAAGATTTTCTATGGGGTTGAGATCTGGAGACTGGCTAGGCCACTCCAGGACCTTGAAATGCTTCTTACGAAGCCACTCCTTTGTTGCCCGGGCGGTGTGTTTGGGATCATTGTCATGCTGAAAGACCCAGCCACGTTTCATCTTCAATGCCCTTGCTGATGGAAGGAGGTTGTCACTCAAAATCTCACGATATATGGCCCCATTCATTCTTTCCTTTACACGGATCAGTCGTCCTGGTCCCTTTGCAGAAAAACAGCCCCAAAGTATGATGTTTCCACCCCCATGTTTCACAGTAGGTATGGTGTTCTTTGGATGCAACTCAGCATTCTTTCTCCTCCAAACACGTCTAGTTGAGTTTTTACCAAAAAGTTCTATTTAGGTTTCATCTGACCATATGACATTCTCCCAATCCTCTTCTGGATCATCTAAATGCTCTCTAGCAAACTTCAGACGGGCCTGGACATGTACTGGCTTAAGCAGCGGGACACGTCTGGCACTGCAGGATTTGAGTCCCTGGCGGCGTAGTGTGTTACTGATGGTAGCCTTTGTTACTTTGGTCCCAGCTCTCTGCAGGTCATTGACTAGGTCCCCCCGTGTGGTTCTGGGATTTTTGCTCACCGTTCTTGTGATAATTTTGACCCCACGGGGTGAGATCTTTCGTGGAGCCCCAGATCGAGGGAGATTATCAGTGGTCTTGTATGTCTTCCATTTTCTAATAATTGCTCCCACAGTTGATTTCTTCACACCAAGCTGCTTACCTATTGCAGATTCAGTCTTCCCAGCCTGGTGCAGGTCTACAATTTTGTTTCTGGTGTCCTTTGACAGCTCTTTGGTCTTGGCCATAGTGGAGTTTGGAGTGTGACTGTTTGAGGTTGTGGACAGGTGTATTTTATACTGATAACGAGTTCAAACAGGTGCCATTAATACAGTTAACAAGTGGAGGACATAAATCTTGTTTGTTTGTAGGTGACCAAATACTTATTTTACCGAGGAATTTACCAATTAATTCATTAAAAATCCTACAATGTGATTTCCTGGATTCTTTCCCCACATTCTGTCTCTCATAGTTGAAGTGTACCCAGGATAAAAATTACAGGCCTCTCTCATCTTTTTAAGTGGGAGAACTTGCACAATTGGTGGCTGACTAAATACTTTTTTGCCCCACTGTATAGGGATGCACAATTATGCCTTTAATTATCATAATTATTCATCTATCTTGAAAAAAACATTGTGTAATCTACTGTCAAATTGTACTACAAACAAATATTGTTGTACTTGAAAGCAATTGAAGAACTACTTTAAAATGAAAAAATGTTGAAACGTTATTTTCCTTTTACTCTAACATGAAATCAGATCAAACAATAAGGCCACAGGAGCCAAAGCAAAGGGCAGGTAATCACAGGGTGAAAAAAGTTGACCTATGAATATCACAGCCAATCAAGCTTAATTAATTGCGTAAGCCACACATGTGTGTTAACCTGTGCAGCTCAATCATATCCTAATACATTTGCAAACATGCTGTCTTAAAGGTTGCTTTGATCAATCTCTAACTTCTGGTCACTTTCCAAACAGTCTCAAGGTGGCAAGAGTAAACCCTCTCCTAAATAAACCCACTCTCAACCCGTCTGATGTTATAAACTACAGGCCTGTCTCTCTCCTCCCGTTCCTGTCTAAAACACTTGAACGCACTGTCTTTAAACAACTCTCCTGTTATCTCCATCAGAACAACCTTCTGGATCCGCACCAGTCTGGTTTCAAGGCAGGTCACTCCACAGAAACTGCTCTCCTTGCTGTCTCTGAGGAACTGCACACTGCTAAAGCAGCCTCCCTCTCCTCTGTCATCATCCTTCTGGACCTGTCTGCTGCATTCGACACGGTGAACCATCAGATCCTCCTTCGCACTCTACAAAAACTTAAAGTTTCAGGCTTTGCACTTTCCCTCCTCACCTCATACCTGAAAGACCGTACCTACAGGGTGACTTGGAGAGGGTCTGAGTCTGACCCTTGTCAATTAACTACGGGGGTCCCTCAGGGCTCTGTTCTTGGTCCCCTCCTCTTCTCCCTGTACACAAACTTGCTCGGATCAGTCATTAGCCCGCATGGTTTTTCATACCACTGCTACGCTGACAACACCCAATTAATTCTGTCCTTTCCCCGCTCAGAGACCCAGGTCGTCGCACGCATCTCTGCTTGTCTAGCGGACATCTCTCAGTGGATGTCTGCTCATCACCTCAATCTCAACCTTGACAAGACTGAACTGCTTTTCCTTCCGGGAAAAGATTGCCCCACTCTTGACCTGACAATCAACATCGGCACCTCTGTTGTTTCCCCGACTCAGACTGAAAGGAATCTGGGTGTGATCCTAGATAAAAAACTGTCCTTTACTGCAAACATCGCTGCTACAACCCGCTGCTGCAAATACACGCTTTACAACATCAGGAGGATACGTCCCCAGCTGCCCCAGAAAGCAACGCAGGTTCTGGTCCAGACTCTCGTCATCTCACGCCTAGACTACTGCAACTCCCTCCTGGCTGGTCTACCTGCATGTGCCATCCGACCTCTGCAGCTCATCCAGAATGCAGCGGCTCGTCTGGTCTTCAACCTTCCAAAATGTTCCAACACCACTCCGCTCCTCCGCTCCCTTCACTGGCTTCCAGTAACTGCTATAATCCACTTCAAAACAATGGTACTTGCATACCATGCTGCGAATGGATCTGGCCCTTCCTACATCCAGGACATGGTTAAACTGTACACCCCAGCACGTGCACTTCGCTCTGCATCAGCCAAACGACTCGCTGCACCCCCGCTGCAAGGGGGACCAAAGTTCCCATCAGCAAAAACACGTGGTTTTCTATCCTGGCTCCAAAATGGTAGAATGAGCTCCCCATTGGCATCAGGACAGCAGAAAGCTTGCACATCTTCCGGGGGAGACTGAAACCTCATCTCTTTCATCTCCACTTCGAGCGATAGAATTACTAACAAATAACTGCTAACAGAGCACTTATATACTAATAAAGGACTGGTTTATCTAAAGCCAGTTGAGTAGCACTTGAAATGTTTTAGCTCTATGAAACCTGATGTACTTATATGATTCTGTTTTCTTCAAGGTTGTATCTTCCTGGTCGAATGTACTTATTGTAAGTCGCTTTGGATAAAAGCGTCAGCTAAATGCAATGTAATGTAATGTAATCAATAAATAATAAAATCTGTTTGAAAGCACCAATAGTAATACTTAATAAAATTATCAGTATCGATAGTATTTATATTAGTAATAAACCCCTATGGAATAGCTATTGAGTTTAATTCACTTGTTTATCTTCACTCACTACCACTGCAGATTGTGCTAACCTCTATGTGATGATGTAACTGCTATTATGACGACTGATTCCTCACTGAGTGTTCTTGTTTTTATGTAGCTGCGGGACAGAGTAGCCCTCAGTGCGAACAGTATCCTCAATGTGCACTTGACACAGAAATGAAAAGCCATTATGCAGTTGATGTTCATTCGGTTTTCCTAATTACACAACTTCCCACCTGTGTTACAAAGTGCAATTTATCATATTCCCATGCTGAGCTGGCTGATGCTGATTCTAAATACAGACATAATAAGGTTGGAGCGTTTAGCCGGGGCATTTCGGATGGAAACACTGACCCTGATGGAAAAATATATAACACCATTATGTGATTTTGCAGTGCAGCATGGAGCAAATTAAAGATTTGATGTGGGCCTCAAGTGCTCTCATGATTATTGTGATGGGATGAGATGGTTTTATCATGATAAACCCTGTGCACCTCTTTGTGCAATGTATTTTGAGAAACAACATTTCAAGTACAACAATTAAGAGGGTGGATAAGAAGGTATTCAAGATTATTGACAATGACAGCTTGATTAATAACTAAGTAAAGATGTGATGTTAATGAATATTATTCAAGAGAATATCAGAAGGGTTGCGTAATCGTTAGCCTCAGACGAAATATATAACCATTACACTCTTTATGTTTCCTCTCAGTCCCTGCAATGTTTACCATTTATCGTCAAATATGTCCACAACTTGTTTTTTCAATTATTTTCATTGAACAATCGGAAACCCTAGATCAGGGGTCTGCAACCTTTTTGACCAAAAGAGCCATTTTGCCCCCTTTTCCACCCAATTTTCTTTGTCTGGAGCCGCAAAACATATTTGATAGCTTGATATTTTATAACGTTGTATTGTTACATCATAGACAAAAACTACAGTTTTTTTGCATTTAATATTTATTACATTATAGAAAACTGTTTAGGCCTACCTCTAATAATAAACAAATAAGGAGAATAAAAGAAGGAGAATTAAAAAAAAATACACATAGGCCTACTAATAAATCAACACAGCACTCGGGGAGTCCTCTGCACATTTGAAGAAAGTGAATATAATTCAAATGGGGCCACTTTGAAATAGATAAAACATATAGCTGCACCCTAAAAAGAGTTAACTGATTGAATTATGACTGAAGATCGTCAGCTGTCTTCCTCTTCCGTGTTTCCCTCCAATACGTAAAGGCTGCAGCACCTTTGACAACTTCTCTCCACAAATGAAATATACCGGTAAGCCAGCATCGTTTGCTGTGAAAGCATATAACCACGCAGAATTAAACCCTCTGTGTTCCTCCGATACTTTTATTTTCTTTGATTTATCCATAGTTCGCTCATCGAGCCAGGGGTCAGGTTATTCGCCTGCAAGAAAAGGCGCTGCATGGTGCGGGACCGTAGAAGGATATGACGCATATTTTACTTGACCTAATTAAAACCGTTTTTTTTTTTTTTTTAAATGTATGTGTCACAGTATCACCTCAAAATACAAAACATTTTTCAACCGTGCAACAAAATATAAATAGTCCTAAATACAAATTGTATTTCCATCTTGTTTTTGTCTAAGCTCAAGGGAGCCATAGTAGAGGCCTTAAAGAGCCGCATGCAGCTCGAGAGGGGCGGATTGCCGACCCCTGCCCTAGATCAACAACAAAAAAGCCTACCTCTGATGGCAAGATTTTAATTGTGAAATGTTGATAAACATACAACATAATGTAGGTGTGAAAATATCCTGCAAACCACTGAAATGTAGTCAGACTCTTAAAAAGTACATCTTAATACAGAGACTTTAATAATCAGTATTTTCACTCTGGCCACCAGCAGAGCTGCACATGGATTGAGACAGTTTAGGGAAATAAAAGCTTTGGTTGGTCATCCTTACAATACTGTAGGAAAAGAAAACACATGTATTTACTGTTTGGCATGACAAAACACATTGTGACAAGTTGGGGTTAAACCAGGCCTGTGGAAATAATAATGAATTATAATTATACAGCCAGAGTAACAAGCACATATCCCCTGGTAAAGACATGCCAGTTGTTTTAATATGTGATATAGCTAAAGGGTTAAGCTAAAGCTACATTCATAAAAAAGCTATAATCAAACATATTTTAACATTTTGATACAGGCCATTACATAATTACATGGCTTTAATGAGGGGTTGGCTTTTATTCCACTGTATTATCTCGAGAAAGTGATGGCTGCGGGACATGAAGGAGCTGAGATGAGGAGCAGGATGGGGAAACTAAGAATGATATGGTTGAAAAGCAAAAAGTTAAAATGTTTTGGTAAACAAACTCAAGAACACTGTTCAAACAAAGATATTTAAATATGAACCGAAATTGGACCAGACACAAAAAGCATAAATCAGCACAAGTACATCATTTACATCATAACAAGTTTTTTTAAATGACTATAATTATACACCATAATATCCCTGTGATTTCAACTCTCTTTTACTTCTGAATAACCCTGTAATGGGAAGCTGAAAAGTAAAGCTACATGCAGTGCAGGAGAGTAGATGATGTATTCAGCTCTACAGTCAACAGAGCCCGGTGGTCCACTAAACCTCTCATTTTCTCTAATTCAGCGCGAGTGAGCCACAGATCTCGGAAGGTCTAATCCCCCTGCCTAAGTCATCTCATGACCACATTTTAAATCTCTAAACCCTCGCTGAGCTCAGTCCATGTGGGTGCCACCACCACTCTGCGCTGTCTGCTTAGCCCCAACAATGCACTATCCATGTCACAAGGCGCACTTCTCAGCGCAATAGAAACCACTTGGCCACATGGTCTTAAACACATGGTCTTAAACACATGCAGCTGATGCCAAACAAAGGAACAACTTTTTTTTTTTTTAAATCCTTCACCTCAGAGGGTGACTTTTAACCCCTGCTAACTGTGGCACAACTGTGATTGTCTCCAAGTCTTAACACACAATGAAAAGACTAATCCTTTCACAAAATATGAACTTATGAAGCATGTGCTTTTTGGTGCATTTATCTACTAAGGAAATATTTTGGAAAAGTAATTATAATGTCAGTGGTTGCCTGTAGAGCTAGGCTGGCTAATATAACATTTAGGCAGATATATTGGTTTCTATATATATATATATATATATATATATATATCTGGGCCAATAATGAACAAATGAGGTACAGAAATGCCTACTAGGTTGTATGTTCTTTTTTCTTTATTATTACTATCGTTAAGGGCATGTTGTCCAGTATTGGTTCACACAAAAAGTTCCCTGCTGAAGAATGTTTTCGCAAATGCATTGGGTGCAGTTGGTGTGCATTATAGTGTTTTCTATCTGCTCCTTGTCCACAATGCAGACCTTCAAATACCTAATAAATATATCGTTTTACTCTATCTGGACATCCAAGGTCAGGAAACCACCTAATCTATTTCAAAAATCTTTATCTGGCTGATGCATTTAAGCTGTATGGATTAGTTGGCCTCTGATATTGGACATCTAAATAATTCATCTTTCTGCTTTTATTTTGCTCAACCAAGATACCCAAAATAAAACCTACATTTTGACTTTTAAAAGTCTGCTTAAGAGGTTCGTCACCCCCACACAATGTGATTCACTCACTTGTACAACTTCCTCTGACTGTGTCAAATGCTCCAAATGACCTGTATTGACTGGTATGAAAGACAGAGTGCCATTATTTGTATTTGAAAGAGACTTGATGTGCCCACAACGCTCTGTGAGTAACAATCAGGTGAATATATTTCAGGGCGATTCTTCAGAAATGCAGTAAAAGCACAGGCAACTTCAAGGCACTATGGCAGCTTAACCCCAATAGAATATCTCTGACCTCAACCATGTGTCCTTTCACTAAACCCAAACTAAAAAGGCAAACAACAATTGTATTCAATACAAACATTTGAATTCAGTGCAGTTAAGGACTGACTAAGAATATGTGATTGGGGTTAATAACTGATAATGCACTTGGATAAAACAGCATGGATTAGCTTGAAGCTAAATTAGAAATTCAACAAGGGCTTGGCTCAATTTATTTTCTTCTCTCGAACTCTGCGCCGCAGTGGACAGGAAGTCCTTGCCCTCTGCAAGACACATTTGGATGCAAGACAATATTTCCTGATGATGTGCTTTCTAAGATAAAGCCTGAGGGGATTCTCTTGATCTCTCTGTTAAACTGTGCACTGTCTTTAACTTATACAACAAAACAGTGTCAATTTGCAATTTTGCATCTTTAATTTGCCACATTAGACTATGGTTGAAAATATAACGTTCTTATCTAAATCTCGTCGTTGTCTAAAGCAATATATTAGACAACCTATAACTTTGCAATGACATATAATGTAAGCAATCAAGTGATGGTCAAATGTAGAAAATGCTACAGTGTTATTTACATTGCGTTGTGTACTAGACTGTAATTTTGAGAAACATGGCTGGGTAACTTTCAGAAAGTTCGACATTCACTGTCTCTACTGCAAAGCACCACAGGATTTAAAGCATGGCTCAAGGGAATCTCTGCAGTGGTGACAGGCAGCACAGATGTAATGCCAGCCACTGGCTTGTCAACAGCTCACAGCTGGAACATACCCAATCCAACTAAAAGTCACGATAAACATATAAATACTGAAAATGCCCTAAATACAACTTTCAAACAGGGTTTTTATTGCTTCAGCTCAGCATGAAGTAAAACGTACTATATCCATATACTAATAAATGGTCAGAAGGCCAAGACATGTGTTTTATTCTGCAACCCAGATTTAGCTAACAGCCCAAAGAATCTCACTGGAATTTCCACAAAATGCATTTCGAGGGAAGTAAAAAAACTCTAAACAGATGTTAATTAGCTTGTTACAATATGTGATATGTGACCAGTTAATTAAAGTAGAGTATGAAATCCCACACTTCACTGACTTTACAGCTTGGCTTCTGTACAATATACCTATATCCTGTAAGTTTACGCAGCGAGACATATTTTACGAACACACCTCATGCCGGGTTCTTAAGAGAATCCATTCTACAGTTATATTGTGGCCTTGAGATATTACATCTGGTTAAGCATTCACTCTTGAACTGCAGAGGTGAGATAAAGGCTTAAACAAAGAACTGACAGCATACTGTAATGACACAGGCTCTCATATAGAATGATCGTATTGTATTGCATAATATGATCCAATACTTAATTAGTTTTCTCACATTAATACTTAGACTGACATGCCAAGCTCGTGTAGATCCATAATTGACAATAATGACAGCTGTAGCAGGGTTAAAAATGTGAAAGAGCGATAAGAGAGGCAGACAATGTGAGACTAATGTGGGAGGAATAAAAGATCTATTAACAAATGTGTGATTATATTAAAATAGAATCACTACATTATTCCCCTGGTGCAGACAGAGATCAGATATCTGTCAATCTCCTGCACCACCTCGGGTGCAGCCTGTTGTACTGGTTTGGTACGAATAGTCCCCCCTCGTACATTTCATTCTACCTCTGATATCTGACACAGAGCAGCTGATCTGATAATTGCGTTCTTGCTGTGGAGAACTTGCCCTTCCCCACATGGAAGCAGGGAGGAAGATGGTGGTAAATCATTACACAGGATTTCAACCTACAGTTCTCCTCTGAATCTGAAAAAGATCATCATTGGAAATTGAAACGCCATGGAAGAAACGTGGAAAGGAAGAAAAACATCTTTCACAATTGCTCCTGTTTCATCTTCCCCGACAATACACTTGGGCCCAAATCATTTCAGGCATCACTACCCACGAGTCTCTTATCAAATAATATTGAAATGGTTACCCTGAGGTATCCATTGTGCATATGAATAAAGTCATATTTACTGAGTGATGGGTAAGTTATGATAGTAATGCACTCACTGTTGGGAAACTATTCTTTATCCTATGATGAAATTCCATTTTCACAACTCATCCTCTTTCTTTACTCTGTGAAACCTGAGAGCAAGAGTTATTGTATTCCAAAATGCCCAATTCAAGCCTGCATTACAGCACTTATCTGCAATCATTCACCTAATGATTGCCACTGTCCTTGGTGAAATTAGGTTGTTTTACAGCGTTTATATGGGAAAATATCAACCTAAATATAAAGTTGATTTAACAAATAGAGCAATCTGACTATTATAACATTAGCGTTAAGAAAACTTACTTAAATATCTGCCACAACATAAGTAACCGGATCAGAGTTATAATTAAGTACAGTCATATCACATCATAATGTATCATATATTGTCAGCTGAGCCGTATTTGGCTGTGCAACACTCACAGTGTCACATACTGTATGCAGAAGTATTACACATTAAGTTGACGAAACACTCGAGTCAAATGTAATTAAAGTCAGATCCACTCGTGTCTTAGGCATATCATAAACCTGTTAATATCATAAATCTGTTAATGTACGCATTCAAATGCTTTTTCTGTTACCAGCTGTGTTCACCTTGCAGGTGCAGCTATGTGGCTTTTATCCTGGATAAAGTGTTTAAGTCATGGATGTTTAAAGTTTAACTTTTTCATATTTGACTAATATTAAAGTTCACTTTTCATTCAGGAAGTATGACGTTGCGCTGTCAGTACGCTTGTCCATGTTTGTGATTGGTCGAATGCTCCAAATACCACCCCTTTGATGTGAACGCGCACCTAACTAGATAGGACACGGCTGGCTTGAGCGATCTACTTGATAACCCGCGTCGTAGGACCGCTTAGCGAGAACGCCTATGTTTTGGATTAGGCCAACCGGCTAACTCAAACATATCCAGGTTAGGTTGAACCGGCTTCGTAGTACAGGCCCCTGATTTCACTAACAATAAACTGCCTCTGTTGCCAAAGCAAAACATACTTTTTGTATTATTTATCTGTGCCATTGACCACTGTTGATGTCTACAAATATTAAAAACAAATCCATAATGCACAACATGGGAATGATTTATTGTGTGTCAATCCTGCTGTAAATGTTTAATTGTGTACCAAATCTGGGGATAGATACAATCACAAACAAATACAAAAATACCTTGCATGACCCCAACTCTTCAGCTACACAACCAATTGGCTTAGTCTCTTTAAAAAGGGATGTGTTAAGAATAACCAACATATAATGCCAAAATGACTAATGTTACACATTTTGACACAAGACAATACTAAAAAGCCTACATTTAGACTATTTGTTAAACTCCCAAGATTGTCTTCTGCCTTCAGTGCTGGGAAATTAGTGCAGTCTTATTTGTTTCAGCACCAGAATGCACTTTCTCTGAAGCGCTCATACACAGAGAAGATTAGATCATTAGTCAGCCACAGGATTGTTGCAGCCCTTGTTAACACACACACACACACACACACCACACAACACACACACACACACACACACACACACACACACACACACACACACACCACACACACACACACACACACCACACACCACACACACACACACACACACTACACACACACACACAACACACACACACACACACACATCACACAACCACACACACAACACACACACACACACACACCACACACACACACACACACACACACACACACACACACACACACACCCAACACACAGCTTGGTGCGAAGAGCATGATGATAAAGATGCGAAAACCTCAATGGAAACGGCAAACAGCTCAACCGAAAGCAATGCGAGCACAAACGGAGCCTTGAGCTGTTGTGACTGGACTGCTTGTACAATTGTATTTCATTATTGAAAAGATAATGCTGGGGGGAAGGAGGGACTTTGAGAGCCAGTCATTCTCCAAGAAGCCGCTCCATCTGGAATAACCTGCTACTCTGGGGGGGGGGGGGGGCCTGACCACCTGGTGGAATGATTGGTCTCATTTTTGACTTCCACCTGTAAGAGCCGCGCCTCGGAGGCTTTCCTCTCCATCCTTTGGTTTGAACAAGACACTCCATTACTTCTAAGGATAATTCACCACTGTCTAATTTATCCCCTTGCTTCACTTCAGTTACAAGAGTATTTTATAACCTCTTTAGTTCACCCTATTAATACTTAAAGAGAAGATCGCCTTGAGCTTCCTGTCTTCCATCATGACAATAAAAATGGTATATACTCTTTGCCAGTCCTAAGGCTCAAAGCAGAGGTGAAGACCTCACATCAATCAAGCAACAACCACCAAAACTGGAGTGCAGATACCTTTCTCCTTTCTGTCACATTGCCATGCTGTCTTTTGTAGCTGTATTGTAAAAGGGATAATAAGGCAAAATGTAGTTTTCTATCATGCTTTTAGAGCTCAAACTGTTTTTGAATCATCATACAGTAGGTTACTAAATAGGTGCGGGATAATTTTTTTCTTTTCTTGTTACTTCTCAATTGTGAAATGTGCTTTTCTTCATCTTTAAGAATCACGCAGTAGCCTCTATATCAGAAGGAACATTATGTATAATAATTGTTGGAAATTCAATTTGCAAACTTTAAGTATGAGATAAAAATGTCAGAATGTGAATTAAATGACAGGCAAATCAACAATATCTCATCACATGATCCTGTCTTTATGTGAATAATTATTCTCAAGCACCAAACAATTATAATTTTTTCAAGAACATCTGCTACTTTTAAGGTCCTTAGCTACACACCGAGCCGATTTTCGGCATCAATAGATTTCGGGCCGTAGATGAGCGTCGTGTCGCCCTACTCAGATTGGTGTGTACTGCACCGTCGTGTCTTTTCGGCCGTGCGGACATCTTCCGCCGCCGATTCGACATGTTGAATCGGGAGGCCGTCTGCAAAATAAATCACTCCGATTGGCTGTTCAGCTTAGCGAATCAGTGCATGAGAAGCAAAACGGAAGTGAGGGACCCAAACAAACTATTAAGAAGACAAGTCTGAGATTTCATTTAACTCCAGCTCTCTACACAGGTTCGGGAAAGCCCCATGAGCTTCTCGCTGTAGAGTGAAAATGGAACGCACACGCTATTTGTTGTTTGTTTATATCACGCTGTCTGGTCTTCTTCTCTCGGTGTATCACGCAGTCGATCTTCCGGTTGTTGCCTCTTTTGAATGATGAATACACACTACCGACGCCTGCTGGTAAGGAGAGTTATTGCCACTCACGCATGCACAGTTCGTACGTGCAACTTGGCCGTCGGCTGAAGTCTTTGCGGTGTGTTCCAGTGCGAAACATGGCCAAGACGTAGGAGACGTGAGGCGATGTTAGCCAACGTTTCATCGGGACATGTTCTTTGATGTCAGTTTGGTGTGTAAGAGGCTTTAGATGTTGCATATTACATCTTATCACAAACTGACGACAAAAACACTTTTGACAGTTATTTGCAATATGAATGATATGGCTGGATGACACACACACACACACACACACACACACACACACACACACACACACACACACACACACACACACACACACACACACACACACACACACACACACACACACACACACACACACACACACACACACACACACACACACACACACACACACACACACACACACACACACACACACACACACACACACACACACACACACACACACACACACACACACACACACACACACACACACACACACACACACACACACACACACACACACACACACACACACACACACACACACACAACACACAATGTTGATTGTCTAACATGCAGGGGCAGATGTCTAATTATGCATTGTAGGTGTAACATTGTCTGTTAATTAAGAAGGCAGTGAAGCATCCAAACTACTTCATCTAAACTACCTGTGGATTATCATTTCAATGTAAGCTCATAAACCCAACTGTGGTCTTTCCCCATTTCTTATTTTGAGTGACATTAAAGTAGTTTCACATAAAGTGCTTTTCCTTTACTTTTATATAAAATAGGTAGAAAATAGCACTGCCCCCTCAAAGGAAACATTTTGATTGGCATAGCCAGAGCAGGTAGAAACATAATTGAGGTCCATTATATTAAAGTGTCAGAGCAGGACAAGCCAATACAACATGGCACAACTAGTTCAGCAGTCATTAATGTGATTCATTTCCCCTGTGCTTATGGCTGGTTAATGTTGGAATGTTTGAAGAGAAAAACACCTTTTCAGGGCATGTAAATAGACCTAAGAAGGGATAAGATTAATTGAATTTAGATTAAGCGCCAACATGATGAAAACCTTGACAAACAAAAGGTGATAATTAATCATTTATAGGGTTTTCAGGTTGGCTGAACAGCAACAGTGGATAGTCTTATAGTAAGCAAGGATGTTTTGTCAATGAGAATATGAGGTTTCAAGAGCAGTGTTTTCCCCTACCATTGTCTTGGAGGGGCGCTGCGCCCCGCCAACGGAGCCCCGCGCCCCTCCTGAAATTCAAGGTGTTTTTAACCCTAAGAAACACTGATGCATTAATCAATAATAATCCACAGCTCCTCTCTCTGCTTCAGAGGGTTTTACAAATATATATCCCAATAACACCCGCCCCCCCAAAGCAGTAAACCTAGGGGATACACTGAAGAGTAAATAGAATACAGTCAATGTTTTTTTTCATGACAAGTCTACAGGGTTATGATGCTATTTGTGGCATGATGAATATTTGCTATGTAGGTGTATACTTGCACAACGTTCACTCTGCCTTAATGCCAGAAGATAAAGGTTTCTAACATGTGCCTTTTCGCAGTTTATAGTTTCATTTACAACAGCAGAAGCTACAGGTCAGGGAATTAGGCAACATGAAACATATGGCTATTGCTAGGCTATCATCATTATTGTCATATTTTGCATGCAAAATCAATTATATCAGGCCCGCAATCTCATACACCTGTGGGGTTCCAAACATCACCAGAACGTTTTAAAAGACTCTGCAATGTAGCTATCTATAACCCTTACAAGGAAGCATTGGCTTTTACGGCATTGGTTTTTCTTTTAAAATGAATAGATCCTGCAATCATTTGAGGTTTTAAACCGGTTTATAATATCTAAAAAGAGTACCGTGTTGCATTCTAATGTGCCCTGAGAGCCTGTGAATAGACCCTGTGAGTGAATGAAGTTATGAAGGGGCTGCCTCCTGCAGCGCGACACTTCTCACACTCACAGGGGAAGTTATTAAATGCCAGTCATGTTTCGATAAAATGTTCGTATTGATATGCAAATGAGAACGAGTTACAAAAGTCAATTAATAAGGAATACAGCTGTCGCCTCTCAGTCGGTGAATTGATACACTCTTCGAGGTTTCCTCGCTAAAAAAAAAAACCCGTGGGTGATCACTATCATAGCCTATAACCGATTTGCTCATTGAAATATTACAAATACAGCCGTAGTCGTCGTTCGCCAACCAATAATTGCAGTTCACAGTCAATCAAAGGCATTGATGAGACACGATCCTTGGATAATCCTGAGTGAACGCTGATGCACTCTGTCAGTGTTTGAAAACTTCACCCTCCAGAGATTAGCGGCACGGATCACGGCAGAGTTGGAGTAAACGGCTGCCCCTTGCCGATGGATTACTCATTTCACGGTGGGTAATCGACATTATACGGTAAACATATTGAGAATGTAAGCGTCCCCAAAAGGCTCCTATTCCGTGGTCCAAAAAAACAATTAGGTAGGCTACTGTAGTGAGACCGGTGATTTGGTTTACGCGTGCATATTTTAACGCCCATGTGGTCATAAATGCGCCTGAAACATAACAACATTCGTCCTCAAAACAACAGGAAACGTCTTACCATGTTTTGGCTCCAAGAGTGCGTGTCAAAAATCCCTTTAGGACGGGAAAATGAGCCACAAATACCGGCTGGCAGGGCAGCTGCAGCCTCCTCACACAGACACATCAGCGCTCTGCTGCCCCAGTGTCTTTAGCCCCACACAACAAGAGACCGCAGCACTTCTCTGTTGGGTTGTAATGCGAGTCAAGTGCAAGGAGCAGCCCAATCCAGGTCCCTCTCTCTCACTCTCTGCCTCTCTCCCTGGCCATGACGCGTAAAGCAGGTAATCTTATTACATTGGTCAGTAAAGGTGATCCCGGCTAAAGCTCCGTGTCCCTCCTCCCACCCACCCTCTTAACTAATATGCACCTGGCAATCCCACGTTCACACCCCCCTGAGACAAATGCATCATATTTACCAGGATACCTATTAACAAGAACGAAAATAAGTCACCCACTCATGGAGGTCAAACTAATCCATAAATTATTAATGTGTGTGGACTGCAAAGCCACCCTTTCACACAAGTGGACATGTAGCTTCTCAATGAAGGTTACCAAAAGCTATTTACTGTCAGTTGTCAATTTGTTCAGAGTAAATCCATTAGTCGGGTCTGTCTACACCGATTGGAGTGGAGCTGAGAAATAACACCACTGGAGGCAGCTAGCTATGATTCACCTGTCACTTTGCAACAATCACTGGCCTTTTCTTCCCTCAAGCTTAACCAACAACAAAAAGCCAGCCATCAATATACTCTAATTAGATGTTGTGCAGAATGCGTCCCAACTAAAGGTTGCAGGGAATATTCAATAACAACAACAACTTCTACACAAGAGACAGTGTGGGGTCGGTCATGTTCACAAAAGACATGTCAACAGTGGTTACATGTCAGACTATTCCCCTGACAATGTAAAATTATCTTTCTCATATTGGGAGATGAAACTTGGTGAAAGACCTGTCAGTATGACTTTTAACAAAAGCATGAACACACCCACAGCGTTGAACATTATAAACTCAAATTAAATGCAAAAAGGGGTATCTCAACTATCCAATCCAATATAAATTCAACTGAAGCTGTTAAATCCTTTCATCATCACAATCATCTGAAATTAAAATAGTTGAACAGATTAACGGTTTAAATGTGACCCTTCATAATTGTCATCTTATAAATCAATGATTCCTAGCCAGGGTTACTGCAGGGGGTACTTGTGCAGTTGCAAAGGGGAAAACATGGAGATGTTTCAATGGATTTGAAAAATGTGATTAAAAAAAAAGGAAATTAAACCAAAAACATACAAAATAAAACATATGCGACACAAGACCACAACATGCTGATGTGAAGCAGGTCTAGAAATGACCAAAGTCAGTAGGATACATCCACTAAAAAATATTTTACAACATCTATCAAATAGTTGTTGTGACGCAACCATGTCTCCTAAAAATTACGTTCCCACAGAACTAAACTGCATTCTCAATTACGTTTAGCAAGAAACGTATTTTCTCCCACGTTACGTTTTCTTATGAACGTATCTTAAATACGTTTATTTTCTACATATCTTTGCCATTTATTGTCTTGCCTATAATAATGATAATAGTCATTTATAAATATCATGTTAGAGCACACATTTGAAATCGACAATCGAAATCGATATATGGTTAAATTAAAATCAGTAGGCGAGGCTGTAATTTCGCCAGCTGTTACTCTCATGAGCGAGGCAGAAAATAATAGTTTTATCATGCCAAAAATCTGCTGGGTCGGTTGTTATTGTCAATATTAATATAAAAATAATTTATTTGTAATAGTCACACTCAATTTCGCCGATGTTCTTGTTGCCCCAGCTGGTCGACACTTATTTTAGCAGAAACAAAGGCTACATTAATGTATTAAATCGATGTTAATCCATGTGTGTGGATGTGGAATTACCGGACATGACGTTGTGCGATTGCGTTGCGTTGCCAGGCAACAGCTTGGGTTCATGTTCATTTACAAACTCTTCAACTAGAACCCTAGTTATATTTTAAAACATTTTAGAAGGCCTCACGAAATACTTTAATGTAAATTAAAATTTAAATGTGAAGGAATGTGTGTATAACATAATACATCCGTCATAAATAATACCGGAAACAGACGTAGGAAAGATCCTCAGCTCGGTGATTGGATGTTTCAGCCGCAATGCACGTTGGGATATGGTGTTTATGCGATGTGAAATCCGAAAAGAAAAAAAAAATATATAATAATACTTCATTCCAAGTGTGCTTGCTTTTCTCTTTAAAAGTCATCACATAAATGCATTGTAATACACGGTTCGGCTGGATTAAATATTACATATCTGCCGTAGTTCTTTATTTATAGAGCCCTGATGAGAAGACTTCTGGACAAACTTGAAGAATTGCCGCCGAAACTGAATACGCGAAGAGGATCATAAATATATCAACAATTAAACAACATTTTACATTTATTTTCACACAATACGTCTCCTTGCAGTATCAATAGTAATTCGGCTGACTTTTATATTTGATCCAATTGGTAGATAGGCTATATTTACACCATAACGGTGCACAGCTGACAGAAAGGGACACCTAGTGGTTAAAGCACGTTATTGCATTTTTTTGTTGAAATGATGTTGTATTTGCTGAAAAAAATATTAAGAGTACATACTTTCATAGGGGGAAAGTAGAAGGTCAATGATAGAAATATAGAATAGAAAAAATCAAGAAGATACTGTAGTGATCTCTACAATAAAACAGTTTAGTGCAGGATGTCCAAAGATATGAATAGGAGGATGTGTAAAACAGACAAACTAATAAGGCTTTATTTAAACATTAAAGAATACTTTAGGTTTTCTTTTGAATAAGAAAAAAGCTTTGGGGGTATCTACAGATAAATATTAAGCCTGACAAAGTACTAATATATTGCTTTCCTGCAATGTTAACTATGTCGAAGCGCTTATTTTAACTGATACAATTATTCTGTATTCATGTTTTATATTTTCCATTTATTTGAATACATGACTGAGTCTTAGGGGATCTTAATATTTAAGAACCTATTAATGTGTTATACCAGATCAACGGGAATAATCTCAGCTAACTGACGATAAACCATTTTTACCAAAACAAAACACAAGTCTCATAAGAAGCATCTAAATGACCCGAGCGAAAAATGCTAACCTATTACTGCACCGATAAACACTCCTAGCTCCCTTATTACTTATCCTAGGTGTTTGATGTTCTCATAAACGAGTCATGTTTATCATAGAACTTGGTTTAATAACCTTAATAGTGACGGAGCAACATTACATACACATGGCAGTTATCACAACACTACTCGAACCCCGCCTGTAGATCCCTACATCCGGTACGGTGTCTGCAGAAGGACAAAAGAGACCAAATGCGAATACTCTACATCCCCCTTCTTTAGCTCTTCCTACAGTAGTGAACAAAACTGTTATACTGAGCACATATGACAGAACATACAGAATGCTGCAAATGTACACATTATCAAACTATGTGTGCATTCAGTAACTGATGAACACAGAGGCTATCTCAAAGAATGAGTGTAGAAATTAACTCAGTAATTACTACAGTAACAAAGTAGATTACTAAAATAGAATACATTTGCACTGTGAAACAAAACTTTAAGCCTCAATATGGCATAACTGTGTGAACTAACAGTTTAGAGTCATTGTTCTCAGAGTGGTATGCTTATGCATACATGATAAAGCTTCAGTCTCTGTATTTGGGATTAGGCTTGATAGCACGGCCTGAGCGTGTCCTGTAGACACTCTCAGGAGTGTCTGACAGCAGTTTAGCTGTGGGAACATCAGCCCTCATGTGTTCACTGTTCAGTGATTCCTGTGTGTTACAATCTGTAAACTCAAGTCCTGTGTCCTGATGATCAGTGTCACTTGTGGAGGTATGTGACGGGACAGGCTCAGCTACAGGCAGAATGTGCCTACGATTCCTTCTGTACAGCTTCCCGTCTGAGTGGACGACGTATGACCGGGGTTCCTTGCAAATCTGTTGAATCATTCCAGTCCTGTTGTAACCGTGTGGGGTCTGCATCCTAACAACCTGTCCTTCCATCAAAGGTTGTAGTGGTCGGCTTGACTTATCATAGCACTGTTTTTGATACAGCCTCTTGTTTAGAAGCTGGGCTTTTACCTCTTGTGGATGGCGCATGTCTGGCTCAAGCAGCTTCACCGAGACTGGGAGTGTTGTACGTGTTTGTCTCGACATCAGTCTCTGTGCAGGAGATCCTAATTTTGCGTCACGTGGTACATTCCTGATGTTTAATAGGTTAAGAAAAACATCAGTTCCATCTCTATGAGATTTCTCCATGAGCTGCTTAGCACTGCGCACAGCCCGTTCAGCTAGCCCGTTGGACTGGGGATACTCAGGGCTGCTGGTAATATGAGTGAAGCCCCACTGTGAAGCAACGTTTTTAAAGTGCTGGCTAGTAAACTGCCTCCCATTGTCTGACATGAGGGTGTGAGGTGTTCCATGAACTGAGAAATGTCTTTTCAGCTTTGCAATGACTGTTACTGCAGTGATATCACGAAGCATGTCTATCTCATACCAGCCTGAATATGAGTCCACTAGCACTAAGTATTGCTGATTGTGCCACTCAAAGATGTCAGTTGCTACAGTTGACCATGGCAGGTCTGGAACTGGATGCAGATGGAGTGGTTCTTTCTGCTGGTGTGGTTTTGTGCTGTTACACACTGAGCATGATTGTATTTCTGTGTGAATGTTGTCTGTCATAGTTGGCCAGAAAACAATGCCACGTGCTCTCCGCTTTGTAGCCACTTCACCAGGATGTCCTCTGTGCATGATGCTGATGTATTCTTTCTGTAGTGACAGAGGAATAACTGCTTTGTGACCCTTCATTATGACTCCATTTTCAACAATCAGTTTGTCTCTGAAAGGAAAATACGGTCTAATGGCATGTGGAAGAGTGTTTGCAGAGTCATGTCTTCAGCGGTGTGCCTCTCTAACTCTTCTAAGCGAGAAGAAGATATGTAGTTAACAGTCATCATGTCGAAGTTGTCCTCTTCTTCAGCTTGCTGAACTGTGGAGCTGCGGGGAGCTCGCGACAAAGTGTCATCCAGGAACATTTGCTTTCCGCATTTGTACACAAGAGTGATGTCGTACTTTTGTAGTCGTAGCATAATTCTTTGTAGTCTTGCAGGTGCTGTGTGTATGGGCTTTTTTAGTATGGTGACGAGGGGCTGGTGGTCTGTTTCAATAGTGACTGGTTTACCATAGAGATAGTCATTGAATTTTGAACATGCAAAGACCACTGCCAACAACTCTTTTTCGATTTGAGCATATCTGGTTTCTGTTTCAGTTAGCGTACGCGAAGCATATACTACAGGTTTTCCTTCCTGCAAACACGCTGCACCGAGTCCGCACTGTGAAGCGTCACAGGTAAGAGTCACTGGCTTGTCAACGTCATAGTATAGCAACACCGGTGGGCAAGACATGCATTTCTTTAAATCTTCAAAAGCTTTCTGCTGCTGTTCATGCCATGTCCATTCTGTGTCTTTATGTGTGAGCTGCCGTAGTGGAGCTGACAGCTGGCTGAAGTTTGGTATGAACTTTCCAAGGTAGTTGACCATCCCCAGACATCTTTGTAAGGCTGGGACGTCTGCTGGCACCGGCATCTCACTAATAGCACTTGTTTTGGAAGGATCTGCTTTGAGTCCCTCACTGGTGAAAACATGGCCGACATAGCCGACATTGGCTTAGCCTGAACTTGCACTTGAGGGGGTTAAGCCTCAAGTTAACTTCCCTGACCCTGTTAAGCACTTTTCTCAGGTTGGCGTCGTGCTCTGCAACATCTTTACCTGCAATAATGATATCATCAACGATGATTTCACAGGGGTATCCAGCGAAAATCTGTTCCATGGAGCGCTGGAACACCTCGCTGGCAGAATTGATTCCAAATGGCATTCTTAGAAATCTGTAACGACCAAATGGGGAGCTGAAAGTGGTTAACATGGAAGACGTATGGTCGAGTGGAATCTGCCAAAAAGATCTCTTTGCATCTAATACAGAAAACATAGTTGCTTTTGACATGTGTGTGGCGACTTCTTCCACAGTACGCATAGGATGGTATGGTCTTTTCAGAGCAGTGTTCAAGTCTCTTGGATTAATGCATATCCTGATTTCTTGTTTGTCCTTTTTGCTAGTGGCTACCATAGAGGACACCCAATCAGTGGGCTCTGAGACAGGAATGATGACGCCCAGTTCCTGCATCTTGTCGAGTTCAGCTTTGACTCTGTCTTTCATAGCCACAGGTATGCGATGTGCAGGACGAACGACTGGTTTTACTACTGGGTCGAGAGTCATGGAGTACAGTACGTCACAGGTAGCTTTCCAAGCTCATCAGAGAAGAGATCGCTGTATTCTGTTTGGATCTCAACTGAAAAATCATCGTCAGTGGGGCTTAATTGATTAACTGCTTCACTGAATGAAACTAGTCCCATCCGTCTGCACGCTCGTAGCCCAAGCAGTGGCAGTACATCCTCTTCTACAATGTAGAATGGCAGTGTGTGGACTTTTCCCACTAGGTGGCACTGCAGTCTCACTACGCCCGCAGTTTTGATTTTGCTACCACCATATGCAACAAGATTAGTGGATTTAAAACACATCTGTATTTGTTCATCTCCTTTTATCACATTGAATGACATTTTTGACATAACATTGCACTTCGCAACAGTGTCTACTTTCATCTCAACTGCATTGTCATTGATGTGCACAGTGGCAAAAGCCTCATCATTTTTTTCTATCTGTGCATCAGTTGCATCAACACTTACTTGCAGTGTTACGCCATCAACATAGCATGTTTCATCTGTAGTTGTATCAGCTTGATCAGGTTCTAGTTGATGAACTATCCTCCTGGGCCCTTGCTTGTTATATGCTTGTTGTATGGACTTGCAACACTTCTTGAAATGATTCCACTTTTTGCAGGTATGACACTGTTGACCGTTTGCTGGACAGTTGTCCCTCTTTGCTGCATGACTACCTCCACAGTTGTAGCTGAAATAGAGCTAACTCCATTTGCCTGATGTTTCCTTTTGTTATCGTATTTTCGTGTTCCTCTCTGGTAAGTCTGAACTGAATCCACATTTGTGGCAGAGTGCTGTGGCATAGCTAGCGTTTTATTGTGCTCTTCAGTCATCTCATGGATCTGACATATGTTAACAGCCTTGATTAGTGTTAAATCACAGTCTCTCAGGAGCACTTTCCTTAAGTTGTCATTACTGATACCACAGACCAGTCTATCTCTGATTAGTTCTTCATAGAGATTCCCAAATGTGCAGCTTGTCATAGTGTGCCGCCGAGATGAAAATGTCATTTTCCTGTTCGAATACTCGCCAGTTCTCTGCGATGTTACCGTCAAAGACGAGTGGGTCGGGTCTCCGGAATCCATACGCCATGTTAGCTTAGCTGCATGCGTCTTGGTGGAGCAGGCTTAGTTGTCCTCGCAAACGTCACCCAGACGTGAAAAATCCGCCGAAAAAAAACTCCAGAGACTTGACTTCTGACACCATGTTTGATGTTCTCATAAACGAGTCATGTTTATCATAGAACTTGGTTTAATAACCTTAATAGTGACGGAGCAACATTACATACACATGGCAGTTATCACAACACTACTCGAACCCCGCCTGTAGATCCCTACATCCGGTACGGTGTCTGCAGAAGGACAAAAGAGACCAAATGCGAATACTCTACACTAGGTGCACATCCAACACATTGTTTATGATCGCAAGGAGACACATAATCTAACGGTGCCCACCTCAACACCGAAAGATACAAACTCGCGACGTTATCAACAAAAACGTACATCAAAACAAGTGGCGCTAGGTAGCCCACAACGCTAACATGGCTTACCTTCGTCTTTGTCTGGTCTAAACTGGTCTTCAATGGCATTAAAACGATAACAACGATGATGTAGTTAATCCATAGGTTAATATCCAATGTCGCTGTGTCCCCTTTGAAATGTTCTGATAATCTATAAGAAATAAAACTGCAATTCCGTTTTAAAATAGTAGAGCAGGCCATTCCTACGCTCTGTAGCTTCATTGAATGTGCGAAGACGTCACCTTTTTTTTTAACGAGTGTGTGTGGGACGATTTCCCTTCGATTCTATTGGCTCTATCGGTCAGAAAGAGATGTCACATGTCAAAATCGAAGAAGGGGGGGCAAGGGATATGGAAAATCCACCCAAATGACCCCAGAAGAGGTTTTGTTTGCTAAATCTGTCTAAAAAGGTCAAATATCACTTTGCATCAGTCTTGATACAGGGTACTTATTATCTGTTGTACTTTGGATTCCTAAAGCTTTTAGTCTACCATCCCATCATTCAAGGGTGGTTTTCACTATAAGTAATCATTTTTTTTTTGGACGGACACAATCATTTACATTTTTTTACTGTGTTCAATCTGAATTTACTTTAAAATAAAAACATCTATATTGATTCTGACACTTCTACATCCAACTCACAGGTGTAACCTTGCTTTGAGAAAAAATATTATTAATTTAACCCTTTTAGAAGGGAAGATATGGTCATTTGTTCTGGGAATGTCATTTTCGAGCCTGAGACCTGAAAAACAGGCTCGGGGCTTAACAAGTTTTAACAGCCAGAATTATTTCTAGAAAATGGTGAAGGTTTGTTTAAGAGAAGGCTGTTCCTGTAATGAGAGTTCACATTTATGCTACATTGAAGGGTGGAATTGATTACACATCTTCAGAAACATAATTTGCTTCAGATATAACTCATAGCAATATTGTAACCATTAAGAAAAGCCAACTGCATTAAAAACCCAGTTAACAAACACTAGGTAAAGTATTTTCCTTCAGTAATTAAAATGTAATTCCAATCTAGACACACCTGGGGTCGCTGTTCTGTCTGTTACGCTGAGCCATGCATTGTCTGGAACGTAAAAGGGACGAAGAAGACGAAGTGAAGTGACGTACTTCCGGTTCAACATGAAAACATTCCCAGTTAAACATGCAAAAGCAAATCGCTAAATAAAAAGATGAAACACTGGCATGTAATTTACGTTAGAAAAATAGAATGATTTTGAATAACTCACAGTGCCTTAATGTTCCAGCAAAAGAGACTGTTTGGATGATAATAAAAAAAAAAAAAGTTTTTGCCAATCTGATCAGAAATGTAAGAAAACCATGGATTTTTGGATATTCAAAGAGCCGATTACAATTGCCAGACAGGCAAACAATTACATTAAATCATTGGAAATCGACGATCGGGCTCGACATATGGTTAAATATAGCAGTAGGCCAACCCGCGGCTCTCGAGCCGCATGCGGCTCTTTGCCTAGTTTCATGCGGCTCTTCAGTTCATATCGAATTGTATATGTGTGAGTTTGGGGGAGAGACACTGACTCCTGACTAGTGTTGCACGGTGTACCGATACTCGAAAGGTATACCGCGATACCCTGTCGTTAAAAACGTTACGATTCCTCCGTTTCATTAGTATCGGTACTTTAAGAATGACGGGGGAAAGTACTCCGGTAAGAAAGCGCTGTTTTAATAAGAGCCGTGTGTGTTCAGCGCTCTGCTTCCACTCCCTGCACTGCAGCCGTGCCTGCAGTCCCTCCCTCTCAAGCACGCTCTAAATCCCTCCCCTCTCTCGTGCACGCGCTAGCTGTCAGAGCATGTGAGAAAACGAGAAGCATGGCTGCAAGTGGGAGTGCAACTGCCGCTGCGCCTCGGCTTGTTGACAAAAATAACGCCAGAAGCTAAATTTGGAAGTATTTTAGCTATATCTCTGACAGTGAGGGCAAGCCTACGGACACCACGAGGCCTGTCTGTAAGAAATGTATTAATTTTATTTAATACGAATTATTGTCATTTATTGTTCTCATTGTTTAAAAGTTTGTGTTATGGTTATGATTCTGGTGTGACATAAAGCACAATAATTACATTTAAGACTGTTTCCCGTTTTTTAAGAAAAATAATCGGAATCGCAATTCTTGACTTGGTATCGAAACCAAAATGTTGGTATCGTGACAACACTGACAGTTAAACCTGATATTTAGTAGGTCTGTTAAGTATTGAATGCTGATCATTCTGACGTAATTTGGCCGGTCAAAGTTGTTTGGGCTCGGATAAAATCGCTCCGTTACTTTGGTCCCGTGTTACTTTCGTCCCGGCTCTCCCTACATGTGTATGTGTGGTGTCAGGTGTCAGTATGAGAGGATGACAGCGCGTCTAATTTTGATGTGGCCCAACAGCCAATCACAATAATACCTGCAATGCAGTGAACCAATCACCTTTGAGGGGGGGAAACCTATTGTTGATTAAACACTATTCAGTGTTTCCCCTACCATTGTCTTGGAGGGGCACTGCGAGCCGCCAACGGAGCCCCGCGCCCCCCCTGAAATTCAAGGTGTTATATATATACTTTTTTAAAAATATATATAGCATCAAATTGCAAATAATCTATAACTACTGTCACTTTTCACATTGAACATGTGCTCTTTTATTAAATAAACTAAACGCTTTCATTTTAATTTGTGGGTTTAGTGTTTTTGACCCTAAGAAACACTGATGCATTAATCAATAACAATAATACACAGCTCCTCTCTCTGCTCCAGAGGATTTTAAAAATATATCCCAATGCCACAAAAAATGAATCAGTGACGTGGTTAAAATCTTGTCTCCAGAAAACAAAAAACTGAAACAAGCAGTATCAGTGACTGTGTGTTTGATGTGGCTCCTTGCAGTAACATAGAAAACATGTGGCTCTTAACCTCTGACTGGTTGGCCACCCCTGCAGTAGGCGATCGATGTCCGTAGATGAGTAAATTCTACGTCACTTTACAGCCCCGCCCACTGTTGGGGGAAACCAACGCTGTCATTTGAATGGCGATCAAGCCTGAAGCCACTGGGCTTCTTTTACTGTCCTTTTTTCTTAGAAAAAGTACAGAAAAACGTAACTCTGGATTTGTTTTAATGTTTGAGGTGCAATAAACGACACAGTAGCTTTTTGGCATGATAAAACTATTATTTTCCGCCTCGCTCATGAGAGCTGGCGAAATTACAGCCTCGCCTACTGATTTGAATTTAACCATATATCGAGCCCAATTGTCGATTTCTCAAATGTGTGCCCTAAAATAATATTTATAAATGACTATTATCATTATTATAAGCTAGACAATAAATGGCAAAGATATGTAGAAAATAAACGTATTTAAGATACGTTCATAACAAACATAACGTGGGAGAAAATACGTTTCTTGCTAAACGTAATTGAGAATGCAGTTTAGTTCTGTGGGAACGTCATTTTTAGGAGACATGGTTGTGTGACCACCCGACTGACATTACCATCTAAAAAGAGCAGGCTAAAATAGTATTAAGAAAAACCCAACCGTAACCTTGATAAAACTGTAGAAATAACTGCTTTGGTATGATTAGTGAAAATCCAAGTTTAAAAAAGGACAATTAAAGGGCATCTGAGACAGAATATCTCGACAAAAAAAGGTTGGGAACCCCTACTCTGAATATTACTACCGTCAGGTATAATTTGAGTGTAATGGATGATGATTATTGACCTTTGGGAACCGTATTAATCCAAGCACAAAAGGTCCACTTACTAGCATTTGGAGTTTTGTATCCAGCAGTATCCTTTGAATGAATGTTTGAGACGGGCATAGAAACTATATTTTTTAAGACGATGTAGATATATTTTGTTGGGTGATGTGTAATTTCAAGGACATGCAGCACATTTGTAAATGATACACTAAAAACATTATTAGTATGAAAGACAAGGCAAAATAAAAAGATCAAAACCAAGTAAAAAATGCCCTCTAACTAACATGCATAGGGCCTGGATGAGCATGACGGGCTTATTTGGGTTAAATCATCTATACCTCCACTTGGCCTAGCTTGTTTTTGGTATGAGGAAGGCTTTGAGCAGAAGCTCTCTGATAATCAGCCCCTGCCACACCACTAATTCTCCCTCTCATCCTGTCTCTGAGAAAACGAGGGACCAGGGGTTCAGGCAGGAGTGAATACACTCCACAGAGGAGGGTGATTAAGGGATGTGCCGCTCTGGGGAACATCTCTCGTCTCAGCACCTCAATAAAGTCTTCTTAATGAGAAATCACCAAACATATCATACCTATCGACAGGTCTAAAGCTTTATGTGTGAATGTAAGTATCTGTGCTAGTGTGTCAGTTAATAAGTAAAAATGACAAAGGAATAATAGAGAAGAGTGTAATAATAACCATATAGGCAAACGTCTTATACAGTCTCATGTCTAGAAATTAACAGACCTTTCACTCTTCAATATTATATTATTCATCATGCCATTCTTGTACAATCTGCAGTGTATTTGCACATTTTAATAATGTGTATAAAAAGGAATATGAAAGCATTCTTATATATTAGAAAGTATCCATTCAAGCAATACATAATTCAGTTAAGTGAAATTTCCAAGCTCTTTGAAACTAATTATGCCGGCACAAAATACTTGAAACCACAAGCGATTAAATTGACTTTAAGATAACCTGTATTCTTCTGAGAATGCTCAAAGTTATATAAATGTTTGTGCCTCTTTCCTGTACAACCAGGGAAGCCTGAGGGTCCCCTTATGAATGATGCACACTTCCTATTTGTATTCAGTTGAGGGTTCAATCACTAAGCAGCAAATCTGCTTCAGGGAAAATAATTCCTATTAGTGATGTCGCATTAATACAGCACCTTCAGTCATTTCTCTAAAGCACAAGAAACTGATTTCCCTTGTATCGAAAGAGAGCGTTGGTTTATATATTCTGAATAAATATATTTTTGTCTCACATTTGGGGTCTGCATATATTGTTTATTCATTGTTTTTTTTGGATGGAAGGTGTTTTGTTTACCCATCGAATTTTGCCAACCTATTACATCGGTTTTTGGATCATTAAAACGTTTGAATATGGCTTATTCTCCAAGAGCAACTGGATGTTTTCAGACTGTTTGGGTTATTGGTGGCATACCATCTGCTGCATTATTTAGCACTATCAATGTATTCCACACAATGTGAGATACAAACAACCGCGCAGTCAACATGGATCTGGAAAGGAAGTGAAAGTGAACTGATGCTTTCTTCTTGTCTGAGAATGAGTCAACAGGTGGTGCAGGCTCCTTGAATCAATGGTACAATAAATCATTCACAAGTTCATTTCAAGGAGAGCGTGGTCATGCTTGGATGAGCAGAAAATGAACACAATTCCTTGGATGCCTTCTTTTTAAAAGCGTTTTTTATATTGCTTCGCCTCTTTAAGGTGAGCTCCTCAGACATGTTGTCAACAAACTCATCAAAGCAGAGCAAGTGATGATTCAAGGCTCATACGAAAACAAAATCAAGAGCAAGAAGATACAGAACAAAAAGGCATGCTTCATTGTGAGTATTTTTTTCACAAGGACAAATTGAACTATTCTTCTTGTTGAAGCGTCATTTCCCTGGACTGTGTCTAGGCACTCAGCTGTTCAGTCCCGAAATTCTCTGCCTGTGAGATCCTTGTAGGCATTCCCACGGGAGTGTACCCACGTATATCAGTACAGGCACCTAAAGCTTTAAAACAGCTGAAGGACTCACATCGTAGCCCTGCAATTGAACAGCAATTCCAAACAAGAGGTGTATTGGTCATTGTAGGATTTTAGGAGGTTATGTAATATGATCAACAAACTATTTATGAAATTCTCTTTGTATTGTCTGTACTGCACAGGTACCACAGGTTGATAGGCGAGGGGACAGCTTCCAGTGTTGTTGATGTGTGACACAATGTGTGAGAAAATGTAATAGGGAGTGATAAAGATGCCCTGCTTTTGAGCACAGAATGTTGACACATTGTCACTCTCACTCTTCCCAGTCTGGAAGCATGTGAATTGGATAATGCAGCCATAAAATAGCAGTATTTCTCTCAATGTAAGAGCTATAACTTTAAAATCTACTTTGCACAAGGCCCATGACCAAAACAAAGGAAAAACTAGTGCTTAAACCAACATTTCAACAAAAAGTAAACACTTCTGCACAATTGAATGGTGAGTGTGTGTGTTATGTCATTACTCTGATGTGGGCTGTAGGCAGCCTCCCACACAGTGTGAAGTATTTGATGCTGTCCGAGGTACTGAAAGAGAGACTGTTCAGTAGCACAAAAGCATTACATATTCCCAATGGTGAGCTTTCTGTCGTGAGTATTCATTAGCGTGCCAATTTTTTACTAACAGACTATTATATGAATTAGGGAGCTTAGTTAGAGAGAAGTAAGAAAAATGCCCGTGGAATGCAATTGACAAGTCAATATTTACTTGTCAGGCAATTTAAGTTTGGGTCGTACGTTAAGATGGAATATTTGCTAAGGGGTGTGTTCAGATAGCTTCCATGGCTGAGTGAGCCACCATTTAAGAAAACAAACACACACAGGCATCCACACAAAAATACACTTAGTTCTGCTCAGGGTGCTTGTTCCCGTCCTCAACGTTGGCTTATTCTGACTGAAGGCTTTACACTGGCCCCCACCCCACCCACTATAAAAACTGAAATTGGCTCTGTGCAAAAGGAAATGCCGAAGGGAGTCTGAGTCGAATAAGTGTCAAGGGACATTCATAGTTTGGCACTGACAGCTTGTGCGATATTGAGAGGTCAAATCAACCAAGACGCAGGGCAAGAATGTGGGAGAGGAAGGGAGGGAGGGAGGCCAGAGAAAGGCTACAAGACAGAGTTTCTGTGTGAGAGAGATATAGCGGTTGGATAAAACATGTGAATATGATCCGAAGTAAGGAATTAAAACATTTGGGAAGCAAGTGGGCCTTTAAAATGGAGTTATCATTCCCAGATATGATCCAAAAAAGGACAACTATGGTATAATCAAATTATCATTAACACAAACAAAAGCATTGTCAATAATCTGACCATTAATAAAAGTATTCATTTTGCAGTAAACAGATATGACTTTAAAATTATGTTTTTTCTGTTATTCTTACCAAATAATAGAGAGGGGGGTTAGGTTAGATACATGAAGCTGACTCACCAGTTCATCATATAATATCCATGGGCTTAAGTCTACAAAGGGGGTGGATTTAAAAATAACTGTGACTAGTTTGTTCAAAATGTTGTGCTGTGATGTTTCCCTGTTCCTTATTGAGGTAGGAAATATGCTATGCTATGCAAACTAATCTGACAATGTCCTACTCAATTGTATTGAATGTGAATAAATATGCAAAACATTTAACTGCTCCCAGATTTGAGCCACTGTGCAAGTATTTATAGTACAGACAAACAGTCAATGTATAGTTTATTGCTGTCTGAGCTTTCTGCATGAGGAATCAGCCTTGGTGTGAAAAGGCTTTTAGTGTTGTTAGTCCTTGAGTGGTGTACTGTAACTATAGGTTATTTACGTAACCCCAGTTCTCAGAGTAACATGAAGTGAGATGTCTCACTATGGGATGCGCCTCAACGTGTATGCAAACAGAAGCATCAATCTCATTACGCCAATCCTGATTGGCTGGTGATCTTGACGTCAACGTATGGGAATCCACCCACCCTTTAAGTAGCTTGCGCTACGAAGCAGCGTCATTCAAAATAAGCACCTCTTCTCGCTTCGCCTTAGCAAGAAGGGCCGTCTGGTGAGACATCTCACTTCATGTTACTCTGAGAACTGGGGTTACGTAAGTAACCTATAGTTCTCATTCATAACACTCCGTTCGATGTCTCACTATGGGATATTGAAACTCCCGTATTGCTAGACATGCTTATCTCGAAAATCACCAAAAACAACCAGAACTTAACAGGCAGAACTCTGTCTCAACACGGGACCCAGCACTGCGCGGGCCACACTTGGAGCAGAGACATCTAGCCTGTAAAAGCGGACAAAAGTGAGCGGCGAGGACCAGCTCGCTGCTGCACAGATGTCTTGGATGGAAACACCCTTGAACAAAGCCCAGGATGTAGCCAGTCCACGAGTAGAATGAGCACGCAGGCCCGTTGGTGCCTGCAAACCCTGACTCGTATAAGCCAGAGCAATCGCTTCCACAATCCAGTGGGAGAGCCGTTGCCTGGTAACGGGCTTGCCCTTCTGAGGGTTAGCCCAGGATATAAAGAGTTGGTCATTACAACGAAACTCTTTTGACCTGTCCATATAGATGCGTAAAGCACAAACTGGACACAGCAAATTCGGCCGCTGTTCCTCAGAGGAACACAGCGGCGGAGGAAATGCTACAATGTCAATTGGGGTACATGAGCCAACCACAATAGGTATAAAGGCAGGGTTGGGCTTCAGCAACACTCTCGTTTGCCCCGGGGCAAACTGAGTGCACGAAGGATGCAAAGAGAGCGCATGAATGTCACTGACACGCTTGGCAGATGCCAGAGCCAGTAACAGCACTGTCTTCAGTGACAGGTGTTTCATGTCAGCTTCTTCCAGGGGTTCAAATGGAGGTCGAGTGAGCCCATCTAAAACCACTGCCAAGTCCCATAAGGGCACCAGTGACCTGGAAACAGGGAGGAGCCTGCGAGACCCTTTCATAAAACGGCAGACCAAAGGATGTTGGCTAGCCGTCTTTCCCTCAAAGCCCACATGGCATGCAGCAATAGCAGCCGGGTACACTTTAATCGTAGAGAAAGCTCTGTGTTTATCAATTAAGTCCTGTAGAAATGATAAAATCACCCCGACAGGACATTGAAAAGAGATGTGTCCTTTTTGAAGGCACCACTCCTCAAACACCCTCCACTTACAGTCATAGAGAGACCTGGTGGAAGAAGCTCTTGCACTCTGAATAGTGTTTATCACCTTCTGAGGGAGTCCCACTGTATTCAGATTGTACCACTCACGGGCCAGGCCCATAGTGCCAAGCGCTCTGGGTGTGGGTGAAAGATCGTCCCCCCCGCCTGAGAAAGTATGTCCCTGCGTAGTGGGAGCTGCCACGGCTGCCCGCACAGCAGCTGATATATCTCCGCCAGTCAGTACATAGCTGGCCAGTGCGGATCTATCAGGATAAGTGTGTGGCATTGTTCTCTCACTCTGGCCAGAGTTGGGGGTATCAGAGCCAGGGGTGGGAACGCGTACAGAAGGACCGGAGGCCAAACGTGCGCGAGCGCGTCCACGCCTAACGGTGCGTTTAAATCGCGCATTGAAAAGAACAGCTGACATTGAGCATTTTCTTTTGATGCGAACAGATCTACCGCGGTTCGGCCGTAACGCACCCACAGCTGACTCACAATCATTGGATGTAGAGTCCAGTCTGCATATAGTGGTGCACCTCTGGACAGCAGATCCGCCCCGACGTTCATCACTCCTGGTACGTGCGTCGCTCTCAGAGAGAGGAGACGTCCGCAGCTCCATAAGATCAGTTTGCGTGCCAGCATGTGTAACTGGAGATAACGCAAACCCCCTTGGCGGTTTATATACGATATTGTGGTCGTATTGTCTGTCCTCACGACAGGCCCGGTTCTACGGGGGTGCATAAGGGTGCATTGCACCCTCAGTTGAGTCGTTATGCACCCTCATTTGAAAAGTTAAAAAAAAGAAAAAGGGAAAGATATTACATATATAATAATAATAATAATAATAATAATAATAATAATAATAAGAATTTAGTTGAAATTAAATAAATTGTAATTGTGGTTAAATAACATTGTCTGCTGCATTTATTTGGTCAATTTAAACGGTAAGTAACGTTATTATGTCAGGTGTGCATGACCTGTGCCGCTGCGCATTCGTCATCTGCAAGGTGCTTACACAGCAGTCAGTGATGGACATAAAAAAACAGCTCTTATAGCCAGCAGTAACACTGCATCTACTGCAGGTAATAACAGTTCAGATCATGGGGACATCACGTTACCTGCGGCCACTGTCGTGGACACTAACGCCCGACTCGCCGGCTTTGCCCGCCTCGCCCACGGAGGCGGAGCAGCCGTCTTCGTTGCCCAAAACGCCGCCACCCCTCAGCGGCCCACAAGTGCCAGAGGACCTCGGCAAAACAGAGCCTGCACAGGTATATTTAAAAAAGCACCCAACTCGCCTGTACAGTGGGGTAAGGCGCTCATTTTGCAGCTAATGGTTTCAAAACACAGATTGGCTGGAATATTCATGTAAAAAAGATGCCATCTTCTGCTATGCATGTGGACATTTCGGTTCAAGTAAGTCAGATGCCTTCACCACAACTGGCTACAACAACTGGCGTCATGCTCTTCTCAGCTACTTGATAAGGGACTGGGAAGGCATGAATCAAGCAAAGAGCACATAGATCCATAGATCTCTTAATGTTGCTCTCAAAGTGCACCAGATTGATGCTTTTAACTTCAATATTTTAAAAAAAATCTTCCGGGGGAGCATGGACCCCCTAGAGGAGGTGAGGACCCTCCTAAAAGGAGGTGAGGACCCCCCTAGAGGGTGTTAGATCCACTCCCCACTTATAAAAATAGCACTTTACCCCTGCACCCTCTCTAATCTCAGATGCACCCTGAGTCATTTTGTTCTGGAACCGGGCCTGCCTCACGAGGACATGATGTCCTCTGAGAAAAGGCAGAAAGCGTTTCAGGGTGAGGAACACCGCTAAAAGCTCCAGATAATTTATGTGTGACCGTTGGAGGTCTCTGCTCCAGAGACCCCTCACAGGTCGACCTTCGTATATACCCCCCCAGCCCGTCAGACATGCGTCTGTGGTGACCACCTTCCGCGATAGGACAGCACCCATAGGCACGCCCCGTACTAGAAAAGTCGGGTTCAGCCAGTGGCGCAGTGCCATTACGCATTTCATAGTGACCATCACTCCACCAATCTGCAGGGCAGCTACCCAGCGCTGAAACTCCCTCATGTGTAAGCGTCCCAGTCGTACCACCAGAATGGCTGACGCCATGAGCCCCAGCAACCGCAGACATGATCTGAAGAAAACATATTTGCGTGGCTGGAAATGAGCGAGGAAAGCCCTGAAGGCTTTCACTCTCTCTGCTGACAAGCGGGCTGTAAACGGCACCGAATTCAGGCGTAGGCCCAGGAAGAGTACAGTCTGGGCTGGAGACAACATGCTCTTTTCTGTGTTTATTACAAAACCCAGGTCGAGCAGGTGTTTTACGAGGACATTCGTCTGCGTAATAGCCTCTTGCTCCGACTGTGCGAGAAGGAGCCAATCGTCCAGATAAGTTGCCAGGCGAATACCCTGTTGTCTCAACGGGGCTATCGCGGCTTCCGTACGCCGTACAAACACTCGCGGGCTGAGAGACAGACCGAAGGGAAGTACTCTGTACTCGTAACAGACACCCTGAAAGGCGAACCTAAGATATTTCCTGTGTGGGTAATATACTGGGATGTGGAAATACGCATCTTTCAGGTCGACTGATGTGAACCAGTCGTTTTGGCGCACAAGACTCAACAGAGATGTGTGAGTGAGCATTCTGAATTTGTATCTTTTGAGATATTTGTTCAGAGCTCTCAAATCTAGTATAGGCCGAATTCCGTTCCCTCCCCGTTTGGGAACGAGGAAATACTTGGAATAAAAGCCGCTCTGACTCTGTTCGGCGGGTATTATCGATATAGCCTTCTTTTCTAGCAGCGAGAACATCTCTTGCTCTAGAATATGGGCCGACTCTCCCCGGGCCTGTGAATACAGAATGCCCGAGAAGTGAGGGGGGGAAACCCAAGCAGAATCTGTGAGCATCCTCCACTTGTCGCTTCTCAAAGCGAGCGGAGATGTCACAGCTCTGTCGTCTGCCCTCAGTGTCTCTATTTGTTGTGTTATGGGGCCCTCTAGTGTCTGAACACGGTGGTACCCCAGGTTGACAACCCCGGCCGACACTGCGCATGCGCGTGGCGGTGGTGCCTTCACAATCCCGTCTATTGTCCGCCTTTTGAGAGAGGCCGTAGCCGCTCTCAAAAGAGGGGCAGACGACAGACTGTTTATTGTTTTTCTTTTCATTTTTATTGACTGCGCCCTTGGCTTCAAGCCTGGAAACGACAGTGGAAAATGATTTATTTTGAAACAACAATGATGACATGTGTTACTGTGACTTAAACAGGTAGCGGAACTTGCTGTCTTTGATGTTAAGTCCATTTCCCTGATGGCGCGAACTTGAGGATGACGTTTTGGCATAAATCGAGACGGCGGGAAGATGGGGGCATGGCGGCACCCCGAAAACACATGAGCATCCAACACTGGAACGTGCTCTGTAGCTGGGGAACAGGGAACTTCCAGCTCCTTCATCGAGGAGAGGAGGCTGTCCGGCCGCCCGCTTCTTCTTCCTCGCCTGGTGGCTGAAAACCTGGGTCGGCTGCGCCTGAGCGGCCGCTGCCGGGACCGGAGATTTTCTTGGCCAGCTCCCTCTTACCTCGTGCCTGGGCTGGGGACCCGGGACGGGCTGCGGTCTCTGCTGCTTCGGTATTTTAAACCGAGAAGGACGTGAGACAGCTTGGGTGAAGGCCTGCCGCGGGACCATTGGAGGTGGCGGCAAGACCCTTCGGGGGAGACAGAGCACCTCAGCTGCATTGAAGCTAGAGCGGAGCCAAATATGCCCTCGGGAACAATAGGCATGTCCAGAACATCCTCTTTTTCCCGGTCTGGAAGGTTGGTCAGGTTGAGCCACCTGGCTCTCTCCTGTACCACCATCATTCCCAGTGCTTTTCCCGTGGCTTGGACTGCACAGCGCTGCACACAGAGGCAAATGTCCGTGATCGCTGCGATCTCGTCCCACACGGCAGGCTCAGGTCTGCTCGACATGTCCTCGCAAAGCTCCGCCTGGTAGGCGGTCAGCAGCGAGGAGACGTTGAGAGCCCTGGCGGACAAAGCAGCGGCTTTATAGGCCCGTTCGGTCATCGCTGACTGGAACCGGTCTGCCTTTGTCGGTAGCATGGGGTTCCTGCTTGGTGTCGATGCCAGCCTTGGTTGGAGGTGGGCTGCCACCAGCGGTTCCATGGGCGGCATGCGGAGCAGGCCGAGCCTCTCCATACCGTCACAGTCCAGGGAGGAGGCACCCTGGATTGGGGCTTTGTTGCTGAAGGGACGGTCTCTCCACGAGACCGACACCTCGTCCAGCATCTCCGGAAAGACTGGAAGGAGCTGCCTCTTCGTCCTCGCTGCTTGGTGCAAGTTATTCCCCTCGTAGCGAGATCTGGAGGTCTCCTTGGCCACTTCAGGCCATGGGATGTCCAGCCTGGACGCAGCGCGGTGACACACGGCCTGCAAGTCCATGCTTAGGACGGGCGAAGCTGGTGTGCTCTCGCCCGGGGGAGCGGACATCACTCCCAGCTTAGCAGCCTGAGCCGATGAAATGAAAATGTCCTCCCCATCTGTGTCAGACAGGAGGAACTCAGAGGTATCCTCTTCGTCCTCCATGTAGTCCAACTCCAGGACATCTTCCGCGGGTGGAACCATGGTGAGGTCCAATTGGGAGTCCCAGCTTGACACAGCGCGGGGCTCCGCTCTCGCGGCTCTTGCCGCCACCGGGTCCCAGCCTGAAACGGCGTGGGGCTCCGGTTCAGCGGCTGTCGCTGTTGTTGAGCCCCAGTCTGACACAGCGCGGGGCTCAATCTCTGCGGCGGACGCCACCATGTCTTGATTGCCGGACGGCGAATCAGCGGACATGAGGGGGTCCTGTCCCGACAAGCTAGCTTGGCGTGCTAACCGTCGGTGGAGGCTCTTCATGGTGAAGCGGGTACAATGCCCGCACGAGCCGGGGTTATCGATAGCCTCCCGGGCGTCTTCCAGCCCGAGGCAGGACGAGCAGACCTGTTGTGAGTCTGTGCCTGAAATGTTAAACCCGCAGCCGCATAGCCGAGCCTCCGAGTCCCTGACTCCTCTGTTGTGAGGGAGAGAAGGGTCCATCTTCGATCGCCGGGGTGTCGGCGTGGAGTGGACACGCTAGTAACAGGTACGTTACTGAGAAAAAATCTAACCTTGCCGTTAGTCCGAAAGGATAAAAGGCGACGGTGTAGATTTTATTCTTTAAAGAATATTAACTGGTGTGTTAATACCTTTTTTATCTCTGTCTCCTCTGGTGTGAGAGAGAAAAGAGAACGTCCTATTTACCGTGGTGTCGGTGTGGAGGGAAGAACAAACTAGCAACAGGTATGTTACTAGCTTGAAGAAAAAAATCAAACCTTACCGTTATTTCGACAGAAAGAACGGCGAGGCAGATTCCAATATTAACTGGTGTGTTAATATTGCTAAATCTTCTTGCAAAGCAAAAAAGTAACCGGCAAGCGCCCGTCGACCGAATGTTAGCTTGGGTTCAGTCTGTGGAACGTTAAGCTAGCGAGGTTACTGATAAAAATGAGATGTGCTCTGAAGCGAGAAGAGGTGTTTGAATGACGCTGCGTCTTAGCGCAAGTTACTTAAAGGGTGGGTGGATTCCCTGACGTTGACGTCAAGATCACCAGCCAATCAGGATTGGCGTAATGAGATTGATGCTTCTGTTTGCATACGCGTTGAGGCGCATCCCATAGTGAGACATCAAACGGAGTGTTATGAATGAGAACTGCACAGTATCGATAGTAATGCAAAAGTGCATCAGGACAGTCATCACAATCAAACAAAGGCAGCAGTTTGCCTTGCATTAACATGTCATGAGATAAAGCAATAATTGATTTACGTCTCGTACTTTGGGGCAACAATAACACGCAGCCGTCTAAGTTATTTGGCCAAATTGTTCACAAACAAAGATTACCCCACCTTGGAGCAACATTAACATTCATTTGGAGCTGTGCTTCTGGTCCCATGGCACATGCAAGTGCAATAATAACTCTTCTCCCAGCTGTGTTTTGGTTTTCACTACAACTCCTTTGGGATATATACAGGGCCGCCCCTGGCAAACTTGGGGCCCCATTGTGAGATGAGCCCCCCCCCCCCAACTGACAGGAGTGAAACAGTTTTTTTGGAAACAAAGTAGGCTACTTTGCAAATATAATTCCTGTTTATTATTATTATCAACACAGTTACTTTTTTATACAGTGAGGTAAATGGTAAATGTGCATGTATGTCGTTCAGTATGCGTTTACAGGTGAATACGTCTGCATTTCCTGCCAAATACTAGCCTCAAAAAGATTAAAATATAATTAATGCAAATAAACTACTTCTACTAATAATCATAATCAATTAAATAATATAAATACTATATTATTTTATTATAATATAGTTGTAATATAGTCAAGACAAAACATGCTTATGACATGCTCAAAAACCGATATTTCTTAAATCTGTATTCAAATGTAGTTCCCTCTGTCAGCAATGTATCAACAACTACACACACATTTCTATCAGTATTTCTCTGTGTTGTGGTTGACATGATGATGACTGTTAGCAGGTGAGAGGCTGAGCATCACCATGATATGTGCAAATTGACATAAAAGGGGAAAAAATGCTCCATGTTTTTTAGGCTGTAAACTTTGACTGTTATGTAAGCCAGCTAGACAGACAGTTTATCACTGTTCCTGTACATTAGCAGATAAAAGGCATAACATACTTGAATGAATGTTAAATAAAGAATGCTGGAAATAACTGCATCTCCATTAGCCTATATGCTATGCAGAGACTGCCTTCTTCATGTCGTAAATTGCAGCTAATGTTTTAATATGGCAATTGGCAATTTGACTTATACAACATTCACAAGTTATACATTTAACTCATACAATAACACACCTTCGAGTGATGCTCTAGTTTCTTCATGTTTGTTTTTTTTCCCTCTTGCTTGCGCCGGACTGAAACTGTCTTTTCACCGACATCTCTTCACCTGCACTAGTGGCCGTATCAAAGCCGTGATTGGGCAGATGTCGATTCATTGCAACGGTGCCCCTGGGCGGGGCCCCCTGCGCAAGGCGGGGCCCCATGCAGCCTGTGTGATTGGCCTGTAGGGAGGGGCGGCCCTGGATATATCTAAATGTTTAGCTGATTAATGCTCCACTACCTTCACTAACTAGTCACTATGGCACTGGACAGATATCTTACAATGGATTTTAGAAACGTTTTCATGCTGCCTGTTGTGGCTAAAAATGTGATTACTGATTACTAAAACAAAAATACATAAAGCCAAACTGATAAGGGGAAATAAGCTGAACAGAGTTAATTGAAACCCCGGTGGGTTTAATTCTCAGTGAGATGATTACATGAGTGGTATAATCACATGATCCATTCTTACTAGTAATATGTGAACTTGTTGCAACTAAACTTAAAATAAATTGCATGGTTGTTTCTGTAATACTCTTTGTAATTCTTTCTTTCAGTTACCCTGCAGCTGTTTGACAGCAGATGCTCATGAGGCGTAATTTCTTTTGGGCTGCTCACATGGGCATAGATGCTAAAGGGGTTTGATAATTGGAACACATGGGGACCAGAGTACTAGCATCAGAGCTGTTACATGGAATCCCAGCGGCTATAGAAACCAACACTGAGGGCTGTAATGGAAATGTTCCCTCTCACAGTTTGTTTTTCTACCTCCTCTTCAGAGTACACCTTGGCAACCTTCAGGAGAGAGCTTTTTGACAGCTACCAAAGGTTATTACTTTTATGACCAGGGGCAACCAGGCCTCTAGAGAGTCCATTAGCACCTGGAAGAGCAATTGATCTCATAACTGGCTATAAGACACTTTCAAATATATCGAATGAAGACCTTATTATCCTCAAAAAACAGACGGAAAGTGCCAACTAGATCAATGAAGTGCCTACATGAGTGCTTTCTGAGGACACTGATTGGTGTCACAGTTTGTTTGCGCACAGAGTCGGGATTGTGTCTTAAATCGATAACCACAAATCAATACATACCTAAAACCAAGTCTGTGAAGATTTAGGCCGGGCTAAAATATTTTATTATTTTTTTACATTTTTGACAAAATTCACGATTTTTAAATACTTTTTCCTATCAGTGAAATAAAATGTAATTACTACAATAACCATTATACAGGATAGAGTACTGCAGTGTATAGGAGAATCAGACAATCCTTCTTTATATTGTGTAAGCTCATAGCTTAACGGCACCTACAAAAAACCTTTGAACCTATCTTTTTCGCACTCTTTCAGTGCATTTATTCTCCATCTCTCCACCTAATTATGTGAGTTCTGTTCCCCCTTTATCCCCCTCATTCTTGCACTGCATTTCCTTGTGTCTGGCACTACAGATAAGACGCAGGAGATAAAGGACGTAGATGCTATCTTTAGATAAGACTGAGATAAGGAAGTAACAGGCAAAACAGAAAGCAGGGGAGAGGGAACAAAAGATAAAACACTTCACCTCACAAAAAATGCCCTTGACCTGTGTTCCCGGTAAGCAGACAGCCAAATCTGCCTCAACGTGTTCACATGAGACAATAATCTTGTCAAATGGGCCGTGGCAAATCAAAAGAAAACTCCAGATTAACGGATTCAGCAAATGTGCCTAGTTAACACTGTTCACATCTAGACTTTGTTCCGGGCATTTTATTTCCACCAGCATAATAGTTCTGCCACTCGGAGGCACACACCTCATCTATAGCAGTCTGTGATTTCCACCTACAAACACCCCAAGTTGCAGCTGCAACTTCATTTCCACGCTCACTTATTTTACGTTTCCTGACTGAAAGCATATGTGTGTGTGTGTGTATGTGTGTATTGTGTATGTGTGTACATGCATGTGTGCGATGAATACTATGTCATTTCAGACATTTATAAACGCCTTTCAAACAGGCAATCAGACAGACTTGACGTGACAGAGATTGGATTTGAAGGTGGGGTAGTGGGTTGATTTTCCAAGAAGTCCCCCGCCGTACAATCTAGAATACACTGGTGGCAGATCAAGAGCAGAAACAGAAAGCTGTCAAACAAACATCAAATGAAGTGAATTCGTATTTGGCCCTAATCATAGCTTTGGGCCGAGCAGCAGGGACTCCATTTTATAACTTGTCAGATACTGTGTCTCCTTTCACCACACACACACACACACCGGTTTATTAATTTATCAACACACCTGTTAAGGCAATTTAGTTGAATTAGTTAGTGGCTGGGTATAATGGTTAACTGTGGTAAAACAATCTTATCAAACTTAAAACTAAAACCAAAATAACTTGAGTGAACATTAAAACTTTAAAAACAATATGACAAAACATCCAGTGTCGTATTTGTGAGGTCATTTCACCTTCGTCTTGTTGGGACGCGGAAAAAAACACAGACTAACCAGGTAACATGTGATAATGCTATTAACTGTAAGCTCCTTCAATAAAAATAATAATTTGTTAATTTGAATAATTCCTAAAAAGCCTCTATTTTATTATTATTAAGTTGAATATAGGAAACATTTTTAAAACACATTGGTTTCCTTCCTTGCAAACTATAAATAGAGTGCTGAATCCATCTATACCGGCAAGGCACTAAGAAAACAAATAGTAATGGTTTCTCGTCTAAGACATCTATCTTAAAAATGTTTTGTTACGGGTACCGTTAGTTTGTCACGATTACTCAAATAATGATTATTCACAAAGATGTGGACCTGCCTATTACAAATGATGACTCAGTGCCAATTCCTTACCCTTGATCTTGTAACCCCACACAGCGTAACAGCGTACATTTCAGACAAGACAATTATAAATGGTTTTCCTTCGCACACAAGTACATATTTGGCTTGTAAACAGTATAATTAAAGCTTTTCTTGCATATCATTCCCCTCATTGTGCACCTATTTCTAAGTATCTGCCTCTATGCTGTCAAATAAAGGGTGAATATCCCCCCTCCTGACAGTTATTTTCAGATGTAGGTAAAACCTTGTGGCAGCAATCTCAACCGGACATGCATGACCAGACACACCCGCTCAAAAATATCTTAAGAGCAGAGACTAAAGCTTGGTTCATCACCTGGATAAGCACACTCCACAGCAAAGACAGATACACTGATTTGTCAATAGAGATAAATCACTTATTTAGGTTAAAGAACACACAAACAAGTGATCTGAAAATACTAAAGAAAAGACACATTAACACGGACAACAAAACACATTTTTGTCTTTGCACAATACAAAATGGCCGGTACCACTTTACAATATGACCACCCTTATAAAGGGTTTACGAATAGTTTGTAATTCATTTATTAATTTGGTTGTGAACACTTTATAAATCATTAATAAGCTTTTATAAGACATGAGATAAACAGGGCAACTGTGACCGCTTGCTTGCCAAATAGTGAGCCCACATTTATCTGTACTGCTAAGCCTTATATTGGCGACTTAGCTTACTTTGTCTTCTTCATCAGCCAGCATCCTTGGTATCTGTTGTTCACTGAGTTGATTCTCGCTAAGTAGCCAATATAAGGCTCAGTCATCTTGCCAAATAGTGAGCCTGTGTTGATGTATGAAAACTATGTTAGAACTGGTTTATAAGTGGTACCAAATGGCCATTGACCTTCGTAGACTCCCACTTTCCTTACACATGCCGCCATAGTTCACAGTGACTTAAAACCTGAACTACAGTGTTGCTTTAAAGTTACATATTCAATGAATAGAAAACTGAACTAAGATACACTAAACACACTCTTTCTGAATACACAGGAATGTCTGAGCGGTCCTCACTGCAAACCTCCAAACACAAAGACTTTGTTTAAGCAATTTCATCTGCGGTGTTCGCTGCACCCACACAGCACTTGTGTTTCATGTTTCCAGAACCCTTTGAGCACAGCTTACAGGATGCCAAGACATACACATACACACAAGAAAAAGGCCAGGTTGTCAGTCTGCACAGCATCCCTCAATTGCAGTTTGTGTTCTGCCTAATAGAAACATCCAAATGAAATTGGAGATGAGTGAAACAACAGTCATAAACATGCCGCAATTTTTACCATCCCATTAAGGGATGCGCAGCAGAGAAAACTGTGCACTGATTACTGTTTTGTCGAGGAAATGCATTCAAGGCTTGAGTGAGGAGGGAGATTATATTGGTGTTAGAGTAAAGCTGTAGAAGCGCTGAATAGGGCTTCCTTATATCAGGCAGGGACTGTTTTGAAACACAGCAACGACAAAGGTGATTAATCAGATGACTAGGGCCCTACCAAATTACACCTTTAATAACTTCTCTATAATGTAGTGAAGGCCTACAACAGTCCTTCGATTCAAACTTCAAGTCCATGTTATGATGATCCAGAGCAATAGGCGAGGGCAATATAATAATAATAAATGTCGTTAATATAATATAAAAATGTCTATCGTATATATCATCCCACAGCCCATAAGACTGTTAAACACCTGAACTTTTGAAAGAACATCCATAACATGCATCTGTTTTGCAATTTATATATATCAATATTGCAATTACTTGTATATAGACTATTCTGCACTATTTCTATTATATTCTATTTTATTGCACTATTATCCATTTTATTGTGTTGCACTGTTAGAGGAGCCTGTGACCTAAGATTTTCATTGTCATAACTACGCTGTAGCTATGTACTATTGACAATAAAAGCCTTGAATCATATTGCATGTCCAAAACCAGCAGCAACTTCCGGAAGTAGGCACGCGAGACGCACTAATCGTTTTTCTCATTTGTGTTCTGACAAACAGTTAAACATAGGCTTTACTACGTGTGTTTTTGTATATGTGCTACTGTATGTAGTCAAATATATCGTGAAAGAAGGTTTTGGCCAGCCCTATATCCTGATCCCCATCTTAGCACCTTGTCAGCCTGATGCCTGTTGACCAAACATCTATGAGTATATATCTGAACCCCATCAGCTCCCCTTACGCTCCAGCCAATTGCTCAGCGTATCTCCTATGCTGGGGTTCATGCTCCACTTCCTGCCACACTGCCTCTTTATTTATCCCATCTCTCTTCTCCCCTCGCCTAGTTCTCCACTTCATAGAAGAAACTCTGAACCTGTCACTCTGTATGTGGATTGAAACAGTTACTCGGCCCGTTGCCTTTAGAAGTGGTGGACCAAAAGCAACGCCATTTTTCCCTATGTACACAACAAAGAAATGGTAGAAACTGTAAAATGGGTAATATGGAAAGAAACATTGAGAGAGGGAAATTGAAATTATACACATGAGAAACAATAGTACTTACTTAAAGGAGTACTACAGCTATGAAACGACATTCTCAGGGACACATTTGAAAACCTGTATTAATTATGAGTAGCAAAAAAACTTAAAATGACACAAATCACGTCTTTACAAACTGGTGCAAGACTCTTTTTTTTTTAATTAAAAATGTAATCAGAAATGGCATCAATCTCAGTTTGAGTGTGGCACTTTCCAGCACAGACAATGGTTTATGATTTGCTAAGCTGCTTCTTCTAAGCAGAAGAATCCCTTTCAAGTGATTTTTGCGATGTCACTTCTGATTATGTCTAGTAGGGGTAACATAAAAATGTTTAGTCTGGTATATAATTCTGCGCAATAAATAATTGATTTCATTATTTTAGTTACAAGACACAATGTTAGCTTGTGAGTTCCCCACAAGCAGCAGATCCTCCTAAATCCACAGTTTTGTCTTCCGAGTTCCTCCCATGTTCAATCAAGATATTGACTATCAAAATGTACTGCTGATTTCTCGCCTTTGAGCAAAATGTGAAGAGTCCTCAAGGTTGATTTCAAACACAGAGTTGCAGCTCCACTTACCATCATGTGTCACATTCAATACAATAATTCCCTGGAACAGGAAATGGTTATATATAACTGTGAATCCCACTGGAGATGAACTCCACAGTCAGCAGCTCTGTGGGGATTTTAGCCACATTCAGTATTTCTGGTGCCAGACTATGTGGTTGAGACACACCGACTCTAATGTTTGTTGCTTGTTTCCTGCCCTAGCTTCAAAAGAAAGGGTAGCCTTGGTAATCCCGATTAACAGTTTAAATTAACTCTAAAAGACCAAACAACCTGGGTCTTGGACACTGTAGACACGGATGGGGGCAGTGGCACCCTATAAATATTAACCAAGTGGACCCTGAACACGCTGTTTTATGATGGCAAGAGATTTGCTTGAGCCAGAGAGCATCAGCAAATGTCAGGCCGAATCATCTTAGGGACATCAATAAAACATATCAAAGCTTGCTTTAAAAACCTCCACAGCCCATCCTGTCGGTTTCAGTATGTCTCTGGGATGACCCACTCTAAGTCCACTAATACACACACACATGCACGCAACAGTAACACACACATTTCATGTTTTACAGGTTACGAGAACTACAAAAAAGTAAAAAATAGAGGAAAAATACCTGATTTGAGTTCCTGTGATCGCACCACATCTTGCCCTTAAGTCAAATTCACTCACACCTAAAAAAACAGAAGGAAAGTGTTAGATTTCTTATTTACATTATCTATAAGAATTGATAACATCTACAGAGAAACAAGCGCAGAGCATACCGTGCCCAGTCAACTGTAGCACAATCATCTTCTCACTTATTTGTGAATATGAGTATAATTCATAATTTCATTCTCTGATAATATCCCTCCAGTCTCCCACGTTTCCTGTCAGTCCCCATTATACTACTCAGTGATGCATACAGTAGCTGCTCTGCAAACGTCCGGAAGATGCCTGGTGCAAAGATGGAGATCAGCTTTGCAGTGTATGAGGTTATGTATTGTGATGTGGTTGATTCAAGGTACCTTCATTATAATTCCGTGTGGCTCGCAAATTGGCATCTTCTATCTGAATTAAATGTTTTTCTCTGGACCAAATCTGAATCTTGTTAGACACTTGTCAAGTCATATATAAGCATTATACGTGTATATATATATAACATCTGCCAACGTCTTCACCCAGTTAGCACTGTTTAAGATAAGCAGGTCCAAACACAGCACTGACTCAGTACAATCATCGAGGTATGACCTGTGGATTTATTTTACATCTGAGTAATCCTAATATCCACCGCATGAATTTTCAAAGACTTTGGATAGTACTTGAAGGAGCCATATGGGCTTTTCTTGTAAATAATAAAAATACGTATACAAATTCAGTGTTACTATTTAAAACATTGCATTGAGTTTATCCTTGAGCTCAGTCATACATGATGCATAATGTCAATACAATAATGTTGACATAAGAATATAGCCTTATGAACTAATCAATTATCCAACATTAGGAATGACCAATGAACAGCACATCTCTCAAAGCATCTAGGCCTACATATCATTTTCTGTTCAAGGCCAGCAAAAATATGATTATGTTGCTAATGGAGTGAAATTACCTGCAGAGAACTTAAGGATGCAGGCAAGTCTGTCGGCATTGAGAGATCTTAAGACTTGTTCACCTCATCAGAGTAATCAAACAAATTAAACAGCAATTAAATGGAACTGCAGAGACCCACTGAGAATGAGGCAATCTTCTTCCCACATGCTTAACAAACACCACCGCATGTATTTATAGCTAATGTGCTACATATACTCTTTCTACCCATATATGCACTCAAATGTGTTCTTGATTCATGAAAATAAATACCAAATGTCAAGTTGTCATCACAAATCCAAAAGGAATTCATCAGGTCATTATTGAAGCGATGGAATACATTTGCCTGCATTAAGGATAGTTAATAGAGGGTGAATAATAGAGAATTCTCCATGAGACACACTGATTCAAGAAATTCATCAAGGGCGATACAGATTAAAAGAACATCATGCATTGTTGGCATTAGTTAGAATTATAAATATGAGAGAGACAGACAAAGAGGGAATTGGAGGAGTGAGAGGCCCTATCAGATTTCAAAAACAGTTCATATAGCAAAGGTAAGCAACTGTGAGATAGGCTTTAGCGTCAAGGAACGTGTGGGAGTGGATAAACACATGTCTCAGATGCTCCAGCAGACGATACATGTATGCCCCAGTCACGGATTGTTTCCCAAAGCAGTCATTTTGCTTCATTTCCCGTTCCATCCTTCAGTAATGAATAGCATTCATCACTGCATGGATGTGTCTGGGGTACAAGACAAAAAAGGAGGTGGGGGGGAGACAATGGAAGGACAAGTGATTGTCTTTCTCCTCTGCTGACATGCTGTATGAAACTTAATAATTATAGTCAAAAGGCTCCTGACATGCAAATCATCTGGTCTTCATTATAACACCATGATAGTCCCGTACACTATCTATTCTATGTACACATCCAGTGAATAAAAGGACAGTTGTAGAGGTTCAACAATCACAGAGACAGGCACAGATAGGAATGTTCTCTGGAAATGAGTCATGGCGTTCATCAGCCTTGCTGTGCTGATTTAGTCTGGTGGCAGCTTGGAGGATAAAAGCTCACTGCAGCCATTGTCACTGTCACCACATGCTGACTTTACTTCTGATGGTCTCTACACCCCTCCCATCCCCCTGTGGTCCAGAGGACAAGATTCTGCCTCGCTGCACTGTGCCATGCAGTTTCAGCCTGGATTTCCCTACGAGCTTAGTGTAGCCCTCTCATTGTTCGGCACTTCAAAGGAAGCAAGAGAAAAAAGAAGAGAGCGAGAGAGAGTGAGAAAAAGAAATGATAGACACAGGGTGAGAAAAGAAGAATCATGAAAAAGCAAAAAGCACAGGGGACGCAGCAAGGGAAAAGAGTGGGGGAGATGGAGGGAAACCATAAGAAAAAGAAAAAAGTGAAGAGACGGTCAGACTCTCGAATGCAATAGTTGCTTTCACAGCAGCTTAACTGCCAAGTGATACGTTAAGAATATCTGAGCAAAAGAAAACAAAAAAGCAGGACGAAGAGCAGCTTTATTTAGGTTTTACTGCAACTATGAGTTATTTACAAAGGCCAAGCATCAATTTAAAAACTGCTTACTGTATGTTCCTTGAGTAATATCTAGATAAAACAATAAATGGCTATCAAAATCATTTGAAGTAGTAACAGTTTTGACATAATGTCAAGGACATCTACAGTATGTATTGTGTTACAGAGATATCTACTGAAATGACCATGATAACTGGCTAGCCCTGGCTGGCCTGGTCCTGTCTTGTAGTACAAACTTGTTCCTCTAGAGGCAGTAGTGAGCCATTGTAGCGCCAGACTGCCTCAGTGGCCGTTTCTCAATGTCGACTATACCTGCTGCAGAGCCACAATATCAAGTATACTATGTCATCGAGTGCCGCCGAAGGACTGTTCCAATGTCCAGCATACTTGGAATTCTACCGAGTCCGGCGTACTTCGTCGCGAGACATTTCGAGGCTGCACATGTGTAGACTCCGCGGTCTTAAAATCCCCACAATGCTTTGCGCACGGACCAATTTCCCAAATCTGTGGCGGAAAATGTAAGGCAGGGCCTCTCATATGACGCACAACTGCACACTTGCTCGCCTGTTCCAATCTTCGTTTTCCGAATGCCAGGAAGTATTCTTGCCTCACTTCTGAAGCAAGTGACTCGGAAGACATGTGCTACCAAGCAAGCGTACTCGACATTGAGAAACACCCTCAGTCTAACATTAGAGGACGTAAAAAGTAGAGCTGCCTCCAGAGTTTGTCAATTTGAGGATACAGGAGCTGTGTGTGTTTTCGTAGTTTGCCTATTGTGGTAAAAACCAAAATTGCAGGATGGACAGAATAACCTGCATTAAATGTCATCCTCCCCGCAGCCAGTAGACCACCTTTTCTGTGCCTTCAAAATGGCTTCTTCATGTGGCAAATGCTGCTGTGACTACCTGATTTGCTTGTCTGCCAAATTTGCATACAGCAACCCAAGTAGAACATTTGACACAGCGGCGTTTCGCAAAGAAGTAAAGAACCCAACCACGTTAATCTGAACGAGAGAGATTAGTTATTGTCTTTACAACGTCATTTCCCCATTATTTGAGAAGAAATCCTTTTAGTGGGTTAAGTACATTCTTAGAATAAGTGAGAAATGGATTTAACTTCTGTTTGACAGCTATCACACTGGAAAAATAAGAAACTGTAAATATATGCAATCATTTATGGCATTCATAATTAATATCTAATTCTTAATCGTGAATTGTTTCATTTATTTAACATTAGAAATGTATTAGTCCGGCCAAACTTTTTCTGTTGAGATTCCTGGAAAAGGGAAATACATTTTCATTAAAAAAAAGTTGATTCAAAACAAAAACTCTGTTATTAGATCAGTACGGACGTCAAATGTCCTGTTTGGATTGCCATACATAGCTGTCCAATATGGCAGACCAACTCGCACTTGCGCAGTGCAAATCGGGTAAACGTGCAAATCGGGTAGTCACAGTTTCAAATGACATTTAGCAAAGTCTTCTTGATGCTGTGTACCTAAATAATAACATTCATCCCTAAATCACCACAAATCTAGTTTAGTAAACTGAAAAACCTCTCATATAGTTTAGGCAAATGAAAACAACTTTTCACATTTAATTTAGCTACCGCTTATTTCCAAAGCAAATTAATGTTTAATTTCACTTTGGGAAACAGGTTTCTTCACTGTCTGGATGAGTTAAACCAGAAGATTGGTCCAAATCTCATGTGTCCAGTAAATATTTTGACAGAGGACAATTATTGTTAAGGTTAACTTGAAAAAGGTTATTGAAATACTGCTGCTATTGGAAGGAAAGTTATTAATGGAAATGATTATGGAAGTGGAGGAAGCAAATTAACGTTGTTAATCTATAAATCTGACCTCCAAACACGTCAGGTAGTTTTTTTTAGAGAGGATAGTTACACTTCAGTTTTCATAATTAAAAACCATGCAATGGTATAGAAAGAATATTTCTTCAGGTAAGGTATCTGCTTCGTGAAGATAATGAAGAATTATGAGGTGCATGAACGACACCCCCCACTGCTCCACCAACCTCTTAATTACCTGTCTCAGAGTCTGGCTGTTCTGACAATGAAAGGATATTAGTTCATCCATGTAGCATTCAGAAAGAATGACAACTGTATAAAATCACTATTCAATGAAAACTCTCACATTCACAATCCAACTTGTTCGTCCTCTAGTTGGTATTTTGTAATTGAAATGCATTTTCATTAATTCTACAATTGAGGAAAGGCTATTATTACATTAAGACAGCTAATTATTACAATCCATTTAATATAAGCAGATATTCAAAAGGACAAATGTTCATGTTGCATTAGATAGATGCTCTGCAAGCTAATCAATGTCTTGTTTAACTACCTTAAAGCTCAAATTAAAAGGATTTTATCCACTAAAATAAGTCTTATCAAAAGACACGGACGGTTGGAATACAAATATTTTCAGCCCCACAGCAAGACATTGAAAAAAAATTATAGTCATTAAAAATACATGATTATGTGGCTCATCTTTGCTGAGCCTCTTTGGGTTGTTGCAGAAGAAGAAGAAAAGGTCATCTTCAAAAAGGGGTAGAATATAGATGCTTGTTGAAGGGAGATATAAAGAAATAGCACCTAGATCAGGCTGTGAATATATAGTAATGTCTTTAGGGACCACACAATTGTCACTGTCACAGTATAACTGCAGTATCTCTTGTACTGCTCTGGCTCTTGAGAGCCCTGCATGAGGTGAACACTGAACAGCCAAAGTCTCGAGAACAAATCATAGGCTTTCACAAGCTGAAACTTGGTGTGCTGCATTTCCACGTAAGAAATATGTTACCGGTTTGCTGTATGTAGTGGCAAAATGAATGCATGTGTTATAAAAACATTGCACCACCAGCCGTATGGTGTTTGACACAAGGTTTTAATGCAAACAATTCACCCAATCCATCCATGCATATCTCAGTACCAACAGAGCTTTAAAATGGATGACTTTGGCTTCAACATAGGGGACGTTCTTTTCATGAGCTAAATCTCTGAAGCAGTTTCTCATCTCAGGCTGTACGGCTAGGAATAGAAAGCCAATAAACTGAAAGTGTACCCAAACCTAAGAATCAATTATCTATAACCCAAAACTATGCAGGAAGCTTGTGGAAGAGAACCTGTCACTACTGCACTCACTTTTTCAGGCTTTAAAAGCATTTTGGCTAAAGATTGTGCAAATAGTGTACATTGCTTTGCATGACATTTAAGTATTTATTCAGTCTGGTTGATGCTCATAAAATATTTTAGACAGCCATGTTAGCTCTGCATGGGAATTCAGAAGTGTTCATCTGATCTTGACAATAAACTGACTGGACTTTTATAAGACTACAGTATAGGATCCTCAATTAACAAAACTGCCGATGCTGCACATTGAGCTGGGCACTGGGACTTCTGGACTGTGTGTGAACCTGTTCACCTATAATAACTCACCGCTACAAAGTACACTCATAAAGCAATGCCTGCTAAAAAGACAGGAAAACAGAAAAAGGACATTGTGAAGCTGACCGTTGAGCGGCCCAGACCAAGCAAGGAGGCAGAGGCAGAACGTCCAAAAATATAACCCGGTGTGGGCATTTATTAAAACTTGAGCACAGGACACAGCCTCAATCTTGCTGTTCCTGTGCACACAGCCACCAGCCTCAATCCTGCTGCTGCTGTTCACGTGAGCCCAGCCTGCAGCCACCAGGATCTCACACACACACACTCCCTGCCAGCCCCCCAACAGACAGGGAAACAGAGCCTAAATACCCACACTCTAATCAGCACAACAAGACACAGGTGAGGGGGGAGGAGACAACACAGGGCACCAGGTGCACACAATCAACGGCAACAGACATGGGGAAAGGTGAACACATTTAAAAATAAAATACAATAAACACTACATCAATAAATAGTATAAATTGTATAAAAATGCCCGAAGCCGTCAGTTCACAGTGACGAAGTTACCTTCGTCACAGACATTATATGTAATTATTAACCAAGACACATTCATATCTGTATTCTACGGTGGCCGGCAGGTGCAAACGCTAAACAACGGCCAAAAACACACACATAAGCAGGAAACACCTGCAAATAATGAAATGAAAAACCAACAAACCCTGAAAACACATACAACAGAAAAACGCTGCATTTACAGAAATGATGCAAGCTAAACCTACAACAGACAAACCCTGAAAACAAACGCAACAGAAAAACGCTGCAAATACAAAAACGATATGCAAAGTCAAAAGCACATACAATCGAATAACACGTTACAAAAAAAAAAGACATTACAAAAAAAAAACATTCCGGAAGTGCTTCAGGCCTCTAGGGGGCGCGTTACGTGGAACAGATTGATGTATGACCAGACATAGAGAGAACGAACAAGAGGAAAGAAAGTTCATTTAAGTGGAGAAAGATATAAGAAGGTAAGTTTTGTTTTGTTTTTATACATAGAGCGTCATATTTACGTAGCTAGCGTTAGCGTGTTTGATCAAAGAGCTTGCAAGAGCCATTGTGCACCTAAATGTAACTCCTGACATAATATAGATATAGTATAGAACCGGGACGCCCCTCCCTACACGCAGATCACAGACTGGGTGGGGTCTCACGCCCTCACCTCGTGGATGGGACCTCAACTGAGCCGCAAATGCGATGCGGTGATAAAAAGGACATCAAATGTAAAAAGTTGAATTAAAATATTAAAACAGCAACACAACATTATTCCCACATTAAAAGACAGTCTGAAGAGGTGTGTTTTGAAGGTGGGGGGGTCGGTGCAGTCTCTGATGTTTAATGGGAGTGAGTTCCAGAGGGAGGGGGCAGCGATGGAGAAAGCGCTGTCCCCCCAGGTTCGGTGCTTGGTTTGTGGGGGGGATAGACAGGAGGTTGGCTTCTGATGAGTTAATTGAAAGACCGTTCTTTAATACTATTATAATATTTAGGTAGCCGAAAAATATCCACTCTTTTTGACTTCACCTAGCTGTCCTACATTTTATTTCTCCACAGATGTACTGTCCATTCTGTGGTGCCAGCGTGACATCTTCGCATGGCTTTTGTGGTGTCTGTGGCAGAGACATCACATTTCTAAAAGATGTGGCTAACAAAGTCCCTGAGGAGATGCCCACCACTAGTGCGCATCTAAGTGCACAGCCTAGCACCAGTGCAGGTAAATAGGTTGTTTGTTTTATTACCAAACAATAAGTATTTATAGAAAACTTGGTTTAAAAGTTCGAATTCTGTTATTATACAAATACATCTCTAAACTATGTGAGTTACCTACTGTTGAATGTGTTATAAGATGTTCCTCAGAAGGGATTGAGGATGAGACTCCTATTGAACATAATGAAGAGTAATGAATGTTTTATTCCTGTTTTTTTGTAGCAGGAAGCTCAGCTGTAGAGTCCTTTCAGAAATATAGGGAAATAAAAAAGAGGGAGAGACCTTTTTTACAAAGGGACGGCATAACTCCAAAAATAAACAGAAATTGGTGAAGGTATGCAACGTTTTCTGTTATGAATACATCTGTCATTCAAATCTGCTCACCACACTCTCATATAATGTCCGAAAAAATGTTTTATTCATTTGCATATTATTGTCTTTTTGCAGATTTCTGTTGGAGTAATGAGGAGGATGGATGGCTGCCTTAAACCTTTGAGAGGGAGGTCACTTCCCCTTAATGTCGAACCTCAATGGGCATGTGAAGAACTGTTGGCTGCTGCCATAAAAAAGCAGAAAGCCTTTAACCAGGACTTGGAAGATGGTGCCCATGTCTTGTTGTACCCTGATGCGAGGGTGATAACAAATATCCCCGGAACGGACACCCCTTTCACAGTACAGATGTACAAAGAGGCCATTGGAAAGCCCTACCAACGAATTACGTTGTACATCTGTACTCTTGAAGCCGTTGAAAACAGTTGTAAGTGCTTCTGACATATATTCCCCCTTGTTTAAAGCACTAAACTGTATAATAGTTCAAATGTAAACATAACAGTTGTTCTGTCTATATTTCTTAACACAATTCATTCCACCCATCATTCCTTTCTCTTCGTGGTTGAACTTATGACGTCAAATGGTCTTTTATGAATAGTGGCAGAAGAAATGGAATTTAAGTATCAACAAAAGCTTCCAAACTTTCCTTCTGTTCAAACTGTTATAAATTCCCTCTTAAGGATTGTAATTCTAAATTAACCTTTTTTCTCACAACAATGTTGGTTTGTTGTGCCCTAAATCCTAATGTGAGAGTGAAAAAGACGGTCAACAATATAATGTACATTTCACAAACATTTTGTGTTTTGATTGAATCCTTTCTGATTGATGTCAATCCAATAATTCAGGATTCAAACCAACATTTGATGATAGGTACAGACGGGAACAATTATTTGTATAGTATTAATCATGACACTTTTATTTTCTTAGGTTACACTGGAACAACCTCTTCAAGTGACGAGGACAGTGTGGTTTTTGCAAAGTTGCCATCTGGAGACAGTCTTGCTGACACCGTGGTCAGTTTGGATCTATCGTGGCATTTATTCTTAATTAAAGTGAATTTATTTTATTTCAGTCAGTCATTTGTGTGTTGTATGCAGGTGTGGGACTTTCCAAATGAACAGAGCACTCCCAGAATGGACAATAGTTTGCCAGGATCAAATAAAACATTGTCAACATGTTATTTTGTGCCACAAGAAGCAGAATGTTTTAACAGTACAGTAGTTTGAATATATTTTTTGTTTACCTTTATCAGACCTCTCAGGCACCCACAACCAGCGTCTGATCGGGTAAGACTAATTACAAATGTAATTATACCATGTAGGTTTGAATTTGTGAACATGAAATCAATAAATACCTTTGTGTGCTAATGACACTGTCATTAGATAAACTGCATCATTATTTATTGGGTAAAAGTAGGATGGAGAACCAACCCCATTCCAGGAAGAGGTCCAGTCTGCCCCGGGTCAGAACACCTTCTATAGGTAAACGATGTTGACAGTTGCATCGTGACACAGTTGTTTGGTGTGTATTTTTATTTGTACATTTGGTTGTTTGCATAGCCTCCAATCACAGTGGGTAATATTGCCAGGAAGCAGAACAATTATACTTTCATACATTTCCAAAGGACACCCACAACATCTTAGTGAAGACGATACAAAAAACACCCACAAATATTTGTCAAAGGTCAGATATTGTTTGTTGCATCCATTTCAAATGTTTACAAGGATTGTGCAGGAGTATGACAAAGTGCTGTTGTCAGTTTAGAACCCAATGTATTAAAAAAACCAGGAAGAGGATCGACATCCTTTTGCAAATATGACTGTCATGCATATATTATGTATTTGAAAGTCATTATTCAACTGTCTTCTCACTGCAGCAACTACACAACTGTGTATGCACTTATCATTATTGACAGCCAGTCTGAGCCAGAAGAGGAAACGGAGCAAACTGCAGAGGAAATGTATTAAATGTTACTTTTATCACTTGATTTTTTTATTCTATACTGTAAATCTTATTATAGCTTCATCATTTAATATTACAATACATCACTTTGTCTTTCCCAGCACAGAATACCTGACTGCGCCAGACATTGTTGCAGAACTCTCTGCAAAAATTAAAAATACCTCTTGCAGCAGGTTCAATATTAATAGAGCCAATGTGTGGGATGGAGCAATCCGCGGCTTCAAAGGGGCCTCATTCGACCCCTCTCATCAGATGCAGGTTAAGTTTATTGATGATGAGGGACAAACTGAGGATGGAGTGGACACTGGTGGTCCCAAGTGTGAGTTCCTGACCCTCCTAATGGAATGCCTGAGAATGAGAAGAATATTTGATGGTCCACAGGACAGGAAATTCCTCAAGTTCGACAATGCAGGTAATGATGTTCGCAAACCTGTCTTATGTTCAATACTGTACTGTAAATATAGGAGCTGCTTATGGATTTTGCAGCTTGATTTACGTGACAATTACATTATCTTATACTGTATATCTTTATGATAACGTGGCAACTGTTGGTTAACGTGATAATAATTTAACAAAAAATATCAACAGCTGCAAAAGATGACGAATACTTTCATGCTGGGAGGATGATTGCAACTTCTATAGTTCAAAAACACAAGGAGAAAAAGAAGAAAACATGTCATGGCTCACTGTCTCAAAATCTGATTCTAAATGTATAAAGTTCTTTATAAAGATATAACTAATACACAATTATGAATGTATAATATAAGCTGTTTTGTGTATTTAATCATGCGTTGGTCTACAATTTAATGATGGCTTCTACATATTTCACATAAACAGACAATGAAAAAATGTGTCCTTCATGCTGATAACTAGTGTATGCATCTGCCAATTAGCATTCTAAACAGAGCAGTGTGTTGAATCCTTATTTCTTGCATTTGAAACAGATACAATACAAAAAGTGAACTTACTGTTGTGTTCAACTTCTGCCAAAAACTGTACATGTTTGCCACAGGAGCCACAGAACACTTGAACTGTCCCCAGATGTTGGCCACAGAAAGGACAAAACATGGCAGCCTGAAAAGACATACATTGATGTAGTAAATCCATGTAATCAAGTCAATCAAAAACACATAGTCTAAATAGTGGTTAGCTAAATAAATAGATACATCATGTTCACCGTTGAATCTGTGATTTGTCTCTCTCTCTCCTTGAATGTCTAATGCACACTACTATCCTGTCATTACTTTGTCCCTCTTCACATTTTGTCACTTTCTCTCTCTCTTTCTCTCTCAATTCAATTCAATAGCTTTATTAGCATGACCATAGTTACAGGCAATTGCTAAAGCTCTGTATAGTTGCAACATCTATACACAAATACATAAATATAAACAAACTGCTAAGAATTCAAATGTCCTTTTTCCGCGGTACTCACTATGGCCCGTGTTATTTGCCTGCACTTGATTTGTCATCTCTTTACAATGTTCTTCCCTCACTTTCTCTTCTCTTCACGTGAAGCTCTCCTCCCTCAGCTGGTGTAGTAGTTAGGCAAGCTAACGCTAGCTATATAAATATGACGCTCTATGTATAAAAAAACAAAACTTACCTTCTTATATCTTTCTCCACTTAAATGAACTTTCTTTCCTCTTGTTCGTTCTCTCTATGTCTACATACATCGATCTGTTCCACGTAGCGCGCCCCCTAGAGGCCTGAAGCACTTCCGGTGCTTTTTTTTTTGTAATGTCTTTTTTTTTTTGTAATGTGTTTTTCGGTTGTATGTGCTTTTGACTTTGCATATCGTTTTTGTATTTGCCGCGTTTTTCTGTTGCGTTGTGTTTCGGGGTTTGTGTGTTGTAGGTTTAGCTTGCATCATTTCTGTAAATGCAGCGTTTTTCTGTTGTATGTGTTTTCAGGGTTTGTTGGTTTTTCATTTCATTATTTGCAGGTGTTTCCTGCTTATGTGTGTGTTTTTGGCCGTTGTTTAGCGTTTGCACCTGCCGGCCACCGTAGTATTCCAGGGGGGGAAGCCAGTGAGGGATTATGAACAACTTTGACTGGATGGTTTTTAGCCTATTTATATAGGTGGGTGGTATACTGTATAGATAGTGTGAAACCCTGCATGTGGAGTGAACATGAAAAGGACTGCAGAACAAAAGACTATCACTACTGGAAAATCTCCTACCTTGATTTCAAATGTGTTTTACTTATGATGCATCTTATTATGCATTTATGTTACAAACCATCATAAGATGACAGCAGTTTAACTTGTATCAAAGATGTAAATTAGATAATGCCAAACTTCAAAAAATACATTTACGAGCCAGATTCAGTCAGAAGATAATGACAAATCCTCTATCAGTTCAAACAGGCGATGAGTGCTTGTTAAAAAAATAAAATGATATCAACACCTGTACACAAATGCAGTCACCCTGGATGCACCAGACTTAATGGGACCATTCATCATCTATGTCAGCATAGAAGGCTAAAAGCAGCTCCCCTTTATGAATTCATTCAGCATGTGACACTCATAGTCTGATAGCCATGGACCTGTGGTGGTGGCCATTAAGCTGAGCTATTCCTTATTATTAACACGTGTCTCTGCTGATGTGCTTTAATGGACAGTAAAAGCCATTGAGACACGCTCTAGTGAGAAAACAGCCACATTCAAACTGCCACTTTAGAACAGAAGACAGACTTGGTTAATGAGGGACAGCAAGACAGAGGGATGGAAAGGAACATAGATCTTCCCATTTAGTCCGGGAAATTACCGCAGATTCAATTAAACCCCACAGCCAAATTGAAAAGACTAATGCAAATGATTGAGTTTTATCTTATCTTTCTCAGCACAGCGATGAACATTGATGACTGTTTTCCAGAGTGGAGAAAACACATTTTGAGGCACACTGCACTCTGAGCTTGCAGACCTTTAACAACCTTTGAATTGCCTACGAACTAGAAAAGTGTACATGGGTTGCTGCCGGATCATTCACCGACTGTATAACTAGAGGGATGTGTGGTTGGCAAAAGCTCAGCAGGAGTAGGAAGAAGGATTGTATTGGCCTTCACTGTTTTCATCAAAAGTTTGGCTCTTTTTTGTTGAACTCTTGTACATATACACTTTCCTGCATCCAGTACACCGATGACCTTTGCCGCACATGTGCAGAAACAAACCACTTCGACAACAGATCCAAGTTGTAAACCAAGAGACATCTGAAAGATTACTGTGTGCTCTGTAGTCCCTCTGTTGGTCCTCTGCAATGTTTGTTTGTGTACCTTGTCTGTTCTGATTGTTAAAGAGGCCAGGGGCACTCGGGGCTCTCTGCTGTCTCCCTTACTGCCCCAGTACTGATGTTTGAATCTGATATTTTGTTTGTGAAGATGGTACAGGAAGTCTCACTTTGTGGCTTGGTCGGTTCTATTTTGTTTTCCTCATCTCTTTGTACTCCATAGCCCGATACATGATTGTCCTGGGGCCTCCTCTTCTTTTTTACTATGCTAGCAACATAGCTCTAAGAATATCAAAGTTGGTCAGTCGAATTCTTTGGTCCTGATCAAATGATCTCACTTTACCCAACTATTTGATTGATTGTTGTGTAATATTAAACAGACATGTATGATCCCCAGAGGATGAAATGTGCCATGTTTGGTGATCTCCTTAAATTATGGTTGGCATACAGGATGTGGTTCTGAGTGAAAGATCTCAACAACTATTTGGATTGCAATGAAATCTGTATAGCAGATGTAATAAATGTAATGTATTAAATAAATATAAATAACCCAAGCCATAAACACATTAATTGGTATAAAATATAGGAGATTGAACGTACTCAACTTTGATTATCAGAAGCAAGTTATGATTGAGTAACAGGACAAAAAAAAACTCGCTTGCAAGGCTCTTTACCATATAGAGAAAAAAGTGATTATATTCACTTCGCTCCATGTAAATAAAAAATGAGACCCTTTCAGGTAGTAAATATAAAATTACTAACCACCTATTTTCATCAAGCTAGGCTAACTTAATTCAAATTAGATCACCCGGGTGAAGGTAATTCCCCCGACAGCTTCAATAATCAGTATATATATTGCCTTCCGCTAGAATAATGTCATTATTTAAGTTCATTGAATGAACATATGAATGGAGATTTGAATTGCATGTGGCCCTTTTAAAAACATAATAAAGGAATGTTCAATAACCATAGAATCAAGATTCTTACTCACTAGAAAATGATTCATAGTAATTATTTCCATTGACCTTCGGCAGGAAATGAAAGACCAGAATAGTGTTGCAAAAGCTTAAAGTAGCATAAGAAATCCAACAGCACCACAAGAAGTGTGTGTGGTGGCCCCGTTGTTGGCTACACCCTGTAGGTTCACACCAACACAAGACCTCAGTCTGATCTGATACTAAATAAAACAGACTCATCTGTTAGGTGTTCATGTGGTGCTGTGACCCACTCTGGCAAACACCCAACTAAAACATGGGCTTGATGTGTTCCAGCATTGCGTTGTGTAACATTTAGCAGAGTTCCACGTGAAAATGCCAAGGAGAAATGTTTTCACCAAGACTCTTCAAGTAAAAGGAGAATTCTGGCCATTGATTGCTCATTGAAGCATTGGTGGCCTTTCCAAAGGTGGCCTAGATTTTTCTCCGGGGTCTGCAAATGAAAATCGATTACAGGAAACTATAAACATAAATAGGCCATGGCAATTTCTCTTGCACTGGACTGAGTTCTACGATATGAACCGAAGGACACAAAACAAAACATTTATAAGCTAGGGTGACATGTCCAATTTTGCTTGATAACCTATCATACTGAACAATAAAGTAAGAAACAAAAGGTACCATATGGGGACACATTTAGGGGCACAGAAGCGCAGAGAATGGGCCGTGTGTCAGATACAAATAATTGATATTGTACAACTGTATTAGAGGGCCAATATATTCTCAGAAAAATTCTCCATGAAAAAGGCTGACAGGAGCAGACAAAGTGAAAGGAAGTGTTGTCATTTTCACACAAAAAAAAAGACCAGTGATATGTATGCCCACTTTCTATTCCAGGGGTTTGTCATGCTCTATTTGGTTATGTTAAAAACACATTTAGGTCGCCCACCTTGAAAGTGAGAAAGAGAGGGCTTCAATTAAAACCCGACATCAGCACAACGTCACAGCTAATTTACTTAGATCACAAGGTGTGCGTACTGCACAATCTTGCTGAGGGCCAATAAAAACTCTGCCCCCTTTTGCACATCCAGAAAACCATTAATGAAGTCTCTAGCTGAGAGGAAGCCTTTTTATCATGAGCCTTTCGAGAGCAAACAAGTGCAACATGGCGCTTTCTTAAATGTCACTGTCATATGTTGCTTTGATAAAGGCTACGCTCGATGTATATGCTTTTGGGGGATAAATGTCATCCCTCGTAGGAAAGGGAAAATAACAGCGGTTTATCTCCTTCGAGCCCCTTGATCTCGCAAAATAGTTTGAAGACAAAGAGGCAATAGATTTCTCTGGTTGTCAAAGAATTTTTTTTTATCAAAGATAACTGAATATATTTATTGGAGATTTCCTTGGGAATCATGTGATAAATAAATATGACAGTTTATGTAAGTATAGTATATTTTATACCGTTGTTTATATATATTTTGCAGTTCAGGTTAAGGTAATCATATAGATATTTCAGTCCACAGGAATTCCTTATCTGTGAGGCCTTCACCCTGGAATAGATGGGTCGTTATGTCATTGGAAAGTGAACGTCCTGACATTTACTAATAGGTCATGCAGACGTTCTGAAACACACAGATATTATAAACATTATGTTATGTGCTTTGTCTATAAAGAGCTTGTAAAGATTGAAGACTTTGTTTTTCATTTGCATTGGACTTCATTGAAATCAGCTACTTTTCACTAAAGTAAGCTTTAGGTTAATAGGCTTTAGGGGACACCACATAGTTGCTGTTAATGTCAGTGCTTATATATTTTTGAAATCTGGCTTTGAAACTCCACAGTCTTCTGCAGTCCATGCTGTTTTTAGTATTCAATTATTATTGATTCCATCTGCAGTTCACTGTACGCAGACTATCATGAGGCCTGTTGGGTCGTTGTATGATGCACAATTGCGTGATTGCGTCTGTACCATAGGTCTGTACTAGTGGTGCACGATAATTATCGGCCAGATAATTATCGGTCCGATATTAGGAATTATGACGTCATCCCGATAAAACCGATAAAAGTATTAATAGCCCCGATAATATACAATATATTTTTTGGGTAAAAAAAAAGAAAAAAATACTGCGGTGTGGGTGGATTGGGATGAGGGGCGCTTGTTTTTCACTCAGCTCTTCCCGTTTTGCCAGTACTGTGGTATTGGCGGTTTAGGAAGAGGGGAGTTTTTCACAAATCCAGCGCTCCCTAACTCATGCCTGGCTGTGACGTAAATGGTGTGCGGCCGTGAAGCCAGGACAGTAAACAAACATGTCGTCGGTAGTATGGGACTATTTCAAAGTTTCAGAGTTAGATAGTTCGCTTGCTATTTGTATTAACAAATGAAATGCAGAAGTTCCACGAGGAGGGAAAAAGGCAACGAGCTATAATATTTCCAACCTGATTAGTCACCTGAAACATCGCCATCGCTACGATGGTGTGTTAAAAGCGTACGAAGACGCCTGCGCTGCTAAACTAGCGGCGAATCCAAAGCCAGCTGCAAAGGCACCGGGGCTTTTACCTATCGACGAGGCTTTTGAAAAATGCACTTTATTTGGGAAAATAAATAGGCCTATGGTCACTTTGAAGAGTCAAAACTGTTCTTGGCTTTGTTTTGTTCATAGTAGTAATGCTCATGTCATTTGCTCACTACTAGTCTTTTTTTACCACCAGGTGTGCAAAAACTACAGGTACATTTAATATATATATATATATATTATATTATTATCGGTATCGGTCTTGAGAAGCAGGAAGTTATTGGTATCGGTTTCAAAAAACCAATATCGTGCATCCCTAGTCTGTACGCAATCACTTTGGGTTTCGGCTGAATGCTGGCAGGTTGACAGTCTGTCTGCACTTGCTCCAGAATCCCTTTTTTCACCTTGAGTCGCTCATCCATCAGCGCGAGCCCTTTCCAGCATTTTCAGTCTGAATATGTAATACAGCACCAGAAATAACCACAAACAAGCCGCAGAATATTTTTGCTATGTGTTTTTTGTTTTAGAAACATTCAGTCAATATTTTTCAGAATTTAGAGCGAGAAGGATAGTAAAGTTCAGCTCTGATAGGCGTACAAATCCCCAGCTTCATCTAAGGTCAACATTGTCAAGCTGTGATGATTGAGAGATAGGTAATTGATCGTGAAATTGTCATCGCACCTGCAGGACATTATAACAGTGCTCAGGAAAGTGATAACCTTCACGACGGGATGCAAGGTTACTGAGCTATTTACTCCCTCAGCCTAGACGCTGAATAAATGCCTGTCAACTTGAGGAAATATTTGTAAGAGGCCACTGTGTTGGTGTTATGAGAATGGTGATTGTGCTTGCCAACTGGCTTTTGGATGCAAATGGTAGTTTTAGTTTTTATGTGTTAATGGAGTTGTCAGAGAAGAATTCATAAAGAAATTGGGGTAAGGATTAGAACAAAACTGTGCAGATTTTGCCAAAAGGTTTGATTCGGTGTCCTCTAATGCAGTGCTTCTCAAACTTTTTTCAGTAATGTACCCCCTTTGAAACATTTTCTCAGCCAAGTACCCCCTAACCGATCCCGAACATTTTTGATCGAAAAAAGCCTATATAAATAATTACAATATAGTGATGTACCCTCAGTGTGTGATGTATTAACTCCTTCTTGGTATGCATTACAACAAACTAAGGATATTTTCATTTTATGCATGAAAAATATAACATAACACTTTTATAAAACAGATTTTTCCAAGGAGTTTTTCAATTTAAGTAATATGTTATTGTGAAAAACTATAAAATACAATACACACATTTGACATGTTTATACAGTATGAGGACCCCCTTGGTGGTTTTAGGAATGTTTTATATAAAATTGTGTTTTCTATTTTACTTATTTTACTTAGATTATTTTTTTAATTAACCTTATTTTTTTTTTTTTAAATCTCACGTACCCCCTGCAGTACCCCAACGTACCCCCAGGGGTCCGCGTACCCCCATTTGAGAATCACTGCTCTAATGGATGTCCTCAAGAGGAGAAAGCAGGAAAAGACTAGGACCAGAAGATGGGCAATGAAAAGTAGAAATGTGAAGCGTTTACTTTAATAAAGCATCAATTGACTACTTTAATAAAGGATATATCGTTTCCATATTCATTGAATTCCATTGCCAGCAGGTTATTAATGTTCAAACTGACTCATTCACTGATGAATAACTGCAAGATACTAAACAATATAAAACCGTAACACGATGTGACAGATGTCTTACTGCCTTCTGTTTTAATAAACATTGTGTTCTTTGTGCTGCTGCTGGTTATATAAATAAAAGATAATGACCAAAGAATCATACTTTTTACAAAGTGGAGCACTGTGTAACATTTTAGCAAATCAAATCCCTCTGAAAATAATTGGTAGTCTGCTTTACCTTCATGTAGATATTAGTTACTGTCTTAAAGATAACTCAAGACGAGGGCTGCTCAATTGTTTAGATCATCACTAGGGATGTCAGTAATACCAGATAATTAGGTGGTTAATACCAACAGCAGCACAATTCCAGGATTTTTGATACCACGTACAAATAAAAACAAATCCCATATAAACTCCTTTAACATTGCTTGATGATCAATGACGTGTTTTTTCTTGAGTTCAACCTTCCATGTGTTCATTAAAATATTTTAAATGTTTTTTTCCTCTTTTTCAACAAGCATTATACTCAAAGCAGCAAAAATTCAGACCACTATAATATATTTTCGTTATCACGAGTAATGACCCTATTGCAATTATCGACAGAATATTCAATTATTTGCATATTGCACATTTTCCATACTCTGTACACAGTTCCCAGTACAATTTACTGTAGTATGACCCTGTCGTTCTTTTCTTCAGTCATCACAATTGATCATTTTTCAAAGCCTCGAGGGGCCTTGGGTCTACAAAGACTTACAAACTGTTACTCTGTTGCTACTGTGAAACTCAGAGTAAGTCTGTTTAGCACTCAGCATGAGCTCCCAGTCCTCTGCCTGAGGTAGGATCACATCTGAAATACACAAGATGCAGATTGACGGTAATTCTGATGGAAAGAGTGCTGATGTTTAACTAAATCCATCCTTATTGTTATGATCCAAGGCTTGAGCGATATCTACAAATCTTTTCAGTTATTCTGTGGAATCTGAGCACAAATTATAAGTTATAAATGCAAGCATTATTCCAGATAAACTCTCTATACAAAAAATAATACATATATGTACTGTAATACTTGTATATCGCCCCCATATTGTGGGCTTTAAACAATCAGCAAAGCAACCATGCAAATACAAATAACATAATGTTTTAGTGATTTATGATTCCCTTTCTTGCAAACGGGATTTCCAATCCTTGTCATGGAGAAGAACATCACTTATTTCACTGAACCAAAAAGTAATTTTCTCTATTGGATGTAATACCAGTCACTGGTTAGGTAATGGGCCTTGACCAAGTGCATTTACACACTGCTGTCAGCGAGTGTCAAACCCCACCTGCAGCATATTCCTTATCGTGAAGTGTGAGGAATACAAAACAGGAGCACTGACACCGGCACGTGGGAGGCCTCTTAACAAAAGGTTAAGGATTTCTACTAAGCTTAGTAAAGTGCAGAAAATATAGGACTTTATTTTTTCAACTTAATTGATGCTCTCACATTAACTTCAAAGCGACACAAGTAATTCCCTCTCTTTGCTGGTGTTCATTTTCCCAAGCTAAAACCTTGTCCTTTTCATTAAACAGCCCATCCCTCCTCATCCCCTTGAGCCTGTCATGTTCAAACAGTGTTTTTAGCTCCTTGCTAGGCTGGATTAATGAAATATTTGATATAAACGTCAAAATAAGGAAAAAGCAGCATGGACCAGGGTCCACGGTGATTATCGCTACGAGAGAGAGAATTTAATGAGGGAAAGAAAATTATGTATATTTTTCCGTATATACACTGTTCTGTGGTGCTTAAAAGTTGAAATAGATTTTTTACCAAGATGAAACCTTGCAACTTGCCTTTAGATGCCTTATGTCCTGATATTTGTATTGCTTTGTCATTTTGTTGCATTTTTTGGCTTACCAAATGTATTCAAAGAAATGCCTGAGTTGCTGATAATCTCACATGTTACCTTGGACGGAAAGTTCTTGTTTCTGGTGTCCCTCTGTTTGCTGTGGTTATGGTCACACCATATTGCATTTCTAACAGAAGGCACAACCTAAGACTCCAGTTTAGTTCAACATAACTGAATCTGACATATCTGCTGACGTGGTTGCACATCAAACTACTTTTTGAAATCATAACCTTGATGTTCAATGTCTCAACAAACTTATAACAAATATTGACCATGACCATTCAACCATGATGACAGGCAGACATACCTGCTGCTTTGAGAATGAATGTTAGAACAAATAATGACTTGAAAGCATAAATGTCAAACATTTACTTTCACCATTGCTCAAAGTGATAACTCTGGCACGCTGTGATAAAGGCATAGCATGATCATACTCTGCATCATTACTATCATTCAAGGTGGAGATACAAAATAACAGTGTGATGAATTTGATTCTGAAGCATGACAAAGTGTAACTCAACTGAAGGATGCAGGATGGTTAAGGGCTATATACTGAACTGTCATGAAACAACACTGCTGCATTGCAGTACAATGATGTTAATGATGTTATTGCTGTGGAGCGGAGCCAGCTCGGAAACGTTGTGGCTCCTCAAAACCACTGCAGTTAACCACCACCTGTCAGAAAACTGCAACCCTTTCTCTTATCAATGCAGGGTAACCCTCGGACACATGTTTTTTTTTTCCTATACCTTATTTCAGTCTTCTTCTGCTGGGAATACGTATCTAATTAACAGCGGCCACCTGTATTTAGCTGAAGATAGTCTTTTCAAGCTGAAAGACCTGTAATGGCTTCTCATTATTCAGTGCCAAGCCATGCACTATGGTATTTCAGTCTACAAGCTCTTCAGCAAGTGTCTACAGTTATAGAGATGGAGGTTAATTAGGTGAAGGTGCCCCTAATTGACTGGCTGGACCACTCATGACTCTCTCACTTCCATTCAACTCTGCCAGTCGCTACACAGACACGGCAACAGAAATGCAAGAGTCTTTTTGAAGTATTAAAATATCAGGAAATTATTATTTTTGGTTCACATATGTCAATTTACAGCTCCTGAGCCAGAAATCTATAATTCGCAGAATTTGAAGTACTATTTTCAATTTCAAAAAATCCATTTAATTAATATCCTGGTGAAAACATCAAATCCCAAACAAAACCGCGTAAAATAGGAGAGATTTCCAAATATTTTGGCTTCACTTAAAGGTGGGGTAGGTAATTTGGGAGAAACCAGCTTGAGTGCGCTACAATTTGAAAAGCTTGAAAAAAATCTGCCACTTCCTTACAGAGCCCCTCCTCCAACACACACAAACACGCACATGACCAATGAGGGCACAAGATAAGTTTGTGCACAGATGGAAGGCTGACAGGCAGGTAGGCCATCCAGTTATTTTAGCCGGGCCAGCTAAAATGATTGGTCGTGCTTTTTACAGTACCACAGCTTCCACAGATGACATTTTTTAATGGATTTTTTGTCAAAGCAATTGAAGATATTCATTGCTATCGGGATGTTAAGAGCATTCCATGGAATATAACAAAAAGTGTATCTCAAGCCGGTTTCTCAAACTTACCTACCCCACCTTTAACAAACTATAACTAGATCCTTGCATTCTATCTCTTGCCTAAACGCCATTACTAATGAAAGAATGTGAAGCCAACCTGACACACTCACACACACGCACATTGCTAAACGCACACACTTGTCAGATTGAATGAATTTAATAGACCAAGGTTTATTGCATCAAACATGCATATACATGAGTGGACTGTCTCTCAAAATGACAGAAGCACTGTAAACTGAAGGCTCTGCTCATTGTTTGGCAACTAATGGAGTATGTGCATTATAGATGAGGCTCCACATTGGTTTTGATCAAGTCAAGCTCTACTTCATCTGACCTGATTATCAGCAGACGTCAAAGTGTCCACTTCTTATGATGAATGGGTTTATTTTTTCAGGCTACATCAGTCACAAGTATGCTTTGATTAATTTTCAATCCAAGGACTTTGCAGAAAGAAGGCATTCCACAGAAGAATATGTTGAAAGAGACAAAACAAACCTCACAAAAGCTAAATTGCTCTTCAATCAATAGTCTATATCACAATGACCCTAGATGGAGACAGAAACTAGACTCTGCGACCTGGAATTAGGAGGTTTTATTTCGCTCCACCTAAAACTGAATGCAAGTCACTCGCAGCTAAAAATCAACGCTTGGCTTCAGGTTCATGCTTCATTCAAATTACACATTTAATCTATTATTTTTGAATATCTGCAATGCAATAGAAATGGCGTTAACGGTGACTGCCAAAGTAGAAAGGTCTGACGCACTTATTTATATCAACAATAAGCTTTAGTCGATGTTAAAGGTGGAGTACGTAATTTTGGAGAAACCAGCTCGAGTGCTTACTTCCTTGCAGAGCCCCTCCTTCAACACAAACGAACACGCACATGACCAATGAGGGCATGAGATAAGTTTGTGCACAGCTGGAAGGCTGACAGGCAGGTAGGCCATCCAGTTATTTTAGCCGGGCCGGCTAAAATTATTGGTTGTGTTTTTTACAATACTAGGGCTTCCACAGATGACGTTTTTTTATGGATTTTTTGTCAAAGCACTTAAGATATTCATTGCTATAGGGATGTTAAGTAGGACGGAGTATTAGGGCCACACTTAGAAGAAAAAAAACAGAGAGATTTCGAGAATAAAGTCATAGTTACGAGAATAGAGTCGTAATATTACGAGAATAAAGTCGTAGTTTCATAAGTGACTTGAGAAGGAGACAACAGCAGCGTCCTGCAGTAAAATGAGGAATGTGGAACATCTTGTGAAGCAGTACTTTAGTTTAGGTTTCTCAAATCATGAAATACTTAATCTTTTGGCACATCAGCATCAGATTATCATAAGTATTAGAACTTTGAAAAGGTTGTGCAAGAAACTATGTCTATTATTTTGAAGAAAGAACCAAACGGACTTGGAGGAGATTGTCTCCTTTCTGCAGGAGGAAATGGCTGGTTCTGGCCGACTACAAGGCTATCGTTGGTTACATCTACGAGCTGTTCAAAGGGGATTTGTTGTTTCACAAGAAACGATGAGAATTGTAATCAAGGCTTTGGATCCAGAAGGAGTCGAACGATAGCCTTGTAGTGGAATCGGAATGAGCTCCCCATTGAAATCAGGACAGCAGAAAGCTTACACATCTTCCGGTGCAGACTGAAAACTCATCTATTTCGACTCCACTTCGAGCGATAGAATTACTAACAAAGAATTGCTAACAAAGCACTTATATACTAATAAAGGACTGGCTTATCTAAAGCCAGTTGAGTAGCACTTGAAATGTTTTGGCTCTATGAAACCTGATGTACTTATATGATTCTGTTTTCTTCAAGTTTGTATCTTGTTGGTTGAATGCACTTATTGTAAGTCGCTTTGGATAAAAGCGTCAGCTAAATGCAATGTAATGTAGTCGGCCAGAACCAGCAATTTCCTCCTGCAGAAAGGAGACAATCTCCTCCAAATCCGCTTCTCAAATTACATAACATGAAACTACGACTTTAATCTCGTAATTATTACTTTATTCTCGTAACATTACGACTTTATTCTTGTAATGTTACGACTTTATTCTCATAATGTTACGACTTTATTCTCATAATGTTACGACTTTATTCTCATAATGTTACGACTTTATACTCGTAACTATGACTTTAATCTCGTAATATTACGACTTTATTCTCGTAACTATGACTTTATTCTCGTATTATTACGACTTTATTCTCGAAATCTCTGGGGGTTTTTTCTAAGTGTAGCCCTAATACTCCGTCGTAGTTAAGAGCATTCCATGGAAAATAACAAAAAGTGTATCTCGAGCCGGTTTCTCAAACTTACCTACCCCACCTTTAAGTAATACGCTTCATAAATATCAAGAACATTCAAAAAGTTTGTTTCAATTGCACTTTGTCACATTAGGATATAGATTGAAAAAGGGATCTCTCCACCTATGCCAAGGGCTTTCTGGTGTGGGTTTGTATTTATGAGGTTTTACCCGTAACAGCACTTGCATCCACAGCACACTCTACAGTGGGCATGAATAGAGCTTGTGCAGTAAAACATCAAATGTTAACATTATACCATTTTAAAAACTCCATGATCCATACATATCATGAAATGTTATTTAGACTTTGCCCTTTCGCTCTTGTAAATGAATTAACTGTGAAGCAAATATTATGAGCCCTTGTGTTTTTATTGTTCAGCATAGGAGCCCTTAATGTACGGGGATCTATATAACAACAAGATGACTAGAAATGTAAAACTATTAAATTATTTATCACTGGTTTTATATCACTAATCTTTGCCGGCTCAATCTAACATGATTCAAACTTTACCGCTAACTGTGGTTGAAACAAATATAACTAAAGAAGGACTTTAAACTACACTGAACAAAAATAGAAATGCAACACTTTTGTTTTTGCTCCCATTTTTCATGAGATGAACTCAAAGATCTAAAACATTTTCTATATACACAAAATAACCATTTCTCTCAAATATTGTTCACAAATCTGAAAAAATCTGTGATAGTGAGCACTTCTCCTTTGCGGAGATAATCCATCCCACCTCACAGGTGTGGCATATCAAGATGCTGATTAGACAGCATGATTATTGCACAGGTGTGCCTTAGGCTGGCCACAATAAAAGGCCACTCTAAAATGTTCAGTTTTATCACACAGCACAATGCCACAGATGTCGCAAGTTTTGAGGGAGCGTACAATTGGCATGCTGAACCACAAACCAGTGGGAGAGCCATTGCTTAGTAAGGCTTGCCCTTATAAGGGTTAGCCCAGGACACAAGGGGTTGGTCATTATGACGAAGCACCCTTGATCTGTCCCTGTACGTGCGTAAAGCACGGGCTGGACACGGCAAATCCGGCCGCTGTTCCCCGGAGGAATACAGTGGCGGGGAGGATGTCTCAATGTCAAATGTGGTACCTGAACCAACCGCCTTAAGATAAAGGCAGGGTTGGGCTTCAACCACACTCTGTTTGCCCTGGGGCGAACTGAGTGCATGAAGACTGTACAGATAGCGCATGAGTGCCACTGGCTCGCTTGGCAGCTGCCAGGGTCAGCTTCATGTCACACTGTATTCAGATTGTACCACTCATGGGCCAGGCCCATAGAGCCAAGCGCTCTGGGTGTGGGTGAAAGATCGCCCCCCGCCGCTTGGGACAGTATGTCCCTGCGTAGTGGGAGCTGCCATGGCTGCCCGCACAGCAGCTGATATATCTCCGCTAGCCAGTACATAGCTGGCCAGTGCGGAGCTATCAGGATAAATGTGTGGCGTTGCTCTCTCACTCTGGCCAGAGTTGGGGGTATCAGAGCCAGGGGTGGGAACGCGTACAGAAGGCCCGGGGGCCAATCGTGCGCGAGTGCATCCACGCCTAACGGTGCATTTAGATCGCGCATCGAAAAGAACAGCTGACACTGAGCGTTGTCTTTCGATGGGAACAGATCCACCGCGGCTCTGCCGTAACGCACCCACAACTGGCTCACAATCCTTGGATGTAGAGTCCAGTCTGCATAAAGTGGTATACCTCTGGACAGTAGATCTGCCCCGAGGTTCATCACTCCCGGTACGTGCGTCGCTCTCAAAGAGAGGAGACGTCTACCGCTCCATAGGATCAGTTTGCGCGCCAGTGTGTGTAACTGAAGCCCTCACCGGGCGACCTTCATAAATACTTCCCCAACCTGTCAGACATGCGTCCGTGGTGACCACTTTCCGTGAAAGAACAGCACCCATAGGCACACCTCGTACTAGAAAAGTCGGGTGCAGCCAGTGGCGCAGTGCCATTATGCATTTCACAGTAACCATCACTCTCGCCATGGCGCGCGGGGTTTAGTTTTAGGGCGGCCACCCAGTGCTGAAACTCCCTCATGTGTCAGCGTCCCAGTCGTACGACCAGGACGGCTGACGCCATGAGCCCCAGCAATCGCAGTCATGATCTGAAGAGATTTTTTTTTGCGTTAACGCGTTATTAACGCGTTAACTTGACAGCCCTAGAAAATACGCATCTTTCAGGTCGACTGATGTAAACCAGTCGTCTTGTCGCACGAGCCGCAGCAGAGATGTGCGAGTGAGCATTCTGAACTTATATCTTTTTAGATATTTGTTCAGAGCCCTCAAATCAAGTATTGGCCGAATTCCGTTCCCTCCCCGTTTGGGAACGAGGAAGTACTTGGAATAGAAGCCGCCCTGACTCTGCTCGGCGGGTACAATATATATAACCCTCTTTTCTAGGAGTGAGAGAATCTCTCTCTCCAGAATATGGGCTGACTCTCCTCGGGCCTGCGAATGCAGAATGCCCGAGAAGCGAGGGGGGGTGACGGTGACTTGGAGTCTGTAGCTCCGTGTAACTGTCTTGAGAAACCCAAGCAGATGTCGTGAGCATCTCCCGCTGTATGCTCCTTAGAGCCAGCTGAGATGTCACGTCTCTTCCCCTCTGAATCTCTATTTGTTGTGTTATGGGGCCCTCCAGTGTCTGAGCACTGTGGTGCCCCATTTCGACAATCCCCACCGACACAGCGCATGCGTCTGGCGGTGGTGCCCTTACGGCTCCAGCCGGCACTGCGCATGCGCGTGACGGTGGTGCCTTCACAACCCCAGCCGGCACTGCGCATGCGCGTGACGGTGGTGCCTTCACGACCCCAGCCGGCACTGCGCATGCGCGTGACGGTGGTGCCTTCACGACCCCAGCCGGCACTGCGCATGCGCGTGACGGTGGTGCCTTCACGACCCCAGCCGGCACTGCGCATGCGCGTGACGGTGGTGCCTTCACGACCCCAGCCGACACTGCGCATGCGCGTGACGGTGGTGCCTTCACGACCCCAGCCGACACTGCGCATGCGCGTGACGGTGGTGCCTTCACGACCCCAGCCGGCACTGCGCATGCGCGTGACGGTGGTGCCTTCACGACCCCAGCCGGCACTGCGCATGCGCGTGGCGGTGGCCGAAATTCTGGGTTGGCTGCGCCTGGGCTGCAGCCGGAACCGGAGATTTTCTAGGCCAGCTCGCCCTCGTCCCCTGCCTGGGCTGGGGACTGCGACCTCTGCGTTTTCGGTATTTTGAAACGAGCAGGGTTCGGGGCAGCTTGGACGAAGGGCTGCCGCTGCGAAGGCAGCGGCTGGGCCCTTCGAGGGAGGCAGAGGTGGAGGGCCTCGTCCTCCTTCTTTTTCGACTCGCATCTCCTCTGCATGGAGGCAAGAGCGGAGCCGAAAATCCCCTCGGGAACGATGGGCATGTCAAGCACATCCTCCTTTTCCCGGTCTGGGAGGTTGCGCCATCTAGCTCTTTCCTGCACCACCATGATCCCCATTGTTTTGCCCGTGGCCTGGACGGCGCAGCGTTGGACACGGAGACAAATGTCTGTGACCGCGGCCAACTCGTCCAGAACGGCCGGTCCAGGATTACTCGACATATCCTCACAGAGCTCCGCTTGGTATGCGGTTAGCAGTGAGGAAACGTTCAGAGCCCTGGCGGACAACGCTGTGGCTCTGTAGGACCGTTCAGTCATGGTCGACTGGAAACGGTCCACCTTCGCTGGCAGCATGGGGTTCCTGCTTGGTGACGGGCCCATCCTCGGTAGGAGGTGGGCTGCCACCAGCAGTTCCATCGGCGGTATGCGGAGCAGGCCGAGCCTCTCCATACCGTCTAGGGAGGAGGCACCCTGGATTGGGGCCTTGTTGCTAAAGGGTCGGTCCCTCCACGAGACCGACACCTCATCCAACATCTCCGGGAAGACCGGGAGGAGTTGCCTCCTTGTCCTCGTTGCTTGGGGAGAATGTTTCCCCTCGTAACGGGACCTGGCGATCTCCTTGGCCATTTCGGGCCACGGGATGTCTAGCCTGGACGCAGCGCGCTGACACGCGGCCTGCAGGTCCATGCTCAGACAGGGCGAAGCTGGTGTGCCATCGCCCGGGAGAGCAGCCATCGCTCCCGGCTTTGCCGTTTGAGCCGATGACATGAAGATATCTTCTTCTTGTTCATCCGAATCAGACAGGAGGAACTCAGAGGTGTCCTCTTCGTCCTCCATGTAGTCTAATTCCAGGACATCCTCCGCGGGCGAGACCATGGTGAGGTCTCGCCGGGAGCACCCGCCTGGTGAGGCGTGGGGCTCCGTTCCCGCGTCTCTTGCCGCCACCGGGTCCCGGCCTGACACGGCGTGGGATCCCGGTTCCGCAGCTGCCGCTGTTAGTGAGCCCCAAATCGACACGATAGGGGGTGAATTCCCTGACGCTGACGTCAAGATCACCAGCCAATCAGGATTGGCGTAATGAGATTGATGCTTCTGTTTGATCCGCGATGAGGCGCATCCCATAGTGAGACATCGAACGGAGTGTTATGAATGAGAACTGCACGTTTCAGAGTGGCCTTTTATTGTGGCCAGCCTAAGGCACACCTGTGCAATAATCATGCTCAGGGGCGGCGGGTGCTGTAGGCTAGGGAAGGCTAAGCCTTCCCAAATATTTGTGTCACTGCATCCTGGTAAAATACAAATATAATGTATAATGTCTGTGTCTTTGACATTAGCGCTGCTAGCCACCTGTGCCCTGTACTACGAAGCCAGTTCAACATACCCTGGATATGTTTGAGTAACAACAACAAACTAACAAACGAGATCTCGCTAAGCAGTCCTACGATGCTGGTTATCAACTCGGTAAATCAAGCCAGGGTTTCTCTCATCAGCTGAGAGCGCGTTCACGTGAAAGGGGCGGGGTTAGCTACATTTGACCAATCACAAACAGGGACAAGTGTACTGACAGCGCAGCGTCATACTTCATTAATGAAAAGTAAACTAATATTAGACAAATATGAGCTTTAAACATCCATGACTTAAACATATAATCCAGGATACAAGCCACAGAGTTGCACCTGCAAGGTGAATACAGAACAACTGGTTAAAATATAACTAGGCCTACCGATTGTTTGAAAGCGTATCGTTTTATGATATCACTGCCCCATCTAAGACACGAGTGGATCTGACTTTAATTACATTTGACTCGAGTGTTTCGTCAACATAATGTGTTGCTTAAAATAATACTTCTGCATACAGTATGTGACACTGTAAGTGTTGCACGGCCAGATACGGCTGGAGAAGCTGACTCAGATAAGGAAATATATAATATATTATATTATATGATCGATGATCTGATTGATGATGTAATATGAATGATAAGTGCGACACGTCCGTGTCTTCTCTGCATACGGCAGTTTAAACTGTATTTCCTTTATCCTGTAATATGACTTGAGAGATTTAAACTCCGCACACTGAGTTGATCTCTTTTCTATAGACGCCGGAGGCGGGCAGCGTCAGGTAAAAAAAGTTATTTAGCCTTCCCAAACCTGAGCCTCACGCGCCGCCTATGATCATGCTGTCTAATCAGCATCTTGATATGCCACACCTGTGAGGTGGGATGGATTATCTCGGCAAAGGAGAAGTGCTCACTATCACAGATTTTTTCAGATTTGTGAACAATATTTGAGAGAAATGGTTATTTTGTGTATATAGAAAATGTTTTAGATCTTTGAGTTCATCTCATGAAAAATGGGAGCAAAAACAAAAGTGTTGCATTTATATTTTTGTTCAGTATATGTTTTCTTTTATATCCTTCGTTCCTCTTAACATAACGTTGATATCATAATGTGCACCGAAATTAATTTTAATAAAGTTGAAGGCTATTTGTATACAATTAGTATTTTGGAATGCTGGGGTGAAGAAGCTCAGAGCTAAATATTATTTGATTAAATAAAATATATGTTAATGATAAAGCTCACATATTTTCTTAAATATTCACCAACAGAGACAGAGATTAATCAGCATACATTTGTGTATTACATTTTCCTGTATCGTTTCATTTTGGCCTCTGAAAGATACAAGGCACATCAATAAATGCAGGTTTATAGAAGCATTTTAATGAAAAATATTATTTATTGTTGTCTTAAATGGTAATACTGGTTAGAAGAAGCTTAAAAATGAATATTTGTATACAAAGAACCTAGCACCAAGGAATTGTATAATTACATTTCCCAAAAGTCAACTGTCTTGGATGTTTTATGAGCGCTGCTTATGAGGACATTAATGAGCAAAATTAATAATATAATTGACTTGCTTCATGTTTGGCATGACAGACATTTGGAGACCAGATGTAACAAATAATTAACACGCCAACCTATCTTCTCTATGGACAGACTATTTTTAGAGCACAATCGATAGACAAAGATGTTAAAACTGCAAAGCATTAAATAGTAAAACATGCCTGGAGGAACTGAAGTGGTGTATCTATGTTAACCATTAGCCACTATTGATCTGTTAGTTGGTTTGTGTTATTGTGTGACTTTGAATCCAAACCAGTCCTTTAAAACAACAAAGACTAACAGTAATCAAGAGAAAACAAGCTGATCAAGACAGCAGTGGACCAGCAACTTCTGTGTTTTGGTGGCTTTAAAAGAGAGCACAGATGGTGGCTTCAGTTACCTGTCAGAACTGACCGTCTCACTACAAGGTAAAGAGGTGAAAATATTCTAAATAAACCATACCCATAAACTAATAATTATTTCATCAGTTATCTTATATACATTTTGATGCTGCCCATCCACAGCAGTACATTTCTTAGCCTCCATGCTGGTACTCCTTCACGTTTCTCCAAACTGTGAGCATCCCGACCACCATCTGTTCTACTTTATACAATTTGATGGATAAGTACCTCATAGACAACACTGCAAAACATCCAAAATGTCAGCATATTATGCATATTCTGAGTGCAGAATTCCTACAACAATATATTCACTACAAATAAATCTAAAGATCTCAATCTGTATCCCATGTAATCTATAAATTAGAACAATGACTTGTAATTACTTCAAATGCTGCTGGCTTAGAAGTTAGTATGCACTAAATGTGCTGTTTGATTCAATTGAAAAACGTCATTATTCATCACCATTTATCAGAATCCATTTTCCTGATGCTCTGTTCTGACATTAAATTAAAGTTTTGCATGCAGGCCAGGAAAAATAAAGTTGTAGTTTAATTAAAAGACAAGGACAAATATCAGATAATTACATTTTTGATCTCAGTAAAAAATACTTATTGAAGTTTCGTTTAGAATAAACTAAATAAAGATTTCCATTTACGCCAAACAGTCAGAGTGAAAAATAGCTTTTATTTTGCAAGTTTGATGTCCTGAGATAACAAATGTATCTTAGGCCCCGTCCACACAGAGACGATATCAGTTGTGTCCGCTAACGTTCTCTATCGTATAGACCAGGGGTGGGGAACCTTTTTCCTCTCAAGGGCCATTTAAATTTTTTCAACATCCTCCGTGGCCGTACAAATTATTGACCTAAAATCACAGCCCATTCAATTCGCCTTTCTTTCAACGCCTGCTGACCAATCAGAGCTCAGTGTGAGGAGTTTAAATCTATCAAGTCATATTACAGGATAAAGGAAATACATATATACATATATACTGCCGAATGTAGAGAAGACGCCGACGTGTCGCACTTATCATTCATATCACATCATCAATCAGATCATCGATCATATAATATATCATATATTTCCTTATCTGAGTCAGCTTCTCGAGCCGTATCTGGCCGTGCAACACTCACATTGTCACATACTGTATGCAGAAGTATTATTTTAAGCAACACATTAGGTTGACGAAACACTCAACTCAAATGTAATTAAAGTCAGATCCCCTCGTGTCTTAGATGGGGCAGTATCATAAACCTGTTGTACGCTTTCAAACACTCGGTAGTTTATTTATTAACCAGTTGTTCTATATTCACCTTGCCGGTGCAAATATTTGGGTTGTATCCTGGATTATATGTTTAAGTCATGGATGTTTAAAGCTCATATTTGTCTAATATTAGTTTACTTTTCATTAATGAAGTATGACGCTGCGCTGTCAGTACACTTGTCCCTCTTTGTAATTGGTCAAATGTTGCTAACCCCGCCCCTTTCACGTGAACGCGCTCTCAGCTGGAGAGAGAAACCCTGGCTTGATTTACCGAGTTGATAACCAGCGTCGTAGGACCGTTTAGCGAAATCTCGCTTGTTAGGGTTAGTTAAGATAACTCAAACATATCCAGGGTCTGTTGAACTGAGAAGCCCCTCAATGCAGTGCGCAATGCCTCAATGAGCTCAATGTGGGCGGGAGATTAACGTGGGCGGAGCTTCACAGATGACGCGTTGCATCCTGTTTCCCGGGTAGCAGTTCTCTTCCCTCCCTTCAATCTAACCCTTCCCTTCCCCCCATCCTAACCACTACCTACCTTTTTACCTAATCCTAATCTTCCTTCCTCCCTCCCAAACCCCAAAACCTCTCCTACTGTAAGAAATTAAAATCAATGTTGATATGAAGTAATTTAAATTAAATAGAGGGTTTTAATTTAAAGCAGTTTTATTCTGAAAAAATTGAAGTTCGCACTAACTATTAACTTAACACTTTTATTCTGAAAATTCTTCATTTCCGGAAAGCATTAGCATGTGGCTAACTTTTTGAAAACCGTGAATTGAAGGTGAAATTACATGTGATGTTGTACACTAAACACACTGGGATTAACACTCATTTATTGGCGCTGAAATAACGTTTATCAGGGAATGTTTAAATACCCACAGACATCAGAATTATATGTCATGACCGAAAGAACGAGATCGCGGATACAAGCGGCCAAGATGGGTTTTCTCCGCAGGGTGGGTGGTGTCTCCCTTAGGGATAAAGTGAGAAGTTCGGTCATCCGGGAGGGACTCGGAGTTGAGCCGCTCCTCCTTTGCGTCGAAAGGAGCCAGTTGAGGTGGTTCGAGCACTAGTTAGGATGCCACCTGGGCGCCTCCCTAGGGAGGTGTTCCAGGCACGTCCAGCTGGGAAGAGACCAAGGGGTAGACCCAGGGTCGGCTCTAGAACAAATCGAATGGGGGGGGCAATCATTTACCATGGGGGGGCACACACTGCCGTCAACAACCAACACACAAACACCAACGCAACTTCAATTTCAAAAAACATGCTGTAAAGTCCATTGTCTTTCACACCCATTGCAGGGTGTAGTGCTATTGTATAGCGCACCTATGACTTCTGCATACATGCACGGTTGTGGCACGACCACCAAAACAGAAACATATGGACATAGGCCACCATATAAAAAGTGTGCAAATGTATTTAGTATCCTATCCATGTGAACATGTTTTAGGTGGGGGTGGACCTAACCTCCTCTAGGAGGGTCTGGGGGCATGCTCCCCCGGGAAGATTATTTTTAAAATATTGAAGTTAAAAGCATCAATCTGGTGCACTTTGAGAGCAAAATGAAGAGATCTATGGATAGCCTACATCTCTCAGTATCCATATGAAACAGAACTGTACACAGATTTACTTTTTCTTCATGGATATGTTACTAATCACTCCCCTTTTAAACTGTATTCTTGTGTTACTGTCCTATAGTATTTCATACCCGTTTTTCATTTATTCTCTTATTCTTTAATAACTATAATGATCATATAAAAGGTGTTCCTCGCAAATACGTGTTTGCATAAATGGTGACCAAACCGTTTGAGACCCACTGAGATAACTTACACTAAAGTTAACTATCTAAACACTGAGAGAGTCCTTACCTCACTGAGCTGAGGTGATACGATCCTCTCAGTCTGACAGGAGAGGACTCTCCTCCGCCTTGGTGTAGAAACAGCTCTTTATATCCGTTAGCATAGCTAGTTAACCACAACAACATTCCGCGTTTTCCCACTCGCGCACTCACAAAATGCGCTCGTGCCACACACACACAGAGCCGAGCTTGAATGAAACACAGAGACCCAGAAGTAGGCTACTTGTACTGTACTGTATATCATATTATTTTCGATGGCTTTACTGTATAATCAGTGTAACAGATGAACAGATTGCTACTGGGCTTTCATCTAAACACACAGCCACGGAATGATAACAAAATAAAAGTCGGGGGTCATTGGTCAAGCAACACACCAATCAGAGAGCAGCAGTGAGCACACCTCAGGCTGTGTTTTATATTTGTATTTATTTCTGATGTATTTCACACAAAAAACCTTTAGTGGAAACATTTTCACTTATATGATTACAATTTTTTTTTTTAAACGGCAAAGTGGCAAGGCTTGCCCACCCTGCGTTGGGGGGCACAGTGACTCATTTGGGGGGGCATGGCCCGCGAATGACCCCCCATGACGCCGACCCTGGGTAGACCTAGGACCAGGTGGAGGGATTATATCTCTTCGCTGGCCTGGGAGCGCCTTGGGATCCCCCAGTCAGAGCTGGTTGATGTGGCCAGGGAAAGGAAAGTTTGGGGCTCTCTGCTGGAACTGCTACCCCCGCGACCCGACCACGGAGAAGCGGGAGAAGATGGATGGATATAATATGTTACTTTTGTGACTGGGTAAGTACCATACAGTCTATGGTAATTACACAACACGGGAGTCGGGACGTCACGTGCCTGAAAGGTTGAGCTCCCGGCCACGTTGAGCTCATAGAGGCATTGTATGGAGTCAGATTTGGGTCAATATCCTAGCGCGCAAAACAAGCTACTCACGAGCGGAAAATGTGCTTTTACACGTGCATGAAATTACCCTCACACGCAGATTAAACCCCCGCGAGCGAGCGCATAGCCGCTCGCGAGAGAGACAGCCCTCTTGCTCGCGAGCGAGCGGAGTCTGTCTGCGCGCGCGAAAAGTTTCTGACAATTTGGGGCGGAGCCACTGGACTTTGATTGACAGCTGCCAGGAAGCCCGGAGTTGCCAGGTTTGATAAATGCCTGAACTACCAAGAGCCGAGGAGTGACAGCAGGAAGATCAGTTGGACGAGATTGAATGGTAAAGTTGTCCATAAAAAACATTATATTCGTAAAGTGTACAGCTAATATATATATATATATATATAAATTAGGGCCGGGACTTTAACGCGTTAATTAAGATTAATTAATTACACAAAAATTAACGCGTTAAAAAAATTAACGCATTTTAATCGCACTTATTTTTGCACCGCGGAACGTTTCTCACTGGATGAGTTTCAGGCGTACCGATTATACTGGAGCACCAACTAACGTTCATGACTTCAGACAACAACAAACCACAGTGAACAACAGTGGGAAATGGTGTTTTAAAAAACGGACGGATGGAAGCGTCGATAAGAGCATGGTTGTGTGCAAATTATGCAAAAAGGAATTCGCATATCACCGCAGCACATCAAGCCTCAAGTATCACCTCAATGCAAAACATATAGCAGCCAGCGTGGAAGCTAGCGTGGACGTTAGCCTCTTTTATCGCGTTCACACCAAAAAGAGCTGGTACTAAAATTAGTTCATGAGAACCTTTTTACCCCCACAAAAGTCCCTGCTAGAGAGCAGAGAGCTGCTAGAGAGCAGGGACTTTCGAGCGGCTCTCTTGTGAGAAAAGAGCTATATTTCTGATTGGCTGGGCGGATTGCAAACCACGCCCCGTAAAACTCCCAAAAAGTTTTGTGAAGTCGCCATTTTATTATTCTCGCATTAGCATTATTAGCATTAGCCCAGCGCAGAAACGCAGAGAGATTAACTTATGGCAACACAAAATAAAACATGGGAGCGGTGGAGATGAGGAGGTGTCGGCGTTCTGGCGATTTACTCGGAATTTACTCGGAAGGCTTCAGAAGCTGCTGGGACTCCCAGCAGCTTCTACTGAAGCCAGTCCCCAACTCCGAGGACTTTGGGCGGCAGTATACGCCGTGAAGTGGTTTGCGGCCTGCCAGTAAACCCAAAGCAGAAGAAGAAGAAGAAGTGACGTCAGTGGCTTAATTTGCCTAATCCACCCCCAGGTTCAAAGAGTTCTCATGAACTAAGTTCTCACGAACCTTTGTGGGAAAAGTACTGCGGTGTGAATGCGCCTAATGGTATGCTAAAATCCATGTGAAAAAAATTGCTTCTCACTGTTCTCAGGTCAAATATTTATATGTGATTAAAAATGCGATTAATTTCGATTAATTAATTACAAAGCCTCTAACTAATTAGATTAATTTTTTTAATCGAGTCCCGGCCCTAATATAAATTAATTTGATACAAAAAAAATGACACATTAATTCTAGGAGTGTAATACTTTTACAAACACTATAATAATAATATGCATTCATTATGACAATATCATACTATTACTAGGAGTGTTCTATAGTGCAGTGGTTCTCAAACCTTTTTCAATAATGTACCCCCTTTGAAAATTCAGCCATTTACCCCCTGATCAGCGCAAAAACAATTTGTTAAGGAAAAATGCCTATATAAAGAGGTGCTGCACCATCAGTGTCTGATTCATTAAAACAACAACCTTGTAACTGAGAAACACTTTAAAATGTTTACAATCCATCACTAAATTCATGGCAAACCAATTTTAACATCATGCAATAACTCTAAGACGACATTATTTGCATTGAACTGATCTTTTTAATAAATTGTACTTACAATATAGTGAGAAACATGGGCTTGTGCTTCACTGAGGAGCTTTGTCATTGTGACAGGGAGGCAACCTGCAGTTATTACACTTAGCGTTTTCAAATATGTGTAACTCTGTTAATATAAAACCCACACTGCTCAAACTTTGTTACTTTTCCTAAAATTGGTATATGTATTTATTTTGGGGCGTGGGGAATGAAGAGAAAAATATATATGAGCATTTTATGAGCATGGGATTTTGACCCCTCATATAAACATATGCATAATGCTGCGCTATACTTTGCGGCCACACGCCGTTGCCAAGCAACGCTTATTGTTTAGGTGTCCTTTGATAAGCAGGCAGTCATATAATTAACTAGAACTAGCTAGATCTGATAGATTTGGACATAAACGCGAGTGAAGTACCGGACGCGAGAGAGAGAGATCAGAGATCAGATCAGCTGCTGCTGACAGAGAACACGCAGCTCTGCATGATCACAGCTCCGCCGCTGTGACGGACTGTTGAGAGGAGCAAAATACACTAAGAATTAGACCTAACACACTTAGCTAGTTCATATACTCTGAAACAAGCTAAACTAGTTATAAATATATGTATTCTTTACTGTCGGTTCACTTATTACAGGTTCAGCGAGCTGCACGAGACTGACGGGCTGTCAGGAGAGGGAGAGGAAAAGAGAGCACCCCGTTTATTTTTCCCATTTTATTATCCAGAATTACTGTAAACCTTTGAATAAAGTAGTTCATCTACTATTAGCAGTTTGTTTAAATGCATTACTTATGTTGTTTTCTTTCATTAACATAATATAAATCTCACGTACCGCCTGCGGTACTCCAACGTACCCCTAGGGGTCCGCGTACCCCCATTTGAGAACCACTGCGTATAGTGTGTTCAAAAAACAACTACAGAAACACTATATATTATACTATAGTAGTACTATTTAAAATAATATAGTCTTAATACGGAAACACCAAAAAAAACACTATAGTAATACTTTTACAAACACTATAGTAATAATATGCATTCATTATGACAATATCATGCTATTACTAGGAGTGTTCTATAGTGTGTTCAAAAAACAACTACAGAAACACTATATATTATACTATTTAAAATAATATAGGAATACTACAAAGATCTAGATACATAGTATTACTATTGAAATATTATAAGGCTACTATAGCTAATAAAATGGCACAACAGAAAAAACTATAGTAATACGATAGCTGGTGAAAAATACTAAAGAACACTACAAACTTACTATAGGACACTATACAACTCTTATACTATAGTTCATTTAGGAAGTGCGTACAGCAGAGAGTAGCTAGCAGTTTGACAGATACAGCCCACTCAAAAATATATTGTTTTATATAAAATGATACTATATATTAGCTGTACACTTTACGAATATAATGTTTTTTTATGGACAACTTTACCATTCAATCTCGTCCAACTGATCTTCCTGCTGTCACTCCTCGGCTCTTGGTAGTTCAGGCCTTTATCAAACCTCCAGGTTTCCTGGCAGCTGTCAATCAAAGTCCAGTGGCTCCGCCCTAAAGTGTCAGAAACTTTTCACGCGAGCGCAGATAGACTCCGCGAGCGAGTGAGGCTGACACTCCCGCGAGTGAGCAAGAGGGCTGTCATAGCCGCTCGCGGGGGTTTAATCTGCGCGCGAGGGTCATTTTATGCGCGTGTAAAAGCACATTTTCCGCTCGTGAGTTGCTTGTTTTGCGCGCTAGAATATTGACCCAAATCTGCCTCCATACATTGCACACTGCATTGAGGAGTACTACGTTGAACTGGCTTCGTAGTACAGGGCGCTAATGTCAAAGACACAAACATTATACATTATATTTTTATTTTACCAGGATGCAGTGACAAAAATATTTGGGAAGGCTTAGCCTTCCCTAGCCTACAGTACCCGCCGCCCCTGTTCTGGGGGCATGCTCCCCCAGGAAGATTTTTTTTTAAATGTTGAAGTTAAAAGCATCAATCTGGTGCACTTTGAGAGCAACATTAGGATACATCTCTCAACATCCATATGAAACAGATTTTATTTTTCTTTATGGATATTTTATAAATCACTCTCCTTTTAAACTGTATTCTTGTTTATTAATAACAACTTTTATAACTATAATGATCATATAAAGATGTGCCTTTACCTCACTGGTTAGAGAAAAAGCTTCTTATATTCGTTAGCATAGCTAGCTAACCAGATGCAAACAAAGTTATTGACTGTATGATCAGTATGACAGATGAATAGATGCCACTGGGCTTTCAACTAAAGACACAGCCACGCAAAAACTGCGGCATGTGTAGTACGGCGCCTTATGGGTACTGCAATTTCAGAAGTGCCGGAGCGGCGTTCTGGTGCTTTCCGTCAGTACTACACCCCTGTCAGACGAGACATATACCACGTGACGACACGTTAGGCTTGTTTTGTGTTCAAGGACCCTGACCTTGGTCAGGAAAAACAGGCACTCGCTTGTTTAATTATTTTGCGGTCTAGATTTCTTACTTCTTTTTTTTTTTGCGTGTGTTTATAAATTACCTCGAGGGCCATACCAAATGGTCTCGCGGTCCGTATACTGCCCAGGGAGGCCGGAGGTGCCCTACCCCTGGTATAGACGGTTCGTCCACACGAGGCCGAAACTGAAACGCGGATTCGGAGCCCGAAACACTTTGATAACGGCTCCCAAAGTGGGTAGGTCTGAGGACGAAACGCTTGCGGCTCCGTGAATACGATCATTCCCTGAAACGATGACGCCATAGCCCCGCCTCTCCCACCTCTGCTGCTCACTCCCGCGTCATTGCTGATGCTTTTCGCCAAACAACAACAACAATGGCGAATCACAGGGTTGCGTTCGTGCTCCAGACGCTACTGACCATGATGCAGATGTTACTGCAAAATCTACAGCTCCTCTACCGCAACCATCAGCCCCCATGCTCGGGGGGTCTTATTCACTGCTTTTGGTGAATTTTGTGGCGGAAGTACAGCGCCACTTACAGGCCCGGCATATGTACTACAGCGTTTCAGCGTTTTTGTGTGGACGGACACGTTTCTTGAGCCGATTCCGTGTGGACGGAAGACCTACAACTTGTTTTGAGAAAAAAAAAACAAGACAAATGACGATGACCTAATATCTTATTTATAAGGAAAATGTACACTAGAGGGGGTAGGACCAGCAACGTTTTTTTAGCTTCTTATTGCCCCTGTTGAACATGACAAGACTGTTTTTTGTACTTTGTTATAATTATTATTATTATTATAAGTAAATACAAAAAATAGATATATATTATTGTTGTATGTTTTGTTTCCGACATACATTTTAAAAATAAAAGCCATCACCACGCCAAAACATGCACCTTAGCTTCTTTGTTAACTTCTATAAGTATAGGATAATTTTATTCGCAAACATTATACATCGTGGTGTTCAGCATCTACACTGAACAAAAATATAAATGCAACACTTTTGTTTTTGCTCCCATTTTTCATGAGATGAACTCAAAGATCTAAAACATTTTCTATATATACACAAAATAACCATTTCTCTCAAATATTGTTCACAAATCTGAAAAAATCTGTGATAGTGAGCACTTCTCCTTTGCCGAGATAATCCATCCCACCTCATAGGTGTGGCAAGACAGCATGATTATTGCACAGGTGTGCCTTAGGCTAGCCACAATAAAAGGCCACTCTAAAAATGTTCAGTTTTATCACACAGCACAATGCCACAGATGTCGCAAGTTTTGAGGGAGCGTGCAATTGGCATGCTGACAGCAGGAATGTCCACCAGAGCTGTTGCCCGTGAATTGAATGTTCATTTCTCTACCATAAGCCATCTCCAAAGGCGTTTCAGAGAATTTGGCAGTACATCCAAACGCCCTCACAACCGCAGACCACGTGTAACCACACCAGCCCAGGACCTCCACATCCAGCATGTTCACCTCCAAGATCGTCTGAGACCAGCCACTCGGACAGCTGCTGCAACAATCGGTTTGCATAACCAAAGAATTTCTGCACAAACTGTCAGAAACCGTCTCAGGGAAGCTCATCTGCATGCTCGTCGTCCTCATCGGGGTCTCGACCTGACTCCGGTTCGTTGTCGTAACCGACTTGAGTGGGCAAATGCTCACATTCGATGGCGTCTGGCACGTTGGAGAGGTGTTCTCTTCACAGATGAATCCCGGTATTCACTGTTCAGGGCAGATGGCAGACAGCGTGTGTGGCGTTGTGTGGGTGAGCGGTTTTCTGATGTCAATGATGTGAATCGAGTGGCCCATGGTGGTGGTGGGGTTATAGTATGGGCAGGCGTATGTTATGGACGACGAACACAGGTGCATTTTATTGATGGCATTGTGAATACACAGAGATACCGTGATGAGATCCTGAGGCCCATTGTTGTGCCATTCATCCACGACCATCACCTCATGTTGCAGCATGATAATGCACGGCCCCATGTTGCAAGGATCTGTACACAATTCCTGGAGGCTGAAAACATCCCAGTTCTTGCATGGCCAGCATACTCACCGGACATGTCACCCATTGAGCATGTTTGGGATGCTCTGGATCGGCGTATACGACAGCGTGTTCCAGTTCCTGCCAATATCCAGCAACTTCGCACAGCCTTTGAAGAGGAGTGGACCAACATTCCACAGGCCACAATCAACAACCTGATCAACTCTATGCGAAGGAGATGTGTTGCACTGCGTGAGGCAAATGGTGGTCACACCAGATACTGACTGGTTTTCGGACCCCCCCAGACCCCCCCCAATAAAGCAAAACTGCACGTTTTAGAGTGGCCTTTTATTGTGGCCAGCCTAAGGCACACCTGTGCAATAATCATGCCGTCTAATCAGCATCTTGATATACCTGTGAGGTGGGATGGATTATCTCAGCAAAGGAGAAGTGCTCACTATCACAGATTTTTTCAGATTTGTGAACAATATTTGAGATAAATGGTTATTTTGTGTATATAGAAAATGTTTTAGATCTTTGAGTTCATCTCATGAAAAATGGGAGCAAAAACAAAAGTGTTGCATTTATATTTTTGTTCAGTGTATGTTTTACAGTATAATCAGTGAAATGTCAACCTGGAATCTCATATCGAGCTCCCTCAACCTGTAATTGCTTCAGAGCTCCTTGGCATTCTGTGCATCTTACTATTTTTAGGCTTGAAATTGATATTCAAGGAGAGCTCTGTACTGTATGTGTGTCTATGTGTTCAAGTGTATGTTGAAGAGAGATAGAGAAACAGTGAGAGAAAGCATGAGAATTTGAAAATATGTTTTATTGGTAATGTGGGGGAGGGTGAGTTCTTCAGTATTCATTCCTCTGAGACTCAAACACTTTACAGTCCTTAGCAGGTTGCCTTGGGTCATTTTTGCATATTTTTCATTTGTGTGTTATTGCCAACCTAGATGTTTTGAATTGTTGGAAATTCTGAAAGTAAAAATGTGGTTATTTTAGCTCCATCTTTATTTAAAGTCATGGCGTTTCTGTTGGCTAGGCGGACTGGGAATGTCAGCAGGAGAATTCAATAAGTGTATCCTTGAACGTGTCTGAAGTTGTAAACCAGTTCAAAACAAGAGCACCAGGGGAGATGTAGTAGTGTGCTGTGTATATTTTCCGTTGCATATTGCATCTGGAGGGGTGAGTACACATCAACATTTAGATTTTAAGCTGCAAAATAAAAAATATATAATCAAATTAGATGTTGGATGCGTAAAAAACACATCAAAGTAAATGCACAGTATGTCAATTTCAGTTTACACCTCATTGCACCATCCCCAAGTGACTAAAACAAAGAAAGAATACATCCAAGTTTTAAAATATCTCTATATTGTGTGAACTGAAAATAGCTTTGTGCTGCACAGTCACATTTCCAACAACAAAAAAATTGCCTTGAACCATCCTAGCAAGATTGACATGTTCTAAACCTTTCTATCACAAGCAATACTATGGGATATTGAAGAGGGACTCTGAGTTTGTTACAGCACCAAACGGATTCTCCAAACCCACCCAGGGATCGCTGTTAATATTTTCAATCTAGTTAAATTGTCTATTTAATATATTTTAAATGTGTTAATAATCCAATCATCATGAAAAGCATATATTAGCAAATTCATAGAGGACACATGCAATCATCGGTAAAGATAAAGGACATATACCATCATGACACACCAGCCAAAGATAAATATTCTTGCTCAAGTGTGAAATTAAAACATGGCCACAATGTTATCGGCCCATATTATACACATCGTCCCTCTCTATTTGCTTTTCATACAGCAGTATTGATTTGTCGTTGGGGCAAATATTAATTCATGCTATTAGAATTTGTATCAGCACACACACGGACAATTGCAAACTGCCTTACAAATGTAAGATAAAAATAGTCTGCTCTTTAAAAACGAATACATTATATATTTTTTCCAAGGGCAGCTGCTAAAGGTAGATGCATTTACGTTAACCTATTGATGTGTTGGTTTTATCCCACTCAATAGATAGACTTTACCTGAAGGTCAAGAAAGCCTCCATAAGTATTGATTTAAAGGGGCGAAACAATTAAATATCAACAGCTTGATAACTGCTCAATTTTAGCCTTTGCAACTGGTGTAATGGGAACGTTGGTATCATAGCTTGACACTGATTTGTTAAATGGGTAATTTATTTGAAGAGGAAACACGCAGCTAATCAGCACAACTATTTTCCAATGCGACGCCAATCAAAAACCTAGCATTCCCAAAAAAACACTCACATTTAAAAGTTACTGTAGTAACATACTCAGGAACAAATGTCCCTTCATGATGCTGTATGGTTAGACTGAAGATTATTTGACTAAATACATCTAAAACAATAGTATCCATCTAACATATCTGTAATAAAATAATCCTATAAATCTGAAGTAGAAGGAAAAAAAGGTTGCATAGACAAAAAGTAGTCGATGTGTCTGAAAGTGACAAGAACAAAGAAAAGATAAGGCAGCAGGTAAGAACAAGAGAGCACAGCAAATACAGTATCTGCAATGCACACATATGCATGGTTTTTCATATTCAAATCAAATTTCCTTTCCATTAATTGTGAAGCTATTGGTGCTGCTACACTGAGATAACTTATATGAAATCATCTTCTCACTTCATGCTTCAGTGGGGACTTCGACACACATCTGCTAAAGCTGCCAGCCATGACAGTTAGTCAAGCCCTGCTAAGACCTAATGCAGCTACAAGCTTTTGGCTATAAATGTACTGTACAACACCTCAAAACCAAGCTGATGAAATGTTGTAGGTCATTGCAGCCCATGGGTCTTTCCAAAAAAAAAGTCTTATTAATTTTTACTGGCTGTTTTGACAGTTTTATTGTCATTTTAATTGCATGCATCTATAATGTAATGACTATAATGAATTAAGTAGTCTATATTGGTAAAATGGTAAAGATAAAACATTATTATTCTTGCCCACTGAGTTTAAAACATGAGCCAAACGTATATAAACATGTCAATGTGCCTGATTTAGAGATATACATTTAAACCTAGAGAATGGTACTTTACAGGATCAGAAAATGTTGCAAAATATTATTGACTGATTCTGATTACATCATGAGGCAATAGTTATGCAACCATGATATACTTTTTATAATAAACAGTGACTTTTACTGGAAGTGGTAGCATTTGAGGAAGCCATAATACCTAAAAAGTGAAGAAAATACTCAGTGCTGACTGAGCTGAGAGTGCAGTGCAACTTATGCCGCTTGTAAACTTTTCCTTACAGAGCCCCTCCTCCAACACACAGGAACGCGCACATGACCAATGAGGGCACGAGATAAGTTTGTGCACAGATGGAAGGCTGACAGGCAGGTAGGCTATCCACTTATTTTAGCCGGGCCGGCTAAAATGATTGGTCGTGCTGTTTACAGATGAATTTTTTTTATGGATTTTTTTGTCAAAGCACTTAAGATATTCATTGCTATCGGGATGTTAAGAGCATTCCATGGAATATAACAAAAAGTGTATCTCGAGCCGGTTTCTCAAACTTACCTACCCCACCTTTAAGTGTTTACATTTCCATGGCATCCATTAAATGTTGCTCTTGTGTTTGACTCATAGGAAATTATTTGTCATCATGGTAACTATTTTCTGCTAGTATATTTTCTCTCTAGAGCAGGGGTGTCAAACTTAAGGCCCGGGGGCCAAATCCGGCCCGTGACTTAATTTTCTGTGGCCCCACAAGAGCTTGCAAAGAATATTATATGTTTATTATACGGTTACATGATGATTTACAGAAGCACGTTGCCTATAAACTACATGTTTTTTCTCAGAATTTGACTTTTTTTCTTCTAAATATGCCTTTCTTCTTAGAATGTGCCCTTTTCTCAGAATTGTACTCTTTTTTTTAAATGTTACTTTTCTTTTTAAATGTCACTTCTCTTTTTGATTTTGACTTTTTCTCCAGAATCTGGCTGTTCTTTTTAAATCATTTTGTGACATTCTCACTGAAGAGACTTGCAATTATTTGCCCCAGACTTCTGCTTTCAGACGTAGTTAATTATGTTATTACCATATCTGATAATAATCCAATGCAGAGGCAATAATGATATATATTACATTATTTTATATATATGTATTTTTATATAGTCTTAAAGTTACAACCGGCCTAATGCTGATGTGGCCCGCGATTAAATTGAGTTTGACACCCCTGCTCTAGAGACTAGAGGGGCGTTCACACCAAGTTCTTTTCCCACAATAGTTCATGAGAACTCAGTTCATGAGAACTATTTTAGTTCTGATGAACTAAAGCAGATTTTGTGTTGCCATAAGTTAGTTTCTCTGCGTTTCTGAGCTGGGCTAATGCTAATGCTAATGCGAGGAAAATAAAATGGCAGCTTCAAAAACCTTTTTGGGAGTTTTACGGGGCGTGGTTTGCATTCCGCCCAGCCAATCAGACATAGGAACCTTTTTCTCCCACGAAAGTCCCTGCTCTCTAGCAGGGACTGAAAAGGGGGTAAAAATGGTTCTGATGAACTAATTTAGTTCAGGGGGCTTTTTGGTGTGAACGCAAATATAGCCTATCTGAGTTCTGATGAACTATTGTGGGAAAAGCAGGGGCGGCAGATGCAGTAGGCTAGGGAAGGCTAAGCCTTCCCAAATATTTGTATAACTGAATCCTGGTAAAATAAAAATATAATGTGTGTGTCTTTGACATTAGCGCTGCTATGCAGCCACCTGTGCCCTGTACGAAGCCAGTTCAACAGACCCTGGATATGTAGTTTGAGTTATCTTTACTAACCCTAACAAACGAGATTTCGCTAAGCGGTCCACAAAGCTGGTTATCAACTCGGTAAAGCAAGCCAGGGTTTCTCTCTCCAGCTGAGAACGCGTTCACGTGAAAGGGGCGGGGTTAGCTACATTTGACCAATCACAAACGGGGACAAGTGTAGCCTACTGACAGCGCAGCGTCATACTTCATTAATGAAAAGTAAACTAATATTAGACAAATATGAACTTTAAACATCCATGACTTAAACATATAATCCAGGATACGAGCCACAGAGTTGCACCTGCAAGGAGAATACAGAACAACTCGTTAAAAAATAAACTACCGAGTGTTTGAAAACAGTGTTATGATACTGCCCCATCTAAGACACGAGGGGATCTGACTTTAATTACATTTGAGTTGAGTGTTTCGTCAACTTAATGTGTTGCTTAAAATAATACGTCTGCATACAGTATATGTGACAAAGTATAAGTGTTGCACGGCCAGATACGGCTCGAGAAGCTGACTCAGATAAGAAAATATTGTGATATTATATGATTGATGATCTGATTGATGATGTGATATCAGTGTGATATGAATGATAAGTGTGACACGTCTGCGTCTTCTCTGCATACGGCAGTTTAAACTGTATTTCCTTTATCCTGTAATATGACTTGATAGATTTAAACTCCGCACACTAAGCTCTGATTGGTCAGCAGGCGGTGCTTTCACTGAGTTGATCTCTTTTCTATAGACGCCGGAGGCGGGCAGCGTCAGATAAAAAAAAAGTTATTTAGCCTTCCCAAACCTGAGCCTCACGCGCCACCTATGGGGAAAAGTACTCCGGTGTGAACGCACCATAGGGCCCTTGGTCACTTTTACCTGAGCAAAGTCATTCTTTAGTTCCTGCTCCTCTTGTTTGTGTGATTCCTCTCTTTATTTCCCAAAGCAATAGAGGATCTGTCTCTCTCACCGGCCCCGGACAGAAGACTGCAGAGCATTGCAATTTCACGCACTCACGACAGATAAATCTTTCTGCTTGGCTGGCCATGAATCTTCTCGGGCTGAGTGGCCACACAGTGTGGCACTGTTGCACCTGACGGAAGAGAAGCTGCACCCTTTGAAACTTGGGATGCACCTGCATTGGTTAGAAATCCTTTTTTTATTTTCATGCCATCTATGGTACGATTAGAGAAAATGAAAAGCGCTTCCAGGGTACTGAACAAGTCAGGTGTAATGTTGTTAAATATGCATCTTACTTAAAAATGTAATTGGAAAGTAAAAGTAAACAAAAACAAACCGATCACATTAGTTTGAGCTTGTTCTACGGTGTCATGGAATATAAACTAACCATTTAAATACCATACTAGACATTACATTTGTGCAGTTTCTGTATGCCACTGTCAGCGTTTACTGTGAGAGCATATCTTTAACCTTCAGCAAATGAACCTTTAGTTTCTTTCCTAGCTGCCGTTCAACCCTTTTCCATACCCCTCAATCATCCGATGCTATCCCACTGAGCGGGCCATGACAATGGGCTGCCTATGGAGCACGACTCAGGCAGAATATCAATGGAGTCTGGCTGGCCTGAGCCACGCTACTCTTCATCCCTCATTTCCCAAATGTGAGTCACTGGGAAAAAAACTGGCCCAAGCGTAGACTGATGAAGACATCCTGTAGCAATGCTTTTAAAGTATTCCCTAAACACTTCTAGGGCACTACCCAAACCTGTAGCTTGTGGGAACTGTAGTGCACATAGAATAACATAACATCTAGAAGATAGGAGAGGGAAGAGTCTTTGTTTTTGTTTTTTCAGCCACGCTCACTGTAAGCAGCACTATGCACATACTATAGTATTAATATATTCCATCTCATTGATTAGATCCTGCTAGAGGAATACCCATTAGTCTGCACGAAGCTAAAATCAAAGAAATACAGGCAAATTAAGATTTGTGTCCACGTCTGCAATCAGAGTTGGCTGTAGTCCCCTGGGAAAATGTAAACCTGATTAATGTGGTAGTTGTTTAAATCAAACTGCATTGAAGTGATTGCTGCACAGGAGGTTTCCTAATGCATGTCACTAGACTAGACCAAACGAATCACATGGATATTGTGTTTATACAATACATCTGAATTACAGTTGCTTGCTATTTTGCAGTGTTATTCTATGGGCTGAAGTTCAAGGCACAAGACAAAGCATTACTAGTTTTGCAATAAAAGTAGCTTTATTTGCCATCAATTCACCACTCAATTCTGGTCTATTTCTAATATGATCTATAATTCTACTGCAAATTGTAATGAACTTAATCTGATGCAGTTTCAATATTGTTTTTGATTCAATAGATATTGTTCTGTCCCATCTGGAGCAGCTGTAACGTTGTGAGAGCTTAAAATCATGGCACTGTCCTCGACGATCCAAATAATGTGTTCTTTAAAAATAGTGGCACTCGCACAGAAAAGAAGCTCACACCGAAATATGTTGTCGATGCTCGATCAAGGTAGTTCTAGGCATTTAAAAAGCAGCTTCGACACTGTCAACACACATGCAGGGACGCATACAACCCAAATCCCTGAAGCATTGATCGTCTCTGAATTGGGGCACATTACCCTTCACGCGTGTGGAGCGTTGTTTCTTCAGAGCGCTTGAGTAGGCAGACGTGTTAAGCGTGTGAAATACCGTGCATTGCCTGAATGAAGCCGTACAACATGCAAAGTAAAAGGAAAACCGTCCACTAACACCATGACTGCCACAATGATGTAGATTTCAATGATATTACTCAAAAGGGTTGCGAGGGAACATGCGCGTAACAGGCTGCGATAAAGAATGCCATTCAATACCAGCTGTCATGCTCTCAGAGTGGATTTAGCTGTGAGACATAACTTCAGATACATCATTTTATCTTTAAAACTCACAAACAAAAACGATATGTCTTACCTCACGGACGCAGAAGTTGTATTCCAAGTGCACCAAAGGTCATTGTGCGAATATTCAGAGGACGAGATGTGGGAGTGATGAGAAAGTAGGTTACACTGCACCTAATCCACTTCTTAGTGTCCTCCGTCGTCAACCCTCTAATCTTCAAAGCGCGAGGCGAGATTTACACTCCGTTAGTAATCTCACTGCTCTCAGTTCATGCATGTGGCTCACTTTCTCTCGAGCAGCCGGTCAGCCAAAGTTGTCCACGTTCATTTCACCAATGCAGGCGACCCTGCGCATGAATGTTAACGATTTCCAATGAAAAAGTGGGAGAGGTCGGCTCGGTGTTCAGACTCTGACAGGTGTCAAATCCAACCATCGCTGAAAAGATTCACACATCATCTAACGGGATGCAGATGGCAGCCAAAACCATAAAGCTGTTCTCCCGGCAGATTAACCCGTGCGTTATGTGTTTTTTGTCTCCATGTCCTCTTTCCTAGCGCTCTGGCGCCACCCAAAGTTGTCCTGCAGAGTTTTATCCAAACGAAGGGATCCCCAAAATCGTTCATGTCCAACGACTGTAACCAAATGTATTCCAAATAATAACATTTTGATTTAAAAACACATCTTCTTAGATTACTTCTGATGAGTTATATCATGCAGTGCAGGCGTTTGATGTCATTCGCATATTGTTATTCTCCTCGCAGCATCAAATGAATTAAATATCACTGAGATGGAACTAATCCAAATCTCTCTGGAGCCTCACCGAACGACCCCAATATACAGCTGGATGATGTTGTGAATATATGGGCCAAAAACAACTCACATTGTTTGGCAGCTGTTGATATGGCTTGGTATCGCTTTTCCTGTTTGCCACAAACTAATTCGTTTTGTCATTTCAGAACGTGCTACAAACCAAGCACTTGTCCGCAGTGTTTCCTGCTTTTTGCCCTCACGTGACAGTCACGCCTACCTGCCCACCTGTTCACATTTGCCTAATCAGCTTCCCGTGATTTAAGCTACGCACTTTCTGTGATTTCTCAGCCGGGACTCCACTGTTACTCTCCGCCTTGTGTGAACATACTTTTTAGCTGTCTCGTGTTAACCATCCTGACGAACCCTCTGTTGAGTAACCAACAAAATAAACGTAGATGTTTAACCTAAAATGCTTGTCATGCATTTAACCCCAATCGTCTGTCACGGAGGCCCCCTATAACAGCTTAGTGTTTTTGTTTTCAAACGGAGAGCATGCTATGTAAACCAGGAAAATAATATTATGAATTGCCTCTGTTTGGGGTCTAAGAGATCCTAGCTGAAATATATTGTTAAATCAAATGGATTTTCATTGAGCCTGTACAATGTAGTTGTACATTTGATTAGGCATACGGTATAGAATATACCTTTCTAAATAATATATGTGTGTTAGTGAGTATTGCACTTGAATGCAGCTCAAGGCCTGACTCCTCCCCCCAAACACTGCCATCATTAGAGTGATGTATAAAACGCACCTGAGCCCGTTTGTTCTTTCCTTTGGCTCTGCTGTCATGGTCGGTGGTACAGGTAGGCTGAATAACTTACTATTTAGGATAGAAACATTGGTCTCAGTTCTGCTAGTATTTTATGCTCGCTGCTTCCTTTCAGATTGTCCTGAAACACAGTAGTGTTCCAAAACCTTTTCCTTATGGTGAGTAAGGCAGACCCTGAATTGTTTGTATGCCACATGTTGAGCCATTTTTAACCTTCATTTAACCATTGCTTTTAGGTTCACCTGCTGCTGTTTTGTGTGTATGCTGTTTTGTTTATGCTGTTAACATACAATGTTTGGTTTTGTTAGTTTTCTATATTTTGGTTGATTTCGTTTTTGCTTATATTTTGATTAGTACTTACATTAATAAAGATGATTTTCAACTGAATAGTTCTTGTTTTTCTAACCAACAATTTCATCTTACTGCAACATTTCCTGAGTTTCCTTTTCTTTTTATTGCATTTAAATAAAAATTACTTTATTTTTGAAACGCGTCTGCCCCTCAGTTAACGAACCTGTGTCCTGATTTCCTTTTATTGTCTTTTTGTGTATGTCCTGGGGTGCAAGCCCCCAGGTGGCGTTGTCGGTCCTCTGTCCCTTTTTTTTTTTAAAGTTGTAAAGCTCCCATTTAGTGTAATATAATATTTACAAACACACCATCATGCCACATATGGTTTCTTGCAAACAAGCATTACTAGGTATTGTTGCTTTTAATGGCAGTTGTGAAGGACAAGGGGACGAAATGTCAAATAAGTCCCAAAAACCATTCCTGGAAAATACTTTTTCTAGGAACATAATGACATTGCAAGCTGATGTTTGCGTAAGTAGGAACTTTATGTGCTGAGTTTGCAAGTGTTGACAATCTGCATAACATCTATCCATCAGGCAGGATTGGAGAGATCAGTTTTGAATTGCTTTAAATCTTGCCAAGCAGAGTGAAAACACTCGGTGTCAAGCGCATTAGATGTAAATGCTGAATGTGCACATACGATTGTATACTTTATAAAGTGCCTACATGTTGAGTCTTACCACATCGTATACCACGATGATCCCATGTAAGCTGTGATTTGCAAATTCCAAACTTCCATCTTGGTTTATGCAATGACATTAGCATTTATAACCTATTCCTTCTCTAACTGCGAAGGAGAAGATTAGACCTAAAACAAAAATCCAATTTAAAATGATACTCTGGTCAAATGTCGGCTGCAAATAGGAATAAAAGACTCGGGCATCAAAGGAAGGAAAAACGCTGTATATGTTAAAGTAAAATAAGATCTTTCATGTTTAATGCAATTGTAAGGTTAAGTTCATATCATTCACAACGTATATATCTTTATGTATTATAGAATTTGATTCTATACTCATTTTTTAACAAAGAGAAATCTAATGGTTTAACTGGCTTTCTTATTATTTTAATGGATGCTGTTGATAACAACAGTCTATGTGGTGATGGAATGATTTTATCCATGTACTTTCTATCCTCTAGGCACCAACTAGATTTGTATTCCTTTTTTAGGAATAAAGAATAAGATTTAAACGGAGTAATGTATTGTTAATCTTTCTTAAAGCTGTTTAAAATACCAGCTTTGGTTTGGCCATGTAAGACTTGTTCAGAGATCTGCCTCCTAAAAGGATGCTGCTCTTCCGTCTCATTCTACAAAGCGGTAATCCATCTGCTGATGCTGTGAAATGAAAGATGGCAGGTTAATATTTTACCTGATTGGTAACCATGGTTGCTCTGGACATATAAACTACCTTTGTATTTCCATGCAACGTCTAACTTTGGATATCAGTAACATTTAACATTGCTGTCATGATGAATTTTCAGTTTTTCTCCTGAAATGCTTTCAAGACATGCACGCCTTTCAGCAATTTGTTGTGGTGTATCAAAAGCAATTTCTCAAGTTGAATTTGTAAATCAAGTTTTAAATGAGTTGAAAAAAGTCTCATTAGAACAATTGTATAATTGAAATCTGCATTTTTTTTTAAATGTAATAAAATACAAATAAACCAATTCATTTTCTGCACAGTGTCCTGAATGCCTTATATTCGTCATGTAATATGTTTACTTACAAATGTGTTCAATTATAAATTAAAACGACAAGGCACATGCAGCATCTGAAACATACATAATGTATAATAAACATTAAAGAAATGGATTAAAAGAAAATGAAACATCGTAACGTTTCATAAAGGTGTGTAACCAGAGAAGCATGGTGCATGAGATTGAGTAACTGTCTGATGCAATGGCAGAAAAGGGAAATGTTAAACCATCATTATATGACCAAAATACAATATTCATTGAGTTGTTCTCAAATTGCAACAAGCACATGCCTGTCATGTTATTTTGACACGACAGACTACTACAATTAGTTTGGATCACCATAAACGAAAGCCTCTGTTATGGAATTATCTTAACAAGACAAGAATAAAGCAGCACTGTCACATGAAAAGGTGAATAATTAACTTGCATCTGAGCAAATGTGCTGTGAGGTGTTTCCCCATCTGTGAACCCTTTTATTCTGCATTCTTGCTCAATATAATACAAAACAGATGCTGAGGAAGACTTCAGCAAATGTAAACGGTATAGAGTGTGACTGTTTTTATCAAACAAAAACGTGCTTGATGTTATTGTATGTCTAGAAGATTTGTAACTATGAGGTAAAAAAGTTATTATGGATTATGAGCCATATTTGAATCTGAGACAGACGTTAAAGCATCGTATGCCTATCTAGACAAACTAAATGACCAAGCTTATCACCAGTACTGAATGTAATTAATCACCGCAAAGAAGCTAAAGAAACCTTATTATGCAACTCAGGCTACTTCTCGTGAAAGTGGTCCTTGAGGTGTCCTTTATCGATTTTCAGGTAGGTTAGAATCATCCGTCCATAAACACTGAGCTTAATCATAATAACTCAATCCGACTGGTCCAATCAGGAGTTTGGCCAACAACTGGAGAGAGATGGTTAATCTAATTAAAATCCATTTATGCCTGACAGACCCATTAGCCAACAGACTTAAAGGATATAGTATTGTTGTTAAAACACAAACAATAACAGATATTTCAGGGGGATTTAGAGCTAAATGGTTCAACACGCAGCACTTGGCTAAATCGCAAATCTCCCAGTAAGCTCTCAATGAATAAAACATGTGGATTATATCAAAGAAATGTTGAGGTTTGTGTCTGTAAAAAGTCACCATCCTCCCTTGTTATGCAGATGAAGAAGTCAGATGCTGGTCTCTTTGTATCTATGCAGTAACATACATTTTCTTGACAGCTTGATTGATTCATAACACTCCACCAGAGCTGTACATCGGACAATAAATCCAGAGCTAACACTGATTTGCATCAAGGATATTACTTTCTCTTATTTTTCTAGTTATTTGAAACATTTCTCAGTCACAGTTCATCTTTCAAAATGTGCAATGTGGATTTTATCCTTGTTTAAATATATATCTACTGTTTATTTCTGAACAATATAACATAACATATCTGCTTTTTCTGCAGTCACAAAATATTTGCCTAAAGTTTCATTAAAGTTCATAAATGAATGCCACCACAATAAAGTGGTTCATTACTCTTCATGACAGCACATCATTTTTCATGTGTCATTTATTTAAAGAATTATTAATATTAAAAATGTAGATTCGACAATGAATTGCTGTGACATTTTAGTTGAAATTACCCAAATTGGGTGATTGTAACACGCCTGTAATAAAGAATATATTTGAGAATTCTTTGCCAAATATGATTCTCTCCCTCAAAAAATCATATGCTTTCCTTAACTGTCTTGTATCATCATTGCTAGTGATTCAACAATGTGTCTCCTCTCCTATAATCAGATAATGAACAATTTAACCTCCTAGGCAGCCCTCTGCTTGGTATGCATGAGGCAGCACATGTTAGGATGGATTTTGGATTGTGGATTAAATCAAACAAGAGCCTGGCCAATGACAGGTGGTTGCCAATCACTGTGTGTCAATGGCAGGTGGTTGCCAATCACTGTGTGCAATGGCAGGTGGTAGTCAGTAAGGAATGTGCCAACTGATTTGGCTCCACGCTGCACATTGTTTACAAGGCGACTGTCAAGACCAGCGAGCGAGTGGAGACAGCGAAAGCATGGAAGGAGTAATGTCGACAGCCATCTTTATTCGTGTCACATAACCGGCATAGCCACACCATGGTATTACAAATGTCCTCATTAGGAGGGGGGGGCACCTACTAAATAAACATTGATTGATTGATTGATTAATTGATTAGGAGCAATGCTAAATAGATGCAATAAAAGCAACATGGATTTAATATTCAGCGAACATGAAAAATAGGATTGATCTGTATACTTACATTGGAGCCAAGAATTGCCCTCTTAATTAAAGAGCAAATGAGAGCCAGTTTAGGGAGACACACACTTGGGTGGTGGGCCTCAGTTATACTTCTCCTATAATGAGTCATTTTCCATATGCTCCGCCTGTCCCAAAAACGGTCAAAAGGAGCACATACGGAATATTTTCATGATTTTCAAATGTTCCTACTCAGAACAATGCAAAAATACTTGTGTCAGAAGTGCAGCAGGTTTCATCCACTTAGGGGACGAGATTTATGTTCTGTTGGCAGATTATACAGTGAATAATAAATTGGCTGATTCATTTTCCATATTTATTATTTCACCTGATATGCTAAGAGTAAATTCCTGTTATTTTATGCCATTGTATTCTTACTGACAGGCTTTAAAATGATACGTTTTGATTCTGAGAGATTCAGAAGATAAAGACAGCAGCACAATTCTTTGTACCAGATAAACGAGAGTATACCTGTCATATCATTTATCGTATTACAGAATTGTAAGAGGAGATCATTCTAAGAACATGCAGTACAGTGTATTGTAGTCCCAGTTCTCATGTTATTGATCTTGTTACAATTATAAATCATGTAGTGCAGCGCATATGATGTGTCAGATACATGTAATCCATAATTAAACTATTATTAATAATGAATGAAATGCAAATGTTGTTGAATAAATGTATACTGATTGCATAACATGTTTGAAGCAACACATGTGGTTGCAAATGACATTAGTTTGTTTGTTTAAACAAATCATCAAGGGAAATTAATTTATCAGATTATTGAACATTGTACAATATTTCATAACACTATGGTTGATTATTCTGCATTTAAAACCTACATGTGCAATTTCAAAATATATAACAAAATGTATCATTTTCTTAGAGACTTATTTGCAAACTTTGAAGACCAACATTAATTATTGATTGGTTTAATTTGACTTTGAAATGTCTTCCATGCGCAAAGATACCAACCATCCAACATTTGGAATAGATCAGGAGCCAGGGGATTTTCTGAGGGCGCCAGGTCAGGCCAAGGCTTTGGCATAAAAAATTGCCTTGCCCGTTGGATTGGAATACACCAGAATGAATTAAAGTGGGCACATACTGTTTGGTTATGGAAATTCAAGGACTGTAATCAAATTATTATAATACATTCATGCAGGTACGGTCACTTCATAAGCATATTCCACAAAAACATGACTTTACCTATTGCTATTACATTAGCTATCAGAGTCATGTTATTGAATAATGTTACTGCAACAAAGGCACGGTTCCTTCTGTAAAGCAATATAGATATTTAATTGATAGATGGAAAGCCCATGAAGAGATTCTGAAGAGGTATTTTCAATACTGAGCTCAGTGTGGTTTGATGATCACTCCAATTTGTCCAGTTTACGTCGACTTAGTTTAAAAATCTCTTTGAAAGAAAGGAAAAGCTGCCATCGGCCTCTTGACTTATGGTGGAAATCAAAGCCAATCAATAATTTGATATGGAACCAGTTGATTTGCTGCTTGGGGCACAATGTCAACCTCAGTGCTCGCTTTGTGTGGGATTTTGGATGCCAGCTTTCACATGTTTTGGCAGTCATCATTCAGACATACATACATCAACAATTTTTCTTTTATTTACAGTCTAGAGGGGATTAATTTAGTTTTTTTCAAATTGTGTCTGTATTCAACAATAGTACCAGACTTTTGACAGAAAAATATATTCCCGATTCCACTTAATTGGAAATGATGTTTTCTGGGCAAGTTTAAAAACTTGGAGACTCTGCAGGCGGACCTACAACTCACTGGAAAGATTCCATTTCCCATCTGGCCTTGGGATCTCTTGGGATGCTTCAGGGTCAGATGAGGTAAAAGCTTGGCCTAGCTGATCTTGATTATGTGCAGAAAAATGTCTAAATTCATTGATATCAAAATATCTATGGTGTGTCTCATCTGAAGGGCTGTTCTAAAAGTGGTCTACAAGTTTAGATTGAATACATCATTACAGCCGTCAGAATCCCCAAAAACCTTTGCGTAATTGTCTTATGGCATTTAGGTGGATCTTGTCTGCTTGAAAATTCAGCAAAATACTGGCGAAAAGCCAAAGCAACTATACAGTATTTAGATCATACTGTATGCATATTTCCTTTTAGCATTTGGTCATACAGTACCATTTGATGGGGCATCTTCCTGCTGTTAAACTTGACATGTTTGATGTTACAAGTTGTTAAGGGACACCCAATTTGCCTTAAGTTTGTCTCTGTGAAGCAAGACTCTTGTCTACGGAGGGGATGGGGGCAGTTTCACGTTGTTTTTTGGCAGCTTCCATGGATTGGTCCCCAATTTCTCATAACCTGGCCCAGAAATAGACACAAAACACGTGAAAGATTACATTTAAAAAAATACATAAACCATACCTTTCCAGAGGATGGCTTGTGGAAATAAAAGAGACAAAGATTTTAAAATGAAACTACTTAAATAAACAGAGGCACGAGCAACTCAGGCATATTCAGGTATCGTTTCTGAATCCATGTCCTAAACCAAATCGGAGTCACAACCAAAGCAGGTGCAGTGACTGAGATACCTCAAATCATCCAATCCCTGAATTTGGATACTGCTTTAATAGGTGGAGACATTTTCTTCACACAAAATGACTATCTAGAACTGCAGCCTTCTCTTTTACTCATACATGTTTTACCTTTTGGTAATGCACACTGTGATATAACCCTATATGCTAGGGCAAACCTGACTGATTGTACCATCAGCAAATCTCTTTCATACCAAATCTCGAATGCTTTCCATCCCAATTACTATTCTACTGTTGTAATCACTTTTGCATGCTCCTTTTCCCAACGAGTCTTAAAAGTCATTAACCTGATGGCCGAGGTACTAAAGCACAGGCGCACCCCAGAAGAGAATGTGTGTGTGTGTGTGTGTGTGTGTGTGTGTGTGTGTGTGTGTGTGTGTGTGTATGTGTGTGTGTGTGTGTGTGTGTGTGTGTGTGTGTGTGTGTGTGTGTGTGTGTGTGTGTGTGTGCGTGCGCGCCTAGCTCTATTGTCTCCAGAGAGATTTGATTTATATCCCACCTCAGTCTGTTGTTTGGCATCTCCTCACTCCCTGCTACCCTCTGTCCCCCAGAGCAGCCTTCCCATCAAAACACATTATTTCCATGCCAGTGTTCTCATGTGGCCGCATATACCCACTTTTAATGATAGCTAGATCATCCACAAAAATTAGATATTACAAAGCCTTTACTGTATGTGCAGATTCAAGTACAGTTCTCACAAGAAGTAAATTGTCAGCACAATGTATTTCAGGGTGGGATTTTATTATGTGTAAATGAGGAAATAGTTGTATTTTACCATGTTTATATCTCACTGGGTGCGGTAGCCGACTGTGATCTGTTTTTGTCTTAAAGTGAGATCAAGGCCTGAGGCAAATGAATGAACAGCTGGAGCAATCATCCATCTTACCCCTAAGAAAGAAAAAACAGACATATTTGACATTTGTACTATAATGATGTGGGCACAATGGCACAGCCTTGAGCCACAAGAATGAATGTCAACATCAATTTTAAGGAGCTGTAGGGGCACAACACGGCAACATCATCTACAGGTGCTACCAAAGTGCTGCAGATCAAATAGAATTTGTGTAAAAGATCGAGGAATAAAACCATGTATCTTCAGGGCACTAAGATTGAACAGACAGACATATGGATAGGCTTCACCAGTGCTTTGGTCTGATGATGAGAATGAATCACTTCAGTGGCTTCAGGCTATTTCTCCAATCAATACCTTTTAAAAGGTTTAGACGAGGCACGTGACATGAGGACACTCAAAATCTAACAGCCCTCATATTTGATGTTGTTGCCATGAGGCTGTCTTCATAGTCAAAGGGAACATGTAGTTATAAGAAAATCAAAGTAAGGTTTTTGAAGCATTAACCTGGCGTGGCACTCAATGGACCAATCCAATAATAATAGGTAGAAGTAGCCCGCAGCTAAGCAAGGTGTGAAGCGAGGGATAAGAAGGCTTATCTGCATAAGAGCAAATATACTCAAAACATATCAGATTTGCATAGTTTTGCCTTAGAACTAAACTCTTGAAGGGGGCTGGCAGTGGCAAGGAGAGATTAGAAAAAAATTATGAGAATAAATAAGTGCGCCTCTTCCTTGAGGCTGTTAACAACACAAGGTTGGTGGTGATGGTTGTGGCGATGCGGTGTATTTCCCTTCAGGGCTCACAGCACAATCCGTCTTTTCTGATCCCCAATGAAACTGTTTATCCATTAATTTCCTTTTCATTTAATTGGCAGATGGGGCAGCCTCCTCCCTCTTCCGAACTAGCCTGCAGGTTTATTAGTCCCACCACAGTGGGCCGTCGTCTCCAGCATCTCGTTTATTTCACTTTGTTGCTAATTCAGGCTGTGAACTTGATGTCTCTGCCCTTTATCTCTCGTTTTATTTTACAGCCTGACAAATGACTGAATCCAGAGGTAATTTGAAAAAAAATTAAAAGTAAGAAGGAACTGATATAATGTCATGCTGTAGTTCAGAGATGTGGACTTGCTCGGACCGACTGTGGAATTCTAGTTTGAACACATGTCTTCTTTAGCAAGGAATAATATCATTCATGTTTAAAAATGTATGATAAGTGGCATTAGTACAGTCAGTGTATTGTACTTTTTTTACTGATCTAACTTATGACATCAAATTACACTCAAAAGTAAAACATTGACTTTAATGAAATGTATTATGTGAACATTTTTCACATAACTATTAGTTTAGGTGAAAGCAATAATATTAAATTAGTATTCGGTTCAACTTAACATTATTGCTTTCAACTAACCTAACAAATACAGTTATGTGAAATCTGTTGACATAATACATTTGTCACGGTGTGTGAAGCAGGTAGGACCCAAATGCAGATTAAAGTGCAAATTCCTTTATTTCAAGGCTAGGTGAACAACAAAGACAAAACAGGGGGCAAGGCAGAGTTCAAAAAGGGGGATTCGGGCGGACAAGCATGAGGGCGAAGGCAGCGGCAGGAAGAGTCAGGGGGCCGGGCTCGAGGACGAGGGCAGCGGCAGGAAGAGTCAGGGGGCCGGGATCGCGGGCGAAGACCACGGCTCTCAGGGGGCCGGGCTCGAGGGCGAAGACCACGGCTCACAGAGGGCCGGGATCGAGGGCGAAGACCACGGCTCTCAGGGGGCCGGGCTCGAGGGCGAAGACCGCGGCTCTCAGGGGGCCGGGCTCGAGGGCGAAGACCAGAGAGCTCCGGAGGCCGGGCAGGACCCGGTGTCGGCCGGACAGGAACCGGAGCTGGTGGGACAGGCCTCGGCAGGATCCCCCACGGAAGAGGACCAGGACACGGGATTGGCAGGACCCCCGGCGAGACAGAGGATGGCGGGGCCTCCAATGGAACAGGACAAGGGGTTGGTAGGACCCCCGGCAGGAGAGTAGTCGGCGGGGCCTCCAATGGCACAGGACAAAGGGTTGGCAGGACCCCCGGCAGGAGAGTAGTCGGCGGGGCCTCCAACGGCACAGGACAAAGGGTTGGCAGGACCCCCGGCAGGAGAGTAGACGGCGGGACCTCCAACGAGACAGGACAAAGGGTTGGCAGGACCCCCGGCAGGAGAGTAGTCGGCGGGGCCTCCAACGGCACAGGACAAAGGGTTGGCAGGACCCCCGGCAGGAGAGTAGTTGGCGGGACGTCCAACGAGACAGGACAAGGAGTTGGCAGGACCCCCGGCAGGAGAGTAGACGGCGGGACCTCCAACGGGACAGACATACGATTGGTAGGACCCCCGGCAGAGGAGTAGTCGACGGGGCCTCCAACGGGACAGGACATGGAGTTGGCAGGACCCCCAGCGGAACCTCCAACGGACCAGCACATTGGGTAGGGACTTGAGACGTGACTCGAGAGGGGACTCGAGAGGAGACTCGAGAGGGGAACCAAGGGGGAACTCGAGAGGAGACTCGAGAGGGGACTAGAGGAGGAACTAGAGAAGGGAACTCGAGAGGGGACTCGCGAGGGGAACTAGAGGAGGGACTAAAGGAGGGAACTCGAGAGAGAACTCGAGAGGGGACTCGAGAGGGGACTCGGGTAGGAACTTGAGAGGTGACTAGAGAGGGGACTCGAGAGGGGACCTGAGAGGGAACTGGAGAGAGAACTGGAGAGAGAACTGGAGAGGAGACTTGAGAGGGGACTCGAGAGGGAACTGGAGAGGGAACTGGAGAGGGGACTGGAGAGGGAACTGGAGAGGGAACTGGAGAGGGGACTCGAGAGGGGAGAGGGGACTCGAGAGGGGACTCGAGAGGGGACTCGAGAGGGGACCCGAGAGGGAACTCGAGAGGGGACTCGGGTAGGAACTCGAGAGGGGACTCGGGTAGGAACTGGAGAGGGGACTCGGGTAGGAACTGGAGAGGGGACTCGGGTAGGAACTGGAGAGGGGACTCGGGTAGGAACTTGAGAGGGGACTTGAGAGGGAACTTGTGTCGGTCGGTACGCCGACAGGACACGGGGAGCTGGCGTCGTCTGGGGAGCCAGCAGGAGACGAAGTGCTGGAGTCGGCCGGTACACCGACAAGACTCGGGGAGCTGGCGTCGGCTGGGGAGCCAGCAGGAGACGAGGTGCTGGAGTCGGCCGGTACGCCGACAAGACTCTGGGAGCTGGTGTTGGCTGGAGAGCCAACAGGAGACGAGGTGCTGGAGTCGGCCGGTACTCCGACAAGACTCGGGGAGCTTGCGTCGGCTGGGGAGCCAGCAGGAGACGAGGTGCTGGAGTTGGGACCATGACTGTATGGGCCAGCTCTGGTGCAGGGACCACGGTTGTAAGATCCAGTTCTAGAGCCGGAAACATGGCTGTAAGGTCCGGAGCTGAAGCCTGGATTATGGCTGTGTGGGCCGGTTTTGGAGCCGGAAACATGGCTGCTGGGGCCGGCACTGGAGCCGGAACCATGGCTGCTGGGCAAGGAACCGGAACACGGATCCATGGCTGTGTGGGGTGGTACTGGAGCACGGTACCATGGCTATGTGTGATGGTACTGGAGCATGGAACCATGGCTGCTGGGTCTGGCACTGGAGCCGGAACTGGCGCTGGAACCCTGGCCTTTCGTCCTTTAGGAGTCTTTTGGAGGCTTCGTGGACCTCCAAACGCCAGACCAGACCCCAGGAAAGGGTCAGAACATGAAGCCTGGTACTCAGGGCTACGTGAGAAAACCCTAAGCCACTCGGGCAACAAGCTCCAGAGCCAGGGCTTGCGAGCAACCTCCTGACGTGCCTCCTTCAACGCAGCCTCTCTACCCCGTCTAGATGAAGCGCCTTTCCATGTATAAAAAATGTACTCCAGAGAGTATCCAAGACTTTCCGCCTGTCGCATCAAAAGGGCTGAGTCTGCTGGGTCCATAATGTGGTCGGTTCGTACTGTCACGGTGTGTGAAGCAGGTAGGACCCAAATGCAGATTAAAGTGCAAATTCCTTTATTTCAAGGCTAGGTGAACAACAAAGACAAAACAGAACACTCACCGACGAACTAGTCATGACAAAAGACGAACCGACAAAGACAGACAGAAAAACCAGAACGGCGAGACACCCCAGGTGAATAGGGTAATTTTTTTAACTTAAAGGTATCAGCTAGAAATTTCTCCAGTTAATTACTTACAATAAGGCAATTGTCTTTTGTATTACACATTTCTGAAATAGCATGTTTAAATATGCAAATTACCCATTATCTCATTAAATATGCACATATTTTAACACATTTCAGGAATCGAAATCTGAACTTTGGATATAGCCAGATTCAAAATTATTGTTTCATTTTGTAGTCATATTAGTATCTAAGGCTTTTACAGAAGGGGTATTGGATATCTCTTTTCACTCCATAAATCAGAAAATACTGTCAACAGCCCTAAAATATCCATTTTCGCCATGTTTTTAGGTATACAATGTTGTATAATTCAGGCTATGAATTATATATGAACAAACCCTTATGTAAAAGCCTTCATAATATTGATAGGAATATAACTGGAAGGTTTGGTGTATGTACGTGCTACTGAAGTTGAAATTTCGAACTCAGAGTAGAAGAAAAAACTCATTTTGAGAAAACGACCTTTAAAGATTGCAGTGAGGCGCTAGCTAAACCCTCCTGTTCTTTGGATGACAGCTTGCGCATCGACGCACTCCGTGAAGGTATTTCATGTTAAGGGTCATTTTTTTTTTTATAACCTTGCTTCGTGCAAGTGACAATTGTTGTCGTTTTCTCTGTGAACGTTTTTTTCGCCGTTCTTTTGGCATTTTGAGATTTCAATTTCTAGCTGAAAGCTAACCAGGAAGTGTTTTAGCACACCACGTGACGCATCTGAACGAATCACGTTGTCAGAAATTGACACCAGCCAATGAGATTTCGTTTCTTGGTTTAAGACCCCTTTGTGCTTTCACGATTGGTTGCTGATACAAAGGAAATTACCATATTTGGATCCGATGAGATTGTGCAGGAGAGACACAGCTTTCCAGCGATACCTCTGTTGACATGGTGCACACAGCGGTCGCGGTACTTTATGTTACGTTAGAATGCTAACTTTTGGTGAATTTAGGAGAAATCTACAGACGCAAATAGACAAACTATAGTAAAATAAACACTTAAATGTGTATTTTGTACGTTTTCCTTCCAAAAGCCTGAAAGAAAACATGTTATGGAATCAAAATAGCACAAAATCTCAAAATTGACCAGTAGGCCTACTTGAAAAACGATGTTTTTGCCTGCCGTGTCTCGCCTTAAATACACACAAGACTAATCACACAAACAAGACACAGGTGAGGAGGGAGGAGAAAACACAGGGGCCACAGGTGAACACAATCGGGTAATCAGACACACCAGGGAAACTAACGACAGGGAACCACAGACAAATCCAAACAAGACAAAACACAACGCAGACAGAAAACCAAAAACAGATATAGACAAGACAAAACACCACAAAGACAGATCGTGACAACATTTAAAGTCAACAATTCAGTTTTTTCAGTGTAGGGATGTATTGAAAAATGTATAGTAGGCTATGTTAAAAACAAATATTCAAGGAGTTTCCCTGCAAGAGTAACATTTATTTTCTAAAAGTTATCATGAATTCTGAGTTTCAAATAAAGGATTGGATCGGTTGGAATAGACAAGTGTTAAACCCTGAGAGAGGGCCATTGCCATCTGTCAGCACCAGCCTTCAGCCTTAAAAGTTGTGTTTCATTGCTGTGTGATTCATTAAAGAGTTTCAGATTGCTTTTAGCTGAACTCCCCTTCCCTTTGTGTGTGTGCAAATATACTCTTGTTTTCATGTCATAATGTATTTTGTACATAGGCCCTTTCAAAATGTAATTTATCATCATAATTTGACTTGTCCAGACTCATTTTGGACAATTGGTTTATTATTGTTATTAATATGAGAAATACGTTTGATATAAAATATCTGTTCTCATGATGTAAAGTGCTCTGAATGTCATCTCTCTTAAAAGGCCGGTTTTTAAAATGCAATTCAATCCCCTTGTTTTTCCAATAGGTCAGCTTTCCTTTATTAACAATTGACGGATTAATGATGGCCATATAAAATAGACATACAAAGGCCCTCTTGAGAGCCTTCTTCAGCTCCTCAACAGTGCTTACTTTTGTCCGGGCTAAAGGCTGCGTGGCTGCCGTGTGTTCCTGTCCATACAGCACGAGATGATAAACAACATTGCAGAAGGTCATGTTAGGAAGTGTGGGAGCACAATGGGAAAGGAAGGAGGTAGAGAGATTGAGTGTGCAATGGAAAAGACATCAACTGTCTCCCCCCCCCCCCCCCCCGACCTCCCCTCCCATTTTCAGCTCAGTGCACTCTTTAGCAGAATTATTGATGGTGCTTGGGAGGTACAGAGGCCCGGGATGGAGATGTCAATGCCAGCACTGCAAAACAAGAGCTATGGCAAAGGGTGGGACAGCAGGAGGAACAACACATGCAGTATTTATTGCCGTGTTCAATATGGGAAGGAGAGGAAGAAAAATGGAAGTGATCTCAAAAGTGGAGCAACATAGAACTCCTCCTATGCTGCTGTCACTGTACTGTATTATGTAGACGTGGTGGGAGAAATGTACCGATAACATATTGAAAGTATAGAATTGCAAGAAAAAAGAAAGTCCTGCATTAATGTTTTACTTGAAATAGATGTAGAATATTGACAGCGAGAATGTACAAAGTTAAACTCCTTTCAAAGTTACATTGCTGTACAGTATGATAGAATTATTGTTTATGAATTGTAATTTAGCTTGTCAAGGTGGAGCTAAGTTTTAACAACTGATCTGTTGTATTTTTATAAATGATAATCTATTAAATGTATCTAGGATCCGAATTTGCTGAGTAGTAACCTTTCAAATAAATAGAAATGCAATTTACCGCTGAGTTGTAATGGACTAAAATTAAAAAGCACCATAAAATTAAAAATACCCAAATAAAGTACATACATTTCAATATACAGTAACAGGTTCAAATTGAAGCATGTGTTCCCCTTGGGAGCAGCTGAAAATAGCAGTAAACCCAACACTGGCATATCTCAAGTACTGCTGGAAGGTGTTTGACCTTGCATGCTCGTCTCATTGGGCATCTGAGGTGTGAACATACAGTAGTTTCTGAGATTGTTGGAGAAGGGGTGGGTTTTTTTTGTAGGAACATTTCTTGTTTCTTCAGTTTCATCATGCTTACAGTACCGTACTTGTTTCCTCTTCAAGCCCTTTGCTAACCATTTCTTTTCTTTATTCCCAGGATGTGTGGTACGTCATCATATCTCTGCTTTATGCTGCACATGCAGATGAAAAGGCAGCGCAAGGACGAAGGGGAAAGACAGAAAGACATTATTTGAAATTGTGACTGCCATTCTCTGAGCTTTTGTTATTGCACCTTTATGTGTCTTGTGCAAAGCAGACCAGGGTTGAGTGTCTTTGTTCTTCTTATGATGTCCTTGATGAATGATTACAAAATGAGATGTGTCCTCTTTGCCTCCATCTTTGTTTTCTCAGTGAAATTAACATTCCAGGCTGCAAGCCCCTTTTCAATTACCACCGCGAGGGATGACTCTTATGTTGACACTTAATAAAACTCGCGGCCCCAAGATTCATTAATATAAAGTCATAAACACCAGCCTCCCTTGATGTTTATTCACAGCATGTGAAAGATGATTCAAGACAGATACACAAACAGTATGGTCAGTGTTCTTTTAAAAATGCTCCAGTCACAGAGGACGTCCGTGAGATCGGCCTGTATAGGAATGAGATCATCCTCAGAAGGTGACTTTTCACAGTGTCTTATCGTAAAATGACTGCATGATTAAATTGAGGCAGCTAGTTTAAACCTTCTTCCCATTAGGAGGATTATTGAACACAGAAGATGGCTTATGTTATGGTCATACTCAGCTCAGTTGTTGTGCTCTGGATGCCTACACGATGTATAGGCAACCAGAGCAAAGTAGTTTCACCAACATAAGTGCAATTGGATTAATTTTGTGTGCCAACTCTCATGAGATATTCTAAAAAAATTCATTTCTGAACAACCATTCAAATCTGTAGCCTCAGCCATCAGCTTTTTTTGTTTTTAATGTGTTTATGACACCCTCTAGAGGACCATTGACAACATCACATGACTAAACTTTTAGTCTCGGTATTAGTACAAGCCTTCCATGACCACCATTGGCTTGTTAAGGCAAGGCTTCTAATTCAAAACAAAACAAAATGTTAATATTTCCACTATTTATACAAAGCTTTGCATTGTATTGTTGTGTCAAATTAAATGTAGAAATAAAGCAAAGGAAAGAGTATCAATACAAATCTATAGGTTATTGTTTAGTCACTTTCCAAAATAAGTCCAGCACCTTTCATATACTGTATGTGCATTATTTTCTGATACGTGCAAGTTTATCCTATTTGCAATTAATAAACATATTTGTTTTCACTTTTCTTCTCAATAAAATTGTGAGGCAGATGCAACACACAGTATTTCATTCTGTTGTGCACTTGTCCTGTGAATAGTTTACTTTAATAATAAAGTTTGTATTGAATCTTAAAGTTTTTCCGCTGCTGCAAATAGCCGGGTGAACACATACGTGACAGCCGGCACCTCAGATACAGAGACTTCCTCTATTGTCATGAAATGACTAGAAACGACACGCTGTGACACATTCTGATAAGGAGTGGGTGACTCTGTTGCAAATAAAGACAAGATGACAGTCCAGCAGATCTAATGGTTTTCAAAAATTAAAACTATTCAGATTACATGCCCAAATGTATATAGACATAGATATTTTTAAATATATACTGTTTTATATGTGTTATCATGTATATTCTCATGTGGTATTGTTACATTGATCTACTGACTGCATCTTTTATAACTTTTGAAGAAATTGTTTTTATCCACCCGTTGTTACTCAGCGTGGCTTTGACCTCAGCCACATTGAGTTATCAGGAAAAGAGGAAGCTTTATTTTTCCAGAAATAGGCCCAGTAAGGTCTGACTCAGGTCAGCCATTCTGATGTATCCAACCGCAGCTAAATCATGCACTCAAAATGATTCATACTCCAGCTAAAAATATAGTTAGGATCTATACTGTACATTAGGTCAGCTGTACTTAGGGTTGCGAATGCCTAACTGCAATTTTGATGACAGAAGTAAAGTTTATTTTTGGTGCCTTTTAAAGCACCAAGTGTTTTTCATCTTACATAAAGAATAAATAAATATAATATAACTACAGTTCAAACATATGAAAGAGAACCACAGTAAATAAAGAAAAACTGAAAATCACATGGGAAAGGAAAGTCTAATAAAGCATCTTGAGACAATAAAGATAGAGTTGTATAACATGACATAACAAGGAAATGCCTTACATTTGCTGTAATAAAGGTAACAAAAGCCCAGTAGTGGAAATAACTCAATCATAGTGACAGCAGAAAGAAATGTTTTGGTAACACTTTATGGTAAGGGTACATGAATCATCATGAATTCATGATGATGCATGTACCCTTACCATAAAGTGTTACCACCCACATTATTTTGCAGCCTCCTATAAAAATATATCTGTATTTATTGTAAATGCATTGAGACGTTAAGTCAACCCAATACCTACTATTTTTACAATGAGGTTTAGAGATATCAGCTGAACATGTAACTAACAATATCACATAGAAGAGGAAGCTGGTTGACCACGCAGCAGTTACACACCCCAGGGCATGACTTCCTGCTTGTGCGTTTGTGGTTTTGACAGAGAGAGAGAGAGAGAGAGAGAGAGAGAGAGAGAGAGAGAGAGAGAGAGAGAGAGAGAGAGAGAGAGAGAGAGAGAGAGAGAGAGAGAGAGAGAGAGAGAGAGAGAGAGAGAGCGAGAGAGAGAGATAGAGAGAGAGAGAGAGAGAGGGTTGATTAGTAGGAAATACCAAAGAAGTGACAGAAATTGAAGCTGACAGCAGCAGACAGCAGGGTCATGGAGCCACGGCAGATTAGAGAGGGATACTTGGTGAAAAAGGTAAAAAATACTTACTCTTCACAAAATTAACTGAATTGAACTTGGGTAACTTTATGATCGCATGGGTGAACGTAACAGTTTAGTAAACAGTACACTGTAACTATTGTTATTATAGTGAAACAAGAGTGCAAATTGAAAACAATGAAAAAAGAAAACAATGAAACAATATTAAATTCAAATTAATACAATAGCAAAAAAAAGTGCTTTAAAGGAGATCAAATTGAAGAATGTTGAAGATTTATAAGAAGTCATAAGAGGACCTGACTACTACGTACATGGTGAGGAACACTGTCGCAATTTCATCTGTTAGCCAGCCTGTTTCAAAATATATTAATAAACCTCTCAAAGTAGAAGTGAGCTTAGCAAACAGCGCTGATAAATATAAGTAGAGGAACATATGTGTAATTTATCTGAATACAAAACTACACACTTCTGTTTTACATTGCAAGAAAAAAATGAAGTTCCTGCTTTTGTTTAGAAGCAAGCGGTTGTGTTTCATTTATCCGACATAAACAGCAGATTGACACAGGGGGAGAATACTTAAGATATAGAGGTTTACAAGATTACTATGAAACACAACAACATTCATTCCAACTACTTTACTTAAGAACAGCGACCAAACATTACAAACAATATGTCTTCATTAAGCCATTTCCCACACTCAAACTTTTTTTTTTTAAAGAAAGTGCAGTGAGAATATGTACATTTCACACATCCAGTACTTAAACCCAAACTCACAAGTTTTCTCGTTCGAGCTAAGTGTTAGTTTCACAACACACCTAACATGCCATGAAAACTCTTTTTAAACTGGTTACATGTGCATGACAGGAACGAGCCTTATTGGTTATTTTCTCTGATGATCATTGAGATATCATGACGGAAGTGGTTTTTCTGTGAATAATAATGACACTAGGAGCAGGTGCCTATTTTCCCACACTATGTTGAACAGGTTTCTGTTGTTTTATTCAAACGTGGTATAGTTGAGTTTAAAGAGCACAGCCACAGTTTCACACACAGCGTTCTTGTAATGCTTGAAAGCAACCAACATGTTCACAGCAGATATATTTTGGGAAGACTTTGTTCCTAGAATAAGTAATGTTAGCATTTCTCAGAATCACACTTTGCTCAAAAAAGATAAAACGGTAAAACAACTTGCTTCTTTTTCCAGAGGAAGTGAAGAAAGTGAATTATTATGAAGGGCATGATTATGAAATGTAACATATTAGCAAATTATTCAAAAGAAGGGGTTGGCAAAGCCTGTAATTACTTTCCCTTTTTGTATTACCAGAACTCTTTATATCAGTTTGACTGTGGCATGTTGATGCTTTTTGTGTCGCATAGTGCTTAATCAAATCAAACCTGTTGGCTTGCTCAATGCATGAAACAGAAGACAAAGCAGAAGGAACATTTATAGAGGGACATTTCAGCAAAAAAAACTTTTTGGGGAATTTTTCATGAACAAAATATAAATTCTCCTGAGGATTTGAAACTACCAGACACGTGTACCTTTATTGATAACAAGAATAGGTTCAAATAAATATGACTCAAAGATTTGTTAAATGTACAAAAGGCCTACACACAGTAGGACAACATTTTCAATACTATCACACTTTTGCTCAAGGCTGCCTGTTGTCAACCGCCTTCTTGATCCACAGGGTACACTGCTCAACTCCTGGAAGGCGGTGTGGGTAGTGCTGTCAGAAGATGGGGTGGAATTCTACAAAAAGAAAACAGACTCATCTCCAAAAGGGATGATCCCGCTAAAGGGAGCCACGCTCATCAGTCCTTGCCAGGATTTTGGCAAGAGGATGGTAAGAACATTTCTTGTATAGCTGTTGAAAAATCAGCTAGCATTGAAGGATTAGAGCTGTGAAAATGACAGTCATTGTAGAGTAGGATTAGAAACAGACTTCAGGACTACAATCATCTTTTAAGATTTATGACACTCAATCTGAAGATTTAATTTATTTGAGACAACCCATAACGTTTTATTCATTTTAGCAGCTGTGTTTGTTGTTAATGATCCTCATATATAAGGCAAATCTCAACAGAAAACTGAAAATGTGACAGTGTGTCTGAATAACAATGTTCTATGTAGCTGGTTTTTAAGATTACCACAGGCAAGAAGCAGGATCACTTCTTCCAAGCTTCACATGTGGAGGAGAGAGAATTTTGGGTGAAGGACATGAAGAGAGCCATTACCTGCCTAGAGGGGGGGAAAAAGTTTGCCAGGAAGTCCACAAGACGCTCCATTCGCCTGCCTGACAAAGTCAACCTGACGTATGTTCTGTAACATCTTCATTTGTGCTTAAAAAACACAATTTGAAGAGAAATACATTCATTTACATTATTCAAATAATTGATCCTGAACTATGTACGGCCCCCATCTTAGATACTGTTGTTACACCAGCTGTCAAACTTCCCCTTTTGCATGGAGTCAAATGTATTACAGTGATAACAGAAAATCGTTATTCGTCATTTTTGAAGCAATGACTTGGCTGGCTGAAAAAAAAAAAAAACTGTCTTGAGCTGTACACATCTTCAACAGGCACTTGAAGGCCACATACTGTACATTCTGAAAGAAGACTAAAGCTTACAGTTCACAGGCAAAAAGTATTCAAGGGAATAAATAATACAAACTATAACTTAGTTTATATAATTCTAGCATGATCTTGTTTATGGATTAGTTTATGCTATGAAAAAATACATGACCAAGAAGTGAAGTGAAGAAGTTAGATGTCAGTTTACCTTTCTAATTCCTTAGACTAAAGGCTTTTGTTAATACTGTAGATAGTAGTGATACATCCTTGGTAAGACATATTGACAGTGTGGTCATTGTGTTTACTCAGGGAATTGCACACACTGATGAAAGACCAGGATGATGGAGTAAAAGAGTTAAAACTGGAGCAGGAGAATCGAGTCTTCAACCACTGCTTCACAGGTACAGTTGTCTAAGTTATTATTTTGTCTTTCAAATGTTCTCGCTATTTTTTGCAACTTCTTTGTTTTTTCTTGCAGGTGCGACAGTGGTAGAGTGGCTGATTTCAAAGGAGAAAGCTAGGAATACAGCTGAGGCCCTAATGTTAGCGACAGGGCTGCTGAACGAGGGTTTTCTCCAGCCTGCTGGTGACTTGTCAAAAGAGGGAGCAGAGAGTGGAGAACAGTCTGTTTTCTTAGATCAGACAACTGCTCTTTATTACTTTGTAAGTGACTTTTGCATATTAAATATGGTTAAAGGTTTGTGATGAGGAAACGTGATTGATGTGTGTTGTGTTTAAATGGCTGTGATCTGACAGGCAGACAGTGGGTTCTTCTGCGAAGGCTACTCCAGTGATGAAGATGTGCTTCTGAAGCAAGAGTTCAGAGGAAACATTGTAAAACAGGGCTGTTTACTCAAACAGGTGAATCAGAAAGTGCTTTTGTTCCACTGCATTCACTTATAAAGGATCATTTAGACTATCTGGGAGAAGCCATATGTTGTGTAGTTACCTCTCTGTTTTTCTGTAAAGCGACCTTGGGTCCCCTGAAAAACACTTTTAAATTACCTCTCACATTCACACGTCGATGAACATATTGTCTTAACACAAAGCCTCATACTGTTTGGTAAAATTCAAGGGGAAAGCTTGTGTTATTTTATCACAGGGACATAAGAGGAAAAACTGGAAGGTGCGAAAGTTCATACTGAGAGACGACCCTGCCTATGTGCATTATTATGACCCTACAAAGGTAACTTGTACAAGCTGAATGAATAAGGAATTAGAGTTTGTTTTACTCACTTTCATTTTCTTGTTCTTATTTTCTAACTTGTATGTCTCTTCCCTGTGTCAGGGGGATGACCCTCTGGGCTCCATTCATCTCCGTGGGTCTGTCATTACCGCCGTGGAACATGTGCCTGATGGTGAGTTGGGCCACTGTCACAGAGAACACATTGCTTCCTTGCTGTAACCAGGGGGAATAATTGCTGTTTACCTCCGTTTCCTGGGTTTCAGCAAAGAAATATGACATTGATGGCAACCTCTTTGAGATCATCACCTCAGATGAGACTCACTACTTCCTCCAAGCTGCTACCACGGAAGAAAGAAAGGAGTGGATCAAAGCAATACAGGCAGTTTCAAAAAGTGGAAAATAACAGAAGCAAGGAAGCCACATTTTGGGTTGCGTTTAACAATGCTTCAGCAAAGTTGAACTTTTAAACTAAAGTTATGATGTTTTTAGGTATGTAGTGTATTGTAAATTAAAGAGAAACGGTTAGCCATGTCTGGTTTCTTATTTCCTTCTTGATCACTTGTCTTTCAAAGCACACTCAGTTCCGGTGTACGAACTAAAACAAAAAAATGTGACGGCTTCACACTTGACTGTCACTTTGTGGCCTGCTGCATCCGGAAGTAAAGTGTATCAGTGGCAAACACGACTGGCTTTAGCCACAGTATGACAACATTACAAAAATAACTCAAGTTCCAATATAAAGTGAATATAATTAAAGGAGTGCAAACAGTTTGTGACAACTTGGGGCTTATTTTTCAGCCATAGGGCCCTATTGGCCTTGAATCACTTTAGCAAAATTGTCCTTTTTCTGAGATGGTGCCCATAGACACCCTCTCGCCTGCTCAGACAGCAGTTTTATTTTCTCTCTGTCCACTCTTCAGAGCAGCTTGGGCATCACATCGAGGAAAGACACAGTGGTATTGTTGTTATGAAAATGTTAATGTCAATTTGTGATACTAAAACTTCTAATGCTTGACTGATTTAAACTAATTTCATTGATTGCATCATAATGGCATCGAGATGATACATGTATGTGTGTGTTTAAGCATAAGTTAAGCATTATTATGTTTTTAGCTGTGGACTTTCCTAGTTTTAAGTTGTTATGGCCATTTGTGGCACAATGAAGATCAGACAATCGAATGATCAAATCATTGTTGTAGAAATGACTGGCATTGAAACTAAATACATCATGACATGTGTGTGTGTTTTACAATTTTACCACAGGAGGGCACTATATATCAACCTAACCTTTGAGTGTTGCTTTGAATGGTTACTATACATAGACGTGGTGTGGTGTAGAAAATATTTCCACTCACTGAGGTTAATCATACTAAAGCCTCAGAGATTACTACATGTCCTACTTAGTGAAACACATCGACAAACACATGCTTCTAATCAATGTATTGGAAAAATGGAAACGGATACTGTTTTCTGTAATTTCTGTAAAGTTGTAACTGTGAAGCATTAATGCCCTCAGCGTAGAGTTAAACAAACATTTTACCCTTAATGGAAATGACAGTGTTTTAATTAAAATGTCCAACATGATATGTGCATTTCATATACAAGTATGAAGATACAATACAGCTGAGAATGTCTTATAGCGAAGTGAAGATGTAAACAATAAAGTGTATGTGAGGGAAGGTTGATGTTTTTACAAATTGATTTAATGCATTTTGAAAGCTTCTGTCACTGCTTAGAAACAAAACAGAGTCCACCCTTCTGTGGACAGCGTTGAAAATGCTTTCCTTTTCTGTATTTGGCACTTCAAATATCATGTTGCTGCCCACAAATCAGAGGGGATCACATTTGAAAAGCAAAGTTGCAATGTGAAGAAAAAATCAGATTTTCAAATGAGAAAGTTGCCTTCCAAGTTGTTTGTTACCTGCTATGGTCATTTGTGAATATTTGTAATGTAGCTGATGAAAATAGACATTTGATTTTCTGTTTCTACTTTCAGTCACAACTCTAAACTGGTCATTTATCCTTTTTTAAGCTAAACACACAACAACAATGTATACCTGTCAATATCACTGTATTAAATTAATCTAGTTAACTACATAAGCAGAAGAAATAAATATATGTCAAAGACAACACTTATATACAAATGTCAAATAAGAGCTCAAACAATTGAAGGCAGGAGAGTGGTCTCTTACTTTGGGGACAAAAAACTGAATTTGAAGTCAATTTTTATTATTTTAGTCCGTCCATTATGCCACAATTCTTATGACAATATAGTTGTGTTGCACAATTCAGACGATTTCCAAATGCCATTCAACGAAATTGGAAGGAGGGCACCACTTTTTTATTATTTGAGGTGAAATTGAAAAAGTCTCATGTGGATGGAACCCTGTTTGGCAAGTGGAACACATTTTCAAGTTCAGTAACAACAAGCGGCTCCTGAATAACTTTCTGACCAGCATGGAACAAAGTTTACCTCATATCGACAAGAAGAGTCTCTTATCCAAAGCTCTCAAAAAACATTGGTTTGTAGAAGCGATTGTTCCCTGCTCTGAAATTGCTTTTCAGCCTCTGCCCAGGTGAAGTTAATGCTCCTCAGACTGCAAGGTACCTCGTCCATCAACTGTTCAACAGACGCGTCATGTTTGCAAGATCTGTCACTCATTTTAAAGCATACATTCAATAATATTTTATTTAAATGGTTTCATTAACTCAAAATTATCACATTGTTGATCAATATACACATTTTGGACTGTAGATGACACATTTCTGCTTTTCATGGAAAGAGATATCCAGGGAACTTCATGATTTTTTGAGTGAGAAAAACTGTTATGTGGATAAAAAAAGAAATCTAATATATATAATACATTTCAATTTCACATGATAAGGTTTTAAATAAACGATGTAAGGATTTAAATATGTTGAAAGACAATCCACAAAAAGGAGTACAAAAAGGCTTTTATTAGCTACAGAGATCTAAAGCCTTGGCTGAAATAGAGTCCCAGTGAACAGGGGTCACTGAATGCTGTTGATAAGAATAGGTGTAATTCAAATGCTATAGTCTTCCCAATCAATAGATCTCAACCTAATTAAACTTACTTTACATGCAGACTCTATGGTAGTGATGATGCTGTGGGTTCAGAATGATAAGCTTCCGATTTTCATTTAAAAGACAAAAGGGGGAGACATGGAAGGGCGGTTGCAGCAGACACCTTGAGCAAAATGTGTGGAAGTTGTGAAAGAAAAGAAGGCTCCTTCCTGTGTACCAGAGAAGTTGTAAAGGAAATTAGCTCAGAGAAAATCTAAATACATCATTAAAAAGTTATCCAAGATGAGAAACTTGCTGATGCTTTGCTTGTCTCAACCATAGACTGTAAACGTCTCCACAATTAAATATATATTATGCATACACATGGGCCTTTTTTAAATTAAATGTATAGTATTATAGACTAACTATAATTGATATTGATACCCCACCCGAATCAATACATTCTGCCAGTTTTTAAAGTATTAGAAATGCCAGGCTTGCAGGATAAGAGCAATATTCTTTTGAAAATATGTCCTTCTGTCATGTATCAATAGTGGTCTGACACCGAAATAACAGAATAACTGCAGATCCGAATGGATAACTGGAAAAATTGAGTCCCTCCGCCAGATAACACGAATGACTGAATTCCCTTAAAGCTGGATCTGTTAATGTAAGGATAATGACAGCTTGGTCAAAGAAATCTGCAAGTATAATATGTTCCATACTGTACTCCCTTGTTTCCTGATGCAGTATATAAACAGATTCATGCAATACATAGATACATTCTGTGCCACCTTTTAAATACTAATCATTAGGTGTTTTCTCTATTGGACTTTGCCTTTAAATAAGCAAAGTTAGAGTCATGTCCATTGGGCTTCTGGGACCATTTCACTAATTGTAATTTATGATTACGATGGATAGGGCCTCAGCAACTGGCACAGTGGAAATTGCAGCTAAATTGATATATCCACAAGTACATCAGGAGACTTCCTTCAAATTCTCTGACAGCCTTGTAGGGGGATAATAACCTTTTTCGTGCAACTCTATTACACAATCATAAAACTACTCATGGTTTCAAAAAAAGCCTTTTCCCATCCTTGAAAATGTCCTGATATTCATTATTTCAAGACCTGAATCCTAATAACAAAATAGCTTCTATGTGAGTGTCTTCGAACATGATTAATATGACACCAAAAAAGAATTAAAGCAATAAAAGCATAATAAAATGTATGCAACAAATGTGAAAATCAACATGAATACTTGAGTTCATCATGCAAAAGGGCCAGGTTAAGCTACACAGGGTAATTGTGTTCTGCAGTTCATGGCAGGTTCATGCAAATACAATAAATATATAAGAGCACATAAGCACTGATCCATGACAATTAAAGGACAGACAATTAGGAAAACAATGACACAACCATTACTCTGGATGTCTGCATGTGTGAGTGGACAGTCACCACGACATAAAGTTGGAGAACATGTTGAGAGGTGAGTTATTCCTTAGTCCTGAGGGTAAAGTGTTAAATCTTTTGTAAGGCGCGAAAGCATTTGTAGGGCTGAGGAATGGCTTATATTTACATTTCTGCCATACAGCTGGGGAATAGATCTAGTCGTGCTTTTAAAGTGATCACTCAAATGTTAAAAAACACAAGTATGTATTAAGCTGATGGACAGAAGTATAGATTTGGGTGATGTTTTCTGTTCAAATCAAAGAGAAGCCAAACTGCTGCATTCAGAACTAACTTCTAGAAAATGTACAGTAGTCTAGCCAAGAGAAAAGTGAATTACTTTTCCAGGTCACATTTCGGATCAGAGTTAGATGGTTATTATATAATTGAAGAAAGCAAGATTGGTAAACTGTTTGGATCTGTGGTTTAAATCTTAATTCTAAATCCAATAATGCAGTCAGTTTTCTAGCAGTGGGTTCACATTAGCAAACAGGGACTGCAACTACTTGCTTAGGGTGAGGGAAGGATCAGATTTGTGGTAACACTTCTTCACCTTCCTGCTGAGAGAGGATAGGTCTTGTTTTAACAGGTTGGTTGACAAGACCATTTTTCTTGATAGTGCAGTCTCCCTCTGCAGTAATCCACTTGAAGATATCATGTTTCATCCTACGGCAAACAAGAAGCTTGACTAAAGGTCAGAAGATATTTCAAATGATCATAAAATGTGTCATTTTGAAGTGTACTCAGGGAGGTATTTCAGGCCGTGTGTGTTTACTTTCCCCACAGGTTGGAATGAAATCATCCCATTTCCCTTCCAGTTTTCCTGAGATTGTCAATCTTTGATTTTGAAGAAACAAGATAATAATTTAAATTGCAAAAGGAACCCATTCATCCCTGGGAATCATGTCTGTCATTTCCTTTCCTCAAAGTAAGAACACAACATAACACATATATTATATGTGAATTGTATTTTCGAAGAAAAAGGCCATATATTTGGTCTGTTGTTTGTTATCTCCCCCTGCCTAATCTCCTGTTTTGTCACAGTGCCTTCATGTTGGACAAGGCTGACAATGATAAAATATCTTGGCAGGGAGTTGATGGGTAATGGGAACATGTACACGTCAGCTTTGTTTACTTTTTCTACTCCTCTCCAAAGTTCCAGGGTTGGTTTGATCTGGACGTCGACAGCCTGTCATCACAACACCATGATGAGAGGGTTGTGTGACACAAACAACTAATGACACTGTTGGATGGATAGTTTACCAATCTCATGTCTGGAGGATATGCTCCCTACAGTATGGGATGCTGCGTCAGAGATAACAATGACACAAATGTTTCATACTTCATTATGTCCTGTAAAATGATCATGTTCAATTTGTCACAGCATTGAATCACATTTATGAATAATTCAATGCAAAACATATACTGCTTGTTATAGAGCCAAGCCACTAAGCCCTATGGTTAATTATAAAATGGTTCAAATTGCAATGTATTTACATGTATTTTGTCAAAGCCAATCCATGTATTTTCCTTTGAAGATATGCTGCTAAGCAGGTCTTACTGTTGCTGTGCCATTATTGCATGTCTTTGTGGGACAGAGAGCAAAAATGGAGATTGGAACAGATAACAGACATTATGTAATTGGTTTGGTTTTAAAGCATATACGTGTTATAATTAAAAAGAAGAGAAGAGTTTACGTGCATTCAGGTTAAAAAAGAGAATGCATTGAATTGATGTTAAAGCCAATTCATTTTAAGAACATCTTATAACAAGATTGTTCTAAAATGAAGAAATCCTCTAATTTCACACAATGCTGTTTAGAGACGCCTGAAACACTGTATAACAAAGGACAGTAGACAAATGGACATTCATTTAAGCTGTTAAAGGAGCAGTATTCATCAAATTGTTCTCTAGTGAGTCATTATTCATGACCAGCCATCGATTTGCTGTCACAGGATGTCTCTGGCCTGCAAAGCTGTGGGCCATGTGAGGGCAGGGACGTGCACAAACATCACATTAAACTGCTATCGAAGAGTGGTTGTGGTTTTAACAGCCCTGAAAGACATCCAAAAGTCATTAGTGCGCTGGACATGCTAGCTCCTGGTAAAACCTACACATTGGCTACTCTTAATACGAGAACTTCTGTTTCTCTGTGAAATAAAGTGTGGTGAGTTGAGCAAAATCTACCTTTTCTGAGCTTTTTCCAATAACAGTTTATAAGGAAATAGGGTGATATCCACATTAGATGCATTTGTATATGTCTAATGGTGTTTTGTTTTTGTAATATTCATATTTTCTTTAAGCTTGTATACACATATAGGTGGGATTTGTATATGAAATGTTGTTTATTTGTTTTCGTATGGATGGTTAGAATAGAAGATCAAAAGCATTTATGTCCTTTACTGTCAGTAAAGCAGGAGCATAAAGACTCAAGCCAAACAATTTAAAAAGTTGTCCTTAAATTACTAAATACTCTACTTAACAGCTACTGTATACTGATATACTGTATTACACCATCACTGTTGGAAAATGTGGTGTTTGGAACATGAACAGAGAGATGAAGGGCAGATATGTGGGTTATGCTGAATGTGTGGTTTGAGGAGTCAGTCTAATATTTAGAAATACGTTTTGACAGGTTTTTTGCAGCGAGTCTGGGTCACCATTGGTGTAAATCCAAGCTGTCTACAGATGTTGTCATCTACGAACGAGCAAGCTCTACGCTCTACTAAGAGCCTCTTTTAAAAGCTTCCTGGCAATTTGATGATCGAGAGATAGATTTTCCAGGTTTATATCTTTAAAATATTGATAGAATATCTCAGAAATTGGTAAAAAAAGATCTCTGTATTACTGTAAGTGTACAACTTTAACGATCATATGGCTTCCTTGGTTAGTGATAAATGTTTTTATAAATGTTTGCCATTCGTATAAAAAGGACATTGGTATTCCCGTTTGAGAAAAAGAAGGATCTTTGTATTATTAAGAATTGAAAAACATAAAGTCCTATTCAGTATGAGGCAGGCAAATGCAGCAAAGGAGGAGAAGAAACAAAGAAAGAAGCAACTTGTTTGTGTCGAATGTGGTTTACTGCACACAGTCTTCCAGTTGGATCTGCTTCTGGTGACACTCAAACTGGTCCACCATTTAAGGAGAACCTTTTTTTATGACAAACAGCTGTATATCTATGTAAGGAATAGGTTACAAAAGGGTCTAGTGAAGTACCGGCCAAGAACATTCAAGAAGTGGAAGAGGGAACGTTAGACAGGACTCTTTGTCAGATTGTGTTCCCTGGATAGAGTCATCGGCTCCACATGGCAGTTCAGACTGAGAATCAACTGGGCAGGTCAAGAGGCAGAAATATCATCACTGCACACACATATGGACATCATCACACACATTCATGCACACACGCATGCACAAACACGTACATAAATTACTTAAAGCATTCCTAGTGACAACAACGAATATGAATATGGCATAAATTATAATGGGAGAGAGATTGAGTCCTTAAAAAGCTATTTAGGTTCATAACAGTGTCTGGAAAAAAGAACATGATTAACTGACTGAATGAAGGGTGATCACTCAAACTGTTTCATCCACCTCGTTAGTGAATCATTTGTTTGAAAATGTTACTGAGTAAGCATACAAACATGTTGTGGTTGCAATGTTAACCCAAAACAAAAAGAGACATTACTATGTGCTAGGAAAACAGTACACTGGCCATCTAAACATCCAAACTAATACTGGTTGTAAACAGTCTTAGTCAAACTTCACCATGATACAAAAACAATTTTATTTTAGTTTGAATTGAACTGTTAGATCTTTGTGATTTGAAAGAGTGGCCCATTCATTATTATGATTTATATCAAAGGGACCTGCTGTAGTGCAGTCCTACATCAGGACATTTTTGAAAAGTGAAATTCTAGAAAGATTGAAGAGTAAAGATATTTTTTTACAATTTACAAACAATAGTTGTTATAATTATAATAAAATATGTCAAAAATGTTCAAGGGTGTTGCAAATGTCTGTGAAGTTTAAGAAAATATCCGGCATCTGAGCAAGTGGGAATTTCAATCCTGAGGAGTAATGGTAGGGTGCAAAAACCCAACCATGAGAAATAGCCCATCAGAACCCCACAATGAGGAGCTGAGCTGCCTGTTCGAAGCTAAATATGTGTTTGAAAATGTTGTTTATTTGTGCAACTTAATGGTAGGTTGTCCAGGAACATAACGTACGAGGACGAGGAGAGGAAAAACACACACCTGCGCTAACTGACACTTCAGCCAGGGGCCACAGCACAGAGACTAATGTGGACAATAAGCAACGACCCTGATAGACAAAACAACAGCCTGTAAGAAAATAATCATGAGGGGTGACCATTTCTACAAGCTGCTCTCTTACTAAACAAGAAGTTAATGGCCATATCAGGAGAAACATGGCAATGCTCAGTGTTAAATAATAATAGTGACTCACGCTGTGGATTGAGATCGATGAGTAAAAAGGTTAACATATGCACTTTTAAGCAAATGTGTTCCAGACATGACATCTTGTTGCTACCGATGATAAGCACTGTATGTAAAACTGAATGTAAATGACCCTCCTGCAGTGAGTTTACATAAAGCTGTCATAAGCAGTTAGAGGGTCATGCCTTGCATAGTGGAATTATAATGATGCACTCTGATTCCCCCACCACAATATCAGGAGGTACAGTTTGCTCCTGGTGATGATTGTTATGTAGTCAATATGTTATTCTCTTGTCTCTTAAAACAATTAAGCCCCCCACTACATGTGGTAATGCCAACTGCCAACGTTGTTCACAGTTTGTATAAGGGAGTACAACATCACAAACCAATCATTGCTGACGTGATATAAGGTGCATGAAGAGGCTGTTTATTACGTCAGTAGTCCTATGTGCATGCCTGACATTTTATAAATGATGGTCACAATATACCTGTGAAGTAGATTATATATCTCTGACGCTCTGTCTTTGTGTCCTACAAGTACAGCGTGGTACCTTTCTTGCTCTTTCTTTCTCTTGTTTCTTTCTCCACCTTGAACCGTCGGTCCAGGAATCTCTGTGTTTACTATCAATCCTCCTGGGAATTCTCTCTCTAATTGTTTAGAAGTTATTTTTTGGCATCTTAATCCACATCTGCATCAAGATACACTTAGATGTATACACATTTGTTTTAGATTTTCCTTTGTGTATGAGACAAGGAAATTCCTTTTAGAGACTTTGAGGCTCCAGATGTGTTGCCATCTTGTCAATTTCACCTTTATTTACTGTGTAAATGACGTTGGAATCGCTGAGACATTTCCTTTATGGTAACAGGATAGAATGAACTATTGCTAATATGTCGTTTTGTCAACTCCCTCTTCATTCAGGGAAGGTTGTGGACCCTTCATCTCCTTAAACATCAGCAACCTGTGCATGGTGTGTCTCTCTTATGAAATGTGTCCTGAAAAAACCTGCAGACCCTGAGCAAAATAACTGATTTATTAATGTGCAGATGACTGTCTTTCAAAACACCTTTGGTCTCTGTCATGAGGGCTTTTTGGTCATCAGAGAACTGTCCCCTGTCGTTAAATACAATTGCACTGATTCTTGACAGGAGACGATGTTATTTCTCACTTAAGTTATTGTTAATATCCCACACCTGAATGAGACAGGATCTTTACGGAGGATTTATTTTCAAAAGCAAAATCATATCTTTGAGAGCTAATTATTTTCCTAAATAATAAAACACTTACTAATAACTTGATTATAGAATATTTACCTCTACCACATTTAAATATAAACTATTTGGGATGTTTAATGCATATTGGTAAAATATAAAGTATTATATTAGATATAACAAACGTGAAAAGAGCATGACTGTGCTACTTTAATTCAGAGGCAGATGCTTACCGACAGTGGCGGCGCCAGGGTATGGCTGGGGTAGGCTACAGCCATATACCAAGAAATGGCTTAGCCCCACCATGAAAAATTATGTTAAAGTAAGCAAATTAAATTAAATAAGCAAAATGCAAAATGTTGAGAACACGGCTTGCGAACATATACGGGTCGTGTCCACAACACACAAACTGATCCTGCTGTAACAACAAGTGCACAATACTGATGCAATATGGTTGAGACCATTCGGGCTTATGCTAGAAGAGGGGTGCAAGGAATAGTCCAAGTAGTTGGGGGGTTTTAAACACTAAAAGGTGTGGAAATTCTCTGGCGTTATAATATCAGCGCGGCCACGGTCAGATCAAAATGCCTCTGAATGCAATTTGAATAGACCTACAGCCAATCAGAGCAACGGAACGTTTGGTCTGCGTCATGCATTACTGATTGAGATCGATCGGAACTGCCATTCAGTATCCCCATTGGATCTTCAACGTGTACTATGATACGTCACGTTCACAGTCATCCCTTTTTATTTACTACAAGACAAATGTGCAGTTTTATTTCATACAGTTCCATTTTGATTGAGACAGGGAAATAATCTAAACGCGTGGCGTTTCACTGTCAAGGGGGGGCGATATAGCGTGTATGTGATTACATTGCAAATACTGACTTGAGCCCCACCACTGTATGGGTTAGCCTTACCATAGATTACCCAACAAAAATACTCTGGTGCCGCCACTGCTTACCGATAAGTAAAATATGAGCTGGCCCATAAAAAAATTGGTTTCAGGATTTCAAATAAAGAAAATAGTCGTGTGCACAAAGTATATTTTAAAAAAAAACCTTACAAGTTGATGCTGAGAGAATGACTTTAAAGCATAGCTAACATGGCTTTCTGTGGATGTTAAAAAAAGTAAAACGTTTCTAGTTTCTTATCATCATGTGCAGTTTGTAATGTATCATGGTTATTGTGCTACAAGAACCCAAAAATTCCATATCAGCCTTTATCACGAGACACTTTAAACGATGTTACTAGGACTGAATTCACTTATTATTGTCAACATGACCTGATTCTCCGGATTATTTAGAAAAACAGGAACTTGGACTGTTTGACAAAAGCCAATAATGAATGTGTTCCTTAGCCCAACACTATTTATTTAACAGAGATAATTTGACTTGTAAAACATTCCTTTTTAAAAAGTACGTGACTAATCGTTATGAGTGAAAACGTTCAAGTAGCAACAAAGGCTGGGGTTAGCCGCCATTAAAAACAAGGAAGAAGAAAAAAAAACGGAAGCCTTGCGCAGTGGCCCCATGGATGTAGAGTGGCCCACGTTCAGTCTGGATTGATAAAGGTGGATTGGCGCTTTTAAACAGTCTACGGCTACATACTGAGGAAAGAAAAAGTGACGCTTGTATGTTTACTGGTCTCATGTTCTCTTTTTAAGAATAGAAAGGTAAGTTATCAAGAAAGAAAACATTGTGTGTGTATTTGTGTTTCTGACTGCCGATTTTTTCACACACAGTGACGTCACGAGCTACCCACAATGCAACGCGCGCCATATATATATATAAATACACCATTTTTCTGGAGGTGCAAAAATCCTGGAGGTGCTAATATAAACAGCTAGCTAACATAGCCAGGCAGAGCGCACTAGGTGTTTTTTCTGAATTAACGACCGAAGAAATCGCTGCATGTCTTCGGATTACATCTCTGGACTTGAGGGGTGTGCTCTAGGTCGTTACCAGCGTAAACTAGAGCTGTGTGGGTTTTCGGATTGCCCTTACAATGTATGGAATTACGACCCTCGAAAGTGGCCTTCGGTCGATTTTGGCAGCATCTATGTCTATCTTCTGGAAACACCAGGTGAATACCCCACTTGTCACAATAATATTATCATGCCAATGCATATATGTGGTATTTTAGAGTTGACTATATTGATTAAGGCAATAGACTATGATATTCTGCTTGCACCTCGTGTGAAATGGCGGATACCGGAAGTACGGTGTCGCCCTCGGCCCAAAACCCGTATGTGTGTGTGAAATAATTAAAAGTGAGCTAGCGCTAGCTAACGTTAGCTGACTGTTAGCCAGTTTACATTACTAAAAGCAACAGTAAACGTTGACATACCTTCCATGGTTTGTATTCCCTTTAGGTCATTCTTAAATGCTGCTCTTCATATAGTATATTAATAATATATGTTAAATTTAGGGCTGTCAAGTTAACGTTAACGCGTTAATAACGCGTTAACGCAAAAAAATAATTAACGCCACTAATTATTTTAACGCGATTAACGCATGTATATTTTTTTTCCTCGGCCGCCCCGTAGTTTCAGAGCGCATCAAGTTTAAAATACCATCTACAAGCTGATGCTGACAGCCCCGCTCCTGCCGCCCGCTTGTGGCAGACCACACTTCCACGCTCACCGGCAGGCACCGACTGGCTGTTGGGAGGACCGGGAGGGTGTGTGTATGTGTGGCCCGAGCGAGCGAGAGAGAGACCTTACGTGCATTGTTGTTGTTAGCATCTGGTGCTAGCTAGCTGCACTAACGGATATAAGGAGCTGTTTAAATGAAAACAGAGGAGCGACATTTCGCCACAACTGCGCCGAGCACTTGACTTTATGCAGGAAGCCAGACAGTGGGACATTGTACGAAAAGTCAGCACACTCAGCACGGATAGTGCGCGCAACATGATTGCAGCGTCCCGTTCGAGCCTTGAGTTGCACATAGCTCCAACGCACACACACACACGCGCGCACGCGTGCACACACACACACACCATTTGTATTGTATTATTGTATGAGAGAGGTTCCAGGTTGAATTGAGGCGAATATTTGTAATGTTCAGAGGTTGTTGTGTTTAATATTCATGAGAATATTTGTCATTGTTGAAATGATAATAAACATTAGCATAAAGCATATTTGTCCACTCATATGTTTATAAGAGTATTAAAAACTTGAAAAATATTCCTCTAAGGTACATTTAGAACAGATCAAAAATGTGCGATTAATTTGCGATTAATCGCGATTAACTATGGACAATCATGCGATTAATCGCGATTAAATATTTTAATCGACTGACAGCCCTAGTTAAATTATATATTTATATATTCATAATGAATCTTGTGCCGCTGAAGGAGAGTCTCTACACACCCATTGCCATGATTACATTTCCTTCTAGCTGGTGGTTACATGCAGCATTAATTCGACCAAGTAGTTTTTTAAGACGATCTGTTTGCATGCCGTAGACACAATGCAATATGCTGTGAGGTAAATATGCCTTTTATAATGAAAGGCTCCCTGAATTAAAAAAGCAAATTAAAATACAGCTTAATAAATTAAACAGCTTTTATTTTCAGTGTCCCATTATTTATTAGCATAAGCACATACAATAATGTTAAATTACCAAGAAAGCATGCAATACTTTATTTTTTTAAGGAAAAATAACCAAGAAAATACATCTTATTTGAAGACATTCAAAATACCTTTTCAATTGTTCTACATTCCACAAAGTCACATCTTTATTTAAAAACCCGGAATTTTCAAAACATAGAGGACCCTAGAAAACACACAACACTTGAAATACAAAAGCAATGGTGGTCAATGAAAGGATATCTTAAGTATTAAGTTAATTTACCTTACTCAAATCTCTTTTAAAACAAGATAAAAACAATACAAAAAGAATAATTAACAATTATAGTAAATATCATAGATAAGTTATGGCAGTAGCAGCTTACAAGTCTTATGTCATAGATTATACACATGCTACAACTTTTAACAATAATGGAGTGTCACAGTGTACACAACTATTATATTATCATAACACCTCAAGGAAAAATCCTGTATTTAATACTGACTTAGTCACTGACTATGTTGCCCCATTTATCAATGTATAAGGTTGAACTTTTCCTTGTGATTTGTGGTGCTTGATATCTTCCCAAAATGTGATCTAAACACAAGAGAATTGTTGAATATAAACTCATCACTATCAACATTTCTGTAACTCAACAGCCACAATATATATGATTAAAGAATTTCTTCTCTGCACCTCAAGTGAATGCATTCAATCTCCTCTGTAACAGGCATGGAGGAAGTCCTAACATCCATCTCATCCACAATCTTTCCAGGGTCATACGTGGACCTCCAGCGCATCAGTACAATCTTCTTAAGGTACTTAACTGTGTTGTTCTTGACGCTGACAAAACAGAAGGTATTGATCATGCTGTTGCTCATGGCAATGCACTCGATTATGTAAAAAGCAACCAATGAGTTCTTCTGGCGGGAGATTAGTGTTGGGTGGAAATCTCGTATTATGGTGAAGGCATAGTAAGGGGCCCAGCACAGGATGTACGCCGTCATGATCCCGATCAGGACGATCACTGTCTTGCGACGACAACGCAACCTCTTCCTAATCTGCTCCGTCTGGAAACCTGGAACACTCTTGAACCAGAGCTCGCGGGAAATTCGGTAGTAACACATAACCATGATGATCACAGGCCCAACAAACTCCACAGCAAAAACAAACAGGAAGTAAGAGCGGTAGTAGATTTGTTGGTCTACAGGCCAGATCTGGGCACAGAAAACTTTGTGAGTTGTTGGGGAGTTGCCACCATGAGGATAAATGGTCTCAGAGGTGAAGTAGGCTGAGGGAATTGATATCACAATAGGAACAATCCAGACTCCTGTGATGAGGAAGTAGGCGGTTTGGTACTTCATACGAGGCCTCAGAGGATGGACTATCGCCATGTACCTGGAAGAACACAGACATATTAATGGATTGAATGGCAGGGAATCAACTCCTAATAAATTGCAGTCAAATTAACCTTTTTAGCAGTCTGTGTGCTATGTGAAGTCGATAGATTTGACCAATAGCTTTCTGTCATGGAAGATTAAAGTCCAATAGACATTGTAGAAAAAAGTTTTAGAGGCTTTCTGCCTCTTTCACACTCCATTAAAGGTTAGCATGTAATGATGTTGCTGATTTAGTTCATCAGCAACATCATTACAGAGCATCCTCTTAATGAGATTGTCATTGATATATATAGTGCACCTAATGTGGGCGATCTTGAGCTAAATGTCAACAAACAATAGATGGATAAGTGGTTAATTTGATGAAAAAGCGACAAATACACTTCAAATAGCAGATAATTAAAAAATGTCTATAAATTACCAACAATTCACTTCAATACGTTTTCTGCTGCAGTATTATCATTTACACCGCCTTGAAATATATTTACAATTAATTTTTGCAGACAGAATAAAATACAGAGCACCACCAACTAAGAAGTAAACGATTACCCATTACCTTGGCAGCATGCCTGGGGATTCTCCATAATAGTCTGCACTCAGTAGGCTGTTGTGTGTTGTTAATATAAGTAGGCTCACACTATGTAAGGAGGAGTATTGAATGAACAGTTTTATAATAATCACTTGGCACACTCAACCATTATCAGCCACAGCCTTCTTATTACATTTAAATCTCCTTACAAGGCATACATTTTTAAAAGGCTTCTTTGTGAACCAATCTGGATGTTTTGTGCCCTCATGCACAAATGTGTCACCCTACATTAATGTGTACACTGCAATGTAGTGCAGGGATATGGAATGGAGGTAGTTGTGGAAGTTTAATTTGGGAGACTTGGATTCTGTAGTAGTCAGTGTTTTTTTAAGCTGATAAAACTGAACTTTATTTGCACAAAACATGGGAGGGAAGCCTAAAGGAAAGATAATCTGCAAAAGTACTCAAGTATCCTACAAGAAAGGCAAAATGCTATGGTATCCATTTGAGTCTCTAAGACGCATTGTTGCCTACAGAACCTTGGATTTAAGAAGTTTATATAAAAAACACAGGTGCAGGCAATTGACCAGACAATTAATTACATTAATTGTGACGTGAAATGCTATATGCGTTTCAGCCGTGGTTTTCAAACTGTGGGGCGCGACCCCTGGTGGGTTGCGGAGGTACTGCAGGGGGGGCGCGGGAAGATTTTTTTATTTTATTATTTTCTCCTTTTAGCTTTGTGAAGCACCTTGAGATGACGTTGTTTTTAAACAAACACTGCTCGAAAATATCTCTTTGGTCAGAGAGCTGTGGGCATAATGCTGCCTTTTGCAACATCCTACTTATGTGAGATAGGCTTGTTCTGCTGTTGCTGCCATCAAAACGAAATACAAATCAAAGCTGAACATTGAGAATGAACTGAGAGGGGCAGTCTCAAAACAACAGCCCCGGTTTGAGAAGATCTGCAAGGGAAAGCAAGCACACACAAGTAATTGATAAGCTAGTGTGGAATAGGAATGGTAAAGTGATGTGATCGTTTGCAACCTGCAGTAGAAATAGTAATTAATTAATATATTTTCCTTAAAGAAATTTGAATTTAAAAATCTACCACTCAGGGAAGAAGGCCAACCAGTTTTAATTAGGCCAAATTAATTCACAGTATCTATTACAAGCACTTTTGTTCATGTGTAATCCATAATAAAATATAAAATTATAGTTGAATCTTTGTATCTTCTTATTATTAGCAGAGAAAATGTAATGTTTTTACAACAATATACAATTAATCCTACCAATATAGATGGGAACCGGGTTGGGGGGTCCCGAAAATATTTCCAATACCCAAGGGGGTCCCGACTGAAAAAGTTTGGGAACCACTGCGTTACAGCAATACAGTGTGGATTAACTGTGGCTCTCCCAAGGGTCGTTTTCTTTAGCATAATTAATCAAGCTTTGTAACCCCCAGGAGCCTTTTTTAGTTTATTTGAATATAGTCCTTTTTTCACAGCAGACATTTTTTAATTGTTGAAGAAAGAGAAGCACAGGTGTTTCTAATCACATTAACACTGGCTTTGTCATATCCAAGTGTCCCTGTGACAGTAGTGAGTCAGCATGCAGAACCCAGCCATAATTAGTTTTATCATTTGCACCTGTGCTTTTTTTACTGGGAGAGGTTAGAATGTATTTTGTGAAAAGGGCCTTTTTAGAATGTGTATATGTGATGTTACCTAAACCCTTCAAATATCTAAATTTGCTCATCCATAAAAAATATGGTGGTTCTATAACTCTATTTATATGTCTTCTACGACCCTTGTCTTTTCCCACCTACATTCTGAAAACATTATTGTGAAAAAACAATATCTAACCTGCTTAAAGCCTACTTTTAAGCATGATTTTAAAGATTGAGCAGATTGAGTTTTGACATTGGCTGATATGCTCACTAATGCCTCAGGGTTCCCATTCCTTCTCTTACCAACAGCTATTTATCTGTAACTTTGGAGGTGATTTCCAAAACTTAAGCTTAGATATAAGGTATCATACTTTATAATATACTAGGTGCCAATGCTTTTGAGGGTAGGATGATATCTAGAAATACCCTCTACTTGATGTTTAGTGAACAGGACAAAGGTTTGATCTTCATCCTCGGAGTCTGTGTGTTTCATCATTGCTAAATGTGTTCCTACAGACACCTTCTGTCTCTTCAATAAATCCTTATCACAAGTACTTATTCAGCTGTCAGTCTATCTCTGGACAGATTTTTTTTTTAATGTGATAGCCTCACAGACCTGCATGACTCATTCACCAAACTTGACAGTTGTGTATTTAAGAGGTTCTATTTTTAAAATGGACAATGTCCAGGTTGGGAGGGCAAAGGAGCCATTCGCTCATTCGAGGCATCATTTGCCAAATAATGCCTCACGAAACTTGACACTTGTGTAGTTGAGAAAATGACGGAATAGTTTGATAGTCATCAGACTTTAAGCCCCTGGCCTGGATTGTCAGGGTCTCTGGTTTGGTATGTAAAACAGCATGATTTGCTCGTCAAACCGGTTGGTGTCTGATGTATTTTGAAGCATATTTCAGCATGTGCCAGAGGGAGACTAAATAAATAATGTACCTGGCACAGACTGATAAGGATGAACAAATTAATCAGGAGAGGATCTGTGCCTGTTGCATACTGAACAGATAGCAATGGTACTGTTTTAAGGCTAATTAACAGTTAATAATGAATTAAAGCATGTTATTTACATAGCCTTTGAAGCATGAGTGATAGTGTACACTGAACACAAATCATTTATTTTAATAGGTTATACATCAACATGTATCTGAGTTACAGTATAGGGCCAGCTTGTGCCATAAAAGTGATTGATCAGTGATAAAAGGAAGAACCAGTATGGAGTAGAACCACTGCATGTAAACTTCAAGTGTATTTCTCATTAGCAGCTGCAAAGTAGTTCAGCTATATTGAAATGTTGTTAGAGGTTGATCATAGGTTGGTTTAATCACTTGAGATTACATGTGAGAAATATTTATTTTCGAACACTGACCTTTTTTTCAGTTTCCTGCTTTAATCTGAGAGGTCAGTCAACTGTATTTTCCAATAAAAAACAGCAAAATGAAAACGGGTCTTCAGATCTTTAAAAAATATCTTGGATAGACAAGACAATGTACAGCTGGAATCTCATATAGTCAAAGATAGAACAGGCTTTATTATTATAGATTTTGTGATGCTCTTTGAGGAGAGAATATTGCCAGATGAAAAAAAGTGAAAGCTTTATTGATTTAAATCTCTGTAGACAATGCTTGAAGGTTTTTGAGACTTACTCGATGTATTGCACAAAGCCAAATAAAAATAAAAGAAGTAACACACTCACCTGTCAATTGCAATGGCAAGCAATGCGTTTGTGGACACGTAGAGTGACACCGTCCGGAGATAGTTGACGGAGGCACACAGCAGTAATCCATGATCCCAGGAGAGCTGTTTCACCACATAGTAGTCCAAGAGGAACGGGCAGCACACAACTGCCACTATGAAGTCTGAGATGGCAAGGTTTGCGATGAGCAAGTTGGTGAGGTTGCGCAGCTTTTTGTAGCGTGTCAGCGTGGCAATGAATATGAAGTTCCCGCACCCACAGACAAGCATGATGCAGACAAGCACCACTCCAATAACAATGGTGGCCACAAAGAAGGCCTGGCCCTGCGTGGTGTCTGGGATCTCATCCAGAGGGATTCCATAGTCCATATCATAGCTGTCCATGTAATGAAGGAGATTATCCTGCATCTCTGTACAAGGTGCTACCATGTGGCTGAGGTTGGAGTCGCCCATGTTTTAGCAAACTATCTTTTCCTGGTTTAGAAAGACTAGTATTTAAAAAGAACCTGGTCCAGCAAATTAGGCCTTAAGGTTATGATGCTTTCTGGTTCATGGTACCAATAATTCCAAGAAAACTAGCTCAATTATTTGACTGTTGAATTCTGAACAGGGTGAATCTTCTTTGGAAACGGCAGCGCATTTTCACCTGGAACAGAAAGTACCCTCAGCATTACTCATGCAGGGTCAGGGTTCAAGAAGACAATACTTGATCAAAACAGGTTACATAAAGTGCTTGAGCCATAATAAATCATGCTGGCATGTGTGACATTTGGATGATATTTCCTGTCAACATTTTTTAGTGGGTGAAGTAATTATATCTAGCAAAGACCTGAATGTAATATATGATGACATAGTCTTTTTTTTTAAATCACAGACTCAGCATGATGACGGGGCATTTGATTAGCTGCAAAAGTGGTCACTGAAATCCCCCTGCAAGCATATGGTTAAGCTAAAATATTCATTTCATTTCAAATCTTTATTTATCCAGGTGTATCCCATTGAGATCATTGATCTCTTTTTCAAGGGAGACCTGCTCAAGTAGGTTCCACATGAAACATAAAAACATAAACAGAACAACAAAAAGGACATCATACAGCATCATTACAGGGATTTACAATTTACATAATTATCCACATAAACAGGTACCAACAGCTTCCGATTGAGTAGCATCCAACCGAGCTTTAAAAACATTTAATGGCACCAGATTGCTCAGTTTCCATTTCAATTGCAGATTATTCCAAGACAGAGGAGCTGCGCATCTAAAAGCTATCTTCCCTAAGACAGTCCTAGCATTTGGCACATTTAATAAAACTACAGCATGCGATCTCAGGCAGTAGCCACTTACAATTCGCCGTGAGATCAGGGAGCAGATGTAGGATGGAAGTTTCCCTAACATGGCTTTGTATATGAAAATGTACCAGTGACTGAGCCTCCGTACACTTAGCAAAGGCAAACCAGCCCTTGCATACAGGGTACAGTGATGGGTTAATGCTTTACAGTTTGTCACAAATCTCAGTGCGCTGTGATACGCAGCATCTAACTTGACCAGGCAATTGGCAGGTGCATTCATATACATCAAATCACCATAGTCTAGCACAGGTAAAAAGGTCACAGTGACTAGCCTTTTCCTGGCTTCAAGCGAGAAACAGGACTTGTTCCTGTAGAAGAAACCTAACCTAACCCATGCTTTAAGCAGGTTATTGACATGATGGTAAAAGTGAGACAATCATCAAGCCAGATACCAAGGTATTTGTAACAGGTAACCACTTCAAGTTGTATTCCTTGCGTAGTTACAATATCTAAAACAGGCTTTAGTGTCTTTTTAGCTTTTGAAAAGAGCATTACCTTGGTTTTATCATCATTTAAAAGAAGCTTTAGTTCAGAGAGCTGAGTCTGAATAATGTTAAAAACAGCTTGCAATTCAACAACAGCCTCCTTAATGGAGGAACCTGCACAGTACATCACGGTATCGTCCGCAATATAATATAAAACCAATTAAAATATCTATTTAGCCAGATTACACCAAATTTATGTTGAGAAAGTAACACAAAGCAATTAAGTTCAAACTCATATTAAAAATAGATTATGTTTGATTTCTAATTGCCTGAAGATCTCAAATAGCTTATTTTGACCATCTTAATTATCATTAAGCGATCTTCTCTGAAGTGGTATTGCTTCATTAAAATAATGAAAAAAAAGTTATAGCTCAAGGAGATCAGTAACGGTCTATGTTAATGCAATGCCATGCAAAAACTATACATCTGCAGAACTTGAAGAAACAATTACTTTTATTAAGAGCTCTCGGATAGTTTATAAAACCAAATGTCTATCTATTTAGCAGGTGCTCTCAGTCTAAAAATTAAGATAATAGTTTTCAAGAAAGGACGTACTTACAGATGAGAGACACCTTCTCTTACTCTATTAAAATAAACATTAATCTCAAATGGGTTTCCAGGGATAAAACCTAGAAAATTAAAAGAAAGCTTATCAAACACTTACCGTAAAATGTTGAAAAAGGACTTTTCTCGGCGGAAAAATGTAAATAAATATTATTGACGGCTCTGTGTTATTTGTGATACCCAGGCGAAGTGCTGAAATCATAAAAAATCCCACCGGTGAAGCCAGAAGGTCACTCTATCAGCCTCAACGCACACTCACGCTGTGATTTCTATCTGCTCCCCGTCCGCTCCGCTCTGCTCAGGAGGGATTCCGAGAAAGGGGGAGGAAGAGGAGGGGAAAGTTGCGTCTGTATGCTTTCTTCTTTCTTGTCTGCCTCAAGTGAGATATCCGCAAATGAAGCGAGGAGGAGAGAAAGCACAGGAGGTGTGAGACAGGCAGGTGCATATGTGTGGTCATTGGTAATGAGAACTGTTACAGGTTTTATAGATGTTAAAATGTTAGCATGATGTTCCTCACATTAAAGGCTGGGTTAACCTTTACAATTTATTTCAATATTAACTGATAGAGGAAAAAAAGATTTCAAAGTAATGCATGCAAATGATTGCAAATGACTGGTCACAGGATGTCAGTCTCATTTGCATAATGTTCTAATTTTCTTTAAAGTTTGACCCCTCTATTTTGTTCTGGTCAGTCCAGCATTTTCTGCAATCCCACAAGCTCCATGTTCTCGTTGAGAAAAAGTCACTTGTTGCTCAATGAAAACAAGACATTAGTCAAACCAATGGGTGACTAGGTCTAGTTATAATGGCTGGTCTAGTCTGTAGTCCTCTGTGCGTTTTCAATCTGACAGAGACCATTTATCAAAGCGTGTCTCCGAATTCCTAGAGTTATACAACTTCACTTTGTGATCCGATTGGAAAAAATCTCAAGCATGGCAGAACGATGGGAATAGTGATTATAAAAGGAATAATTTGTTTACATATTCCACACATTCAATCCAATGGCACATGATAGTACTGCATTTTTTCCTTCTCTCTTAAAACAGAATCCTTGAACTGAATTAGACTACGTTAATAAACTGACCAACTTTCATTTTGAGCTCATCGAAGATATTATTAACAAAACAATATTCTGCTTTACACCTTCAATGTTCCAATACCTGTTAGTGGAAATTGTCTGAGAGGATGGTACTTGAATGCTGATTATTTGTAGCGAGCCATAGCGTTAAGTGTGGCATGATGTCACAAGTGCACTCCTCTCTTTCACTAAACATGTTTGATATTCACACCTACGAATGTTCCTGACACTGATTGCATTGGGAAAAAGTAATCCAGTATGAAATGGAATATATTTGCCTACAATAAACAAGAAACCCTGTCTGAATGTATACATTGAAAGAAACGTTATTTTGAATTTTGTATCAGCCCTAAACTAGATTAAGTGTTACTGCCTTACAAATAAGCTTTAAAATGCAATCCCTTGTATCTATAAAACTAATTAGCGAGATTTTGAGATGAATGTAACTTTTTTAGCTTTTCTTTCTGGTCTGGGTACATATGGACAGAGCTGTCGCCACCATATCTCTGTGTTTAACCATGCTGAACAGAAGGTGATCAGACGCAGACAGCAGCCATGATGACATTCTAGGATCAATTCCTTATTGTGATGAAAATCTAACACTGCTGGGTTTCGTATCGCCTCTGACAATCATCTGCCAGTAGAGGCGAGATAGCTTTCTCTGTCCTCTTACATTGAGTGCAGAGGGCTGGCTGATATAAGCGGTTCCGTTTAAGCCTAATAATGGATACCAAGAGTCAGGAGTGAAGCAGACCCCTTCTTCTGTTATTTATAATGAACACCGAGGGATAAAAACACTTTTTTCTTTTGAACATATCACCCCCTTGGATCATGAGGGATGAGAAGGCCCTTGCATGTTTCTAAGTTTTATCACCCTCTAAATATTAGGGGCTGCTTACTCGTCCTTGCTAGTGCCTGTCCCTGTAGCCCAGGAGGCTTGACCAGCAAGATATACACTAGGCTCTCATTTCCAACCGGACAGCTTTCTAATCTCAACCACGCTTCAGATGTATTGCCACTCGTAAAAAATGAATATAGATGGGAAATGACAGCAGTGGCATCCTGGCTTTCTCTCCTTACCCATGGAGAATACGCTCAATACCTCTAATCTGTGGCCCCTGCTTGATGTTGGACAGATAGTGATATAGTTTATTAGGGACAATGTTATGGGTGCTAAGCAGCAGTGAAACATAATCCATACAAATATACTGTTTATATGGGATTTATATCTGAATAGAGGCCATCTGTCTTGGCAAATAGTCGGTTAGGCTCGAGGACACAGAAGTGTTTGTACAACCTCATTCCTCACTAACAATTCTAACTGTTTACTTTTTCCTACTGAATTTCTTTTTCATTTGCTTTGATTCTGTCTCTATTGGTAAATGCATTTGGGTGGCAGCAAGTAAATATCAGCTTAATATCTGTCTGGGTTCACTTGCTACGGTGTGAAACAGGAAATAATTAATACGCTTGTGGGTGCCTTTCATACTATCCCTAGAGAAACATTTGCATTGCCATTTACAGCAATTACTTCAAAATCATCTAACTGGATGCAGGTTCAATTCCTTAAACGCCACTGCAGACTTCCTCCTGGTCACGATATCAAAAAGGACTTTGAACAGATTTTACCATTATAGATTACATTACATTATTACATTGCATTTAGCTGACGCTTTTATCCAAAGCGACTTACAATAAGTGCGTTCGACCAACAAAATACAAACTTGAAGAAAACAGAATCATATAAGTACATCAGGCTTCATAGAGCAAAAACATTTCAAGTGCTACTCAACTGGCTTTAGATAAGCCAGCCCTTTATTAGGCAAGGCAAGGCAAGGCAAGGCAAGGCAAGGCAAGGCAAGGCAAGGCAAGGCAAGGCAAGGCAAGGCAAGGCAAGGCAAGGCAAGGCAAGGCAAGGCAAGGCAAGGCAAGGCAAGGCAAGGCAAGGCAAGGCAAGGCAAGGCAAGGCAAGGCAAGGCAAGGCAAGGCAAGGCAAGGCAAGGCAAGGCAAGGCAAGGCAAGGCAAGGCAAGGCAAGGCAAGGCAAGGCAAGGCAAGGCAAGGCAAGGCAAGTTTATTTATATAGCACTTTTCAACACAAGGCAATTCAAAGTGCTTTACAAAAAATGAAAGAGATTAAGAAAATGGCATTTAAAATCAGTCATTAAAAAGAAAAGCTAATAAAATAAACATTAAAAGAAAAAATACATGGATAAAAGTTACAGTGCTGTCAATTAAACATTAAAAGAAAAAAGTACATGGATAAAAGTTACAGTGCAGTCTAAGATATGAATAGTTCAATTAAAAGCAGCGACAAAAAGAAAAGTCTTCAGCCTGGATTTAAAAGTAGTCAGAGTTGTAGCGGACCTGCAGGTTTCTGGGAGTTTGTTCCAGATATTTGGAGCATAATAACTGAACGCTGCTTTACCATGTTTAGTTCTGACTCTGGGGACAGAAAGCTGACCAGTCCCTGAAGACCTGAGAGATCTGGATGGTTCATAATTTAGCAGGAGGTCAGAATGTATTTTGGGCCTAAACCATTCAGTGCTTTATAAACCAGCAGCAGTATTTTGAAATCTATTCTTTGACACACAGGAAGCCAGTGTAAAGACTTCAGAACTGGAGTGATGTGATCCACTTTCTTAGTGTTAGTGAGGACTCGAGCAGCAGCGTTCTGAATTAGCTGCAGCTTCCTAATAGATTTTTTAGTGAGACCTGTGAAGACACCATTGCAGTAGTCGAGTCTACTGAAGATAAAAGCATGGACAAGTTTTTCCAAATCCTGCTGTGACATTAGTCTTTTAATCCTAGATATATTCTTTAGGTGATAGTAGGCTGATTTAGTAACAGTTTTAATGTGACTGTTGAAACTCAGGTCAGAGTCCATGACTACACCTAGATTTCTGGCTTTATCTGTTGTTTTGAACATTGCACACTGAAGCTCAGCGCTAACTTTTATACGTTCTGCCTTGGCTCCAAAAACCATTACCTCAGTTTTATCTTTGTTTAATTGGAGAAAGTTCTGACACATCCAGTCATTGATTTGTTCAATGCACTTACTCAGTGTTTGAATTGGAGCATAGTCTCCTGGTGAAATTGTTACGTAAATTTGTGTGTCATCTGCATAGCTATGGTAACTTATTTTGTTGTTCTTCATTATCTGAGCCAGTGGTAGCATGTAGATGTTAAAGAGAAGAGGCCCCAAGATGGAGCCTTGAGGAACCCCACATGTCATATTTGTCAACTCAGATGTGTATTTACCTATAGAAACAAAGTTGTTTCTGTCCTTTAAGTAGGATTCAAACCAATTTAGAACTGTTTCCGAAAGTCCCACCCAGTTCTCCAGTCGGTCTAGTAATATGCTGTGGTCAACAGTGTCAAACGCAGCACTGAGATCTAATAATACTAACACTGAAGTTCTGCCACTGTCTGTGTTTAAGTGGATGTCATTAAAGACCTTTACAAGAGCAGTCTCAGTGCTGTGGTTTGGACGAAAGCCTGACTGGAACACATCAAAACAGTTATTTAAATGCAAGAAATTACTCAACTGTTGAAAAACAACTTTTTCAATGATTTTACCTAGAAATGGGAGGTTTGATATGGGCCTGTAATTGTTCATTACTGAAGCATCTAGATTATTCTTTTTTAAGAGCGGTTTAATGACTGCAGTTTTCAGGGCCTGTGGAAAAATACCTGAGTGAAGAGATTTGTTTACTATATGAAGTAGATCTGAGGCCATGCAAGGCAAAACATCTTTGAAAAATCCTGTTGGAATAATATCAAGGCAGCAAGAGGAGGATTTCAGAAGTTGAATAATGTCCTCTAGGTTTTTATCATTAATCTGATGGAATTGTGTCATGATGTCTGAATTGATGTTAAGTGGAGATAGGGACAACACATTTGCTGTTCCTGATGCAAAGGCACTGACTGCTTGTCTGATTTTCTGAATTTTGTCAGTGAAAAAGGAGGCAAAATCATTGCACGCCCTGGTGGATAGAAATTCAGAGGCTACTGACACTGGGGGGTTAGTTAGTCTGTCGACGGTAGCAAACAAGGCACGTGCGTTGTTTTTATTTTTGGTAATGATGTCAGAGAAGAACGATTGTCGTGCGTTTTTCAATTCCAAATTATAAAGGCCAAGTCTCTCTTTATAGATTTCAAAGTGAACCTGGAGATTTGTTTTTCGCCACCTGCGTTCAGCTTTTCGACATTCTCTTTTTTCTGTTTTCACGGTCATGGCCTTTCTCCATGGAGATATTTTCTTGCCAGACACTTCCTTTACCTTAGTTGGAGCAATGGCATCTATAACATTTTTAATTTTTGAATTAAAATGATCTACTAGCTCATTTACTGAGATGTTGGCAGGGGCACGTGTGGAAGAGAAATTCTGAGTAAACATTTCCCTAGTATTTTCAGTTAAATATCGCTTTGTGGTTACCTCTTTTTGAACATTTTTGTGAACAGAAATAGAGCTCTCAAAGAAAACACAGGAATGGTCAGAGAGTGCAACATCAGTCACCACAACCTTAGAGATATTCACACCCTTTGAGATAATTAAGTCCAGAGTGTGCCCCTTATTGTGCGTGGGCTCCGTCACATGCTGAGTCAGTCCATAGCTATCAAGAACACAAAACAGTTCTTTAGCCCCTCTGTCCTGGGGGTTGTCAACATGGATGTTAAAATCACCAACAATGACTAGACGGTCAAAGTCAATACACACTATAGACAGCAGTTCAGTAAAGTCATCAAAAAAGCTTGCACAGTATTTGGGTGGTCTATAGATATTTAGGAACAGAGCTCGAGAGGAGCATTTCAGCCGAAGGGCCACATATTCAAAAGAATCAAAGTTTCCATACGATGTCTTCCTTGCATTGAAGGGAATCATTGAACAGAATAGCAACTCCACCCCCTTTCTTATGCATTCTTTCTTGACTCATAAAACTAAAGTTGGGAGGGGTTGATTCGATAAGAACAGCTGCACTGTTATTTTTGTTCAATCCAAGTTTCTGTTAAAAACATAAAATCGAGATTGTGCTCAGTGATTAAATCATTGATTAAAAATGTTTTTCCTGCCATAGACCTGACATTTAATAAAGCTAGTTTAAGTTTGTTAAACACACTATCAGTCATGTTTTTTGTAACAAGCTGTGGCTGACATGGAATCACTGCTAAATTAGATACACTCACACAAACGTTTGAGCGCTTCCTGTTTCTATGATTCACCGCTCTTAATCTATTACCTATCAACACGCCCCGACATGTCCTGGAAAGAGTTGAGAGTGCCATACGCCCTTGAGCCTGGACCCATCACATATCAGTAAGAGTTTGTTGTGTTTTGTACACACACATCCTTATCAGGCTTCGGAGACTGCAGATGCCCCCTCGAAGGGAGGGGAGGTGGTCGACGTAGGCACGGTGATGGAGACGGGCTAGATGGTGCGGGGGTAGAGGACATGCTGCCAGGGGGGGGGAGGTGGTTGACGTAGGCGCGGTGATGAGGACGAGGGAGGTGGTGCGCGTCTCTGCGGTGATTTTGGTGGGCGTAGTTGTGGAGCGGGGGTAAAGGACATGGTGCCAGCCCTGCGTATCGCCTTCGTTTGGTCTTTGAACTCCAGGAAGGAATCGGTGCCAACCCTCTGTATCTCCTTTGTGTGTTCATCGATCTCCAGGAGGGTGGGCGAGGGTGAAAGGGTGAACGGAGTATCCTCAAAGGCGTTGACAGGGGGGGGGGCAGTGGAGACTCCTCCATGTGTCTCATATGTCTCCCATAATCAGAACATTCCTCAGGCGGGTGCAGTGATAATTCTTCAGGGTTTTCTGCGTGATGTGTTGTGTCTTTCTCGTGTTTTGATTCCTCTTGCCGCTTGTCCTTGGCAGAGGGAACAGATTGATGACGCAGGCAATTGAATATGTTAGAGATAAACAATTTCACTCCTGACTTGTTCAGGCAAACTCCATTTGCCTTGAAAAGATGTCTGCGATCCCAGAAAAAGTTAAAATTGTCAATAAAATGAACAGAATGGTCAGTACAGGCCGTTGAAAGCCAGGTGTTCAGTGCAAACAATCTGCTGAATCTCTCCACTCCTCTTCTGACTGGCAGTAGAGGGCCACTGATGAACACCTCTGCATTTAGAGAGCTGGCAGTTTCCAACAAACATTTAAAGTCTTCTTTCAGCACTTCTGACTGTTGTTTCACAACATCATTTGTTCCAATGTGCAGTACCACATTCTTCACAATCGGATGTTCAGCCCCAATATGCAGGATCTTCTCAGCCAAGTCAGAGACCACATCCTTGGGAAAACAGAGTACTTTGGTGTTGTTCTTATTACACAGACCTTTTACATCTCTTACAGCAGAGTCACCCACAATCAGAGTTTCAGGCCCAGTCGTTAGCTTTCCCTCTAGCCTTTTACTTTTAGAGTAGCTATTGGTCCTTACCCTGCTGCGTGAAGAGGACAGGTTATCCAGGTCATCAGATCTCCGGTTCTCGGTCAGTGGAGCGTATCTGTTCTGGATTAGCACACTTGGTGGTTTAGGAGGATTGTTTGTAATTCTCCCTTTAGCAGCTGTCCACTGCTGTTTCCTAGTATGAATAGGGGTTGAAGAGGCGCTTCAACCCTTATATTAGTATATAAGTGCTTTGTTAATAGTTCAATCGCTCGAAGTGGAGTCGAAATAGATGAGTTGTCAGTCTGCGCCGGAAGGTGTGTAAGCTATCTGCTGTCCTGATGTCAATGGGGAGTTCATTCCACCATAGATCTTGGTTCTGTGGGAACATATAAGTGATAATTGCTTAACAATACTAACGCTTATATTTTTTCAAAGTTTAAATTACAGTTGGTAGGAGTAGGTGAAGGTCATCACATTATTAAATATGGTCATATATTCGATCAAATAACTGTGAATGAGAAAGAAAAGCATAATAAGAGTGCATTGACATAGACACGTTGTGCCTCTTCACCTATACATCTTAGTTCTTACTCTTTTCCCTCACTGATGGTATAGATGTAATTATGTTGTGTGTAGACAGTGGAAGCAGGGAGAGGCATACACGTGCCTTGATCCCTGCCGAGTTGACGCACAACTGTTGATTGGTGTCAGTGCCAGAACACATTTTTAGGAGCAATGCGCTCATGGTATAGATGTGGCGCATACATCTTAGATCCTAGTCTTTTCCCTCACCCTATCCTAAGGGAGTGCATGTACGAATACACGTTGTGCCTCTCCACCTATGTTCCTTACTTCTTACTTGCTACCCTTTTCCCTCAACCTATCCTAAGAGAGTCCATGTACACGTTAGTTTTGCTGTGATAGGCTTAGACTGTCGGGGGACACCTTACTTCTTCCTTCTTTCTGTCTGTACCTGTGTACTATCATGTTTCGAATAACCCAGCTTCCCCCACATTTTCTTTTTGGTGTATATCTACGCCGGAATCCTGAGTCATGGCTGATCCTGTTTCTGCGGTCCTGAGTTATGTGTCCTGGATCCTGCATCCTGAGTTCTGGATCCAGAGTCCTGGATCCTGAATCCTGGATCCTCAGTCCTGGATCCTCTATCCTGAGTCCTGGATTTGAGTCCTGGACTTCGAGTCGTGGCTGAACCTGTCTCTGCGGTCCTGCCTGACTCTCATCATACTACTTCCCTGATGGCTCCCACAGGATTGTAGCTGACATCCTCGTGGATTCATCTTCTTATTACAGACACATGCATTTCCAAACATTCGGTCTATATGCTGTAAAATGTATTATCTCTTCGATTTACACACGGCATCTATTGCACGTCTGTCCGTCCTGGGAGAGGGATCCCTCCTCTGTTGCTCTCCCTGAGGTTTCTCCCATGTTCCCCTTTAAACTGTTGGGTTTTCTCTGGAAGTTTTTCCTTGTACGATGTGAGGGTCTAAGGACAGAGGGTGTCGTATTGTCATACTGATATTCTGTACAAACTGTGAAGTCCACTGAGACAAATGTACCATTTGTGATATTGGGCTATATAAATAAACATTGATTGATTGATTGAGGGAAAAGAAAGTTTGGGGCTCTCTGCTGGAACTGCTACCCCCGCGACCCGACCACGGATAAGCGGAAGAAGATGGATGGATGGATGATTGATTGATTGATTGATTGATTGATTGATTGATTGATTGATTGATTGAAAGCATACATCTAGTGTTTTAATGACAATATAACTATAAAGCAATATTCAACCCTCACTATGTCTATAAGAATGTTCTGTAGTATATATTTCATACTGCTGCTTAGCTATCCCAGTCTACCCTTGAGCTGTGGGCTTTGCTGGGGCCAAAATATGCTGAAGTGATGATGTAAAGCCATTCGACGTGTGTTTCATTCAGCCGTTTTACAGACAGCTTGCTAGATCTGTCTAGAGAGGCATTTTAACTGACCTTGTCCACAACCCGCAGAGAGCGCTGCAGGGAAGTAGCTCTTCTGTCTTCCTCATTGTTTCATCACTCTCTCAGCACTGCTAAATGTTATATTGTGCGTTAGGGAAAGCATGGAAATCCTAAAGGGAAATAACTTGAGGAAAACAAGTTGAGGCTCTCGACTTATAAAATGATGAATGAGAAGACACTACATCTTTAGAGCTATCTTGCCTGCAAATCAGGAACACTTGTCTCATTTGAATATTGGCAATTACTTATTGTTGATTGTTTTTCTTTATTAAAACAAACAACACAATCTTTAAAAATAAAATAAAACCGTTATTACATTTCTAGATCATGTTTATACCCTTAGTTGCTCAGTTCAATTGAGGTTGGTTGCTACTCGTTTTCAATTTGGACATAAACAAAAGTAATACAACCCCAAAACCACGATTAAAAACATTAACTCAATTATATTTTCACAATAACTGCAGGATTCCCAGCTGCCTGCATATCACCAACTATGAATACATATGTATAATGCTTTGGAGAGAATGAACTCAAACACAATAGGACTTCTAAACAAAACACAACCGTTTTTGTTTTCAGTGATGCCTCAGTGTGTTAACACTTAGCCACTTCTAGCAGGATTGTTCTCCACAGTCCACACAATTTGCACTGCAGGAACGTTCCCCTCTGTCCTGGTACTGGGCTACCATCCAATCTGCCATATCAAACAGGGCTCAACAAAGCAGCTGACTAAGAACCAAAATAATGGAGTTTGACAACCCAGTGCTTTCGCGGACCTGCCAATTGTTTGTTATGGTGGTTCTGCTTTGTCATCACCAGAGTGGCTATTCTAATCTCTGCCACAAAGGCAACAATAAACTATGGAAGGCCCCAGGCTCGTAGCGTGCGTGGCCACAGCTAGGGGGAGGTTTTGGGGGTTATTTCGCCAGCAGCCAGTGCTGTACTGCGTTTATTCTAGCATGAGACAGCCAGGGGTGAGCACCCAAGTTTTCACACAATAAAGGTGCTGAAAAGGACCGAGCACTCCGGGGATACCACCAACCCAGGGAGGGAAGAGTACCACCATGTACAAGACCAGCTACCTGCACGAGGTGCGCAAGGAGAAGTATGAGCGCTCAGATGTTTTCGATGAGGAACCTATGGACTCTGAATCCTCTGCGGGCATCTCAGCCATCCAGGGCTGGGAGAGCCTCCAGGAGCTCAACAACCGCTTCGCCCGGTACATCAACAGGGCCCGGGTCCTGGAGCAGCGCAACGCCGTGTTCCGCAAGCAGCTGGAGACGCTGCAGCGGATGGAAGAGGCCAGCGGACTGGAGGAAGCCTTCACAGAGCAGACTGATGTCAACAGGCAGCGCATCAGGGAGCTGTCCTCCGACCGGGCAAAGCTGCAGAGAGATCTGAAAGAAGCCTGCCGCATGCTGGATGAATTCACCACCAAGTAAGAGAGTGGGGAAGTATTGTCGATTTGGAGATGTTGTGATTAGAAATCTAAAGAAATGTTCTCGCTATTAAAAAGAAAAGTGATAGAGAGCTTTATCCAAAATAAGAAGATGATTTTAATGATTCTCCTAAAATAAAGATTATTTTCAGCAAATCATGAGGGAAACTATGAATTAAGAGATAATCATTGTCAGAATGGATGTAAAGCTACATCTATTAATGAAATGCCCCATAATCAGGTCATCATACACTGTGTTTATAAATGCTGTGTTCTGAAAGATGTTTGCTCATCACACCACTGACTAAATATTGAAAATAAATGTTTTAACCATTAAAGGGTAAAGGGTCAGTCCACCCAAATCACACAAAAAGGCCTAAAGACATTTTCTCAAACAACACTAGTGATATACATGCCTGTACTACAAATAAATGGAATTTAATTTAAATTGCTCATTAATTCTAAGCAAAATGTTATAACATTTAACATTGTCTCCTTGTTGTGTTGCGTACAGAACACACTTTCAACACTTTGAATAGAGAACTGTTTGTTTGAAAGAAGTTCCAGTGAAAACTGTTCACAATGAGGTTTGTGAATAACCTCTTTCAAAGGTGTGATCGCCACAAAGGAAATTCCATTAACCTCAGTGTTATTGATGATGTGGTAAACATTTCAGAGGCACATTGTTTATAACATGGTCAATAATAGAGATACATACCATTCAAGAGAAGGAAATATAAGGTTTTTATTCTATTGTATTGAAATGAACCAAACCTTTATTTAAACAAGTGGTTATAGGCAACAAAGCATCCCTAAATTATTTGTTTAGAAAAATATGAAACAACTCTAACTCTGGTGTCACTGAGACGTGAAAGACAGAATAGTCATGGTACAATACAGAGCTGAGCCTGTCACAGCACAGACATACAATACGACTCAAAATAACACAAAGATTATTCAGTTTTCTTACATTATAAAATACAGCAGCCTAATGTGATAAAGTCAGGCTGTTTACACATACTGAAATGTATACGTTTTCTATTCTAGATACAGAAATGAATGTGATTATCAAGAGCAGCTCCGGGGCACACTGGAACAATTAAACAAGGTACTGTATGGATTCAATTAACAATGGTTATACAAGCATATCAACTGAAATAAATAACATTTTAATGATTCTGTATCAGATTCTCCAACATGTAAACAAATACCTGTGCATGTGAAACAAGACACTGTGTCAAATAATTACTATTATTAATTTAAAAGTAATGACTACATTTGTTGTATTATGTGTTGTACATATTGCTTAAAGAAATACAGAGATTCAATTAGTACTTTGATTTTTTTTTTAATGAAACATGGTTTATGATTACAAAACATTAGGGCTGTCAAACGATTACAATTTTTAATCAGATTAATCACAGTTTAAAAATTAATTAATCATGATTAATCACCATTCGAACTATGTCCAAAATATGTCATTTCTTTATGTATATTGTTGTGGGAATGGAAAGATAAATGAAAGAAGGCGGATATATCCATTTAACATACAGTATGTATGTTTATTATAACATTTTTCTGCGTGTCAAAATGAAAGACAGCATACACACCTATCAATCATCACACCGTGGGGTCTTAATTCATTACGTGTTGATTTCTATCAACGGGGGAGTACTTCAGGAAAGTCGGGGGGGGGCTAGTGGAGTACTTCGTGACCACAGAGCGTGAACGTTGTGATCAGCTGTTTTAGCGCAGTTCTCCAGTGAAGGGGGGGAGTCTCCCTCCGCAGCCGGCTGGCGTAGTTTTGGCACAATTCCGTTGTACAGACCGACGTTAACAGCAGCCCTGTCTGTGCACACGGAGACCGACTGGTACGCAAATGTGCTTTGTGACACAAGTGACGGTACGCATTTCAGATTACGCACATAACCTGCGTACCAGTTATGTGTTACCTGTATACAGCAAAAGTATTCTCCGTCGGGACTTCCTGCAACAACACCACGCCGTTATCTTGATTCTGATTGGCCAGAAGACATTATCAAAGATGTTCTATTGAGAAGACGATCACTACGTGACAAAAGTTTTCAAACCCGTTTCTGGTCTTCGGTATTTCCAGACAAGTAGCTACTGAAATCAATCTTACTAACTGCTGTCTGTGCAATTTACTCGAGTTGGCGGACTTTATTTTGCTTACTTTAACATCATTTTTCATGGTGGGGCTAAGCCATTTCTTGGTATGGGTGTAGCCTACCCCAGCCATACCCTGGCGCTGCCACTGGTGGGATGTATGGGGCGGGCCATTCTGCACATGCATTAAATGCGTTAAATATTTTAACGCAATTAATTCAAAAAATTAATTACCGCCGTTAACGCCGTTTGACAGCATTACAAAAAATATAACTTACCTTAAACCAGTGGTTTTCAAACTGTGAGGCGCGATACCTGGTGGGTCGCGGAGGTACTGCAGGGGGGTCGCGGGAAGATTTTTTTATTTTATTATTTTCTCCTTTTAGCTTTGTGAAGCACCTTGAGATGACGTTGTTTTTAAAGTGCACCTATATAAATCAAATGTATTATTATTATTATTCAATTGTAAACAAACACTGCTCGAAAATATCTCATTAGTCAGAGAGCTGTGGGCATAATGCTGCCTTTTGCAACATCCTACTTGTGTGAGATAGGCTTGTTCTGCTGTTGCTGCCATCAAAACGAAATACAAATCAAAGCTGAACATTGAGAATGAACTGAGAGGGGCAGTCTCAAAACAACAGCCCCGGTTTGAGAAGATCTGCAAGGGAAAGCAAGCACACACAAGTAATTGATAAGCTAGTGTGGAATAGGAATGGTAAAGTGATGTGATCGTTTGCAACCTGCAGTAGAAATAGTAATTAATTAATATATTTTCCTTAAAGAAATTTGAATTTAAAAATCTACCACTCAGGGAAGAAGGCCAACCAGTTTTAATTAGGCCAAATTAATTCACAGTATCTATTACAAGCACTTTTGTTCATGTGTAATCCATAATAAAATATACAATTATAGTTGAATCTTTGTATCTTCTTATTATTAGCAGAGAAAATGTAATGTTTTTACAACAATATACAATTAATCCTACCAATATAGATGGGAACCGGGTTGGGGGGTCCCGAAAATATTTACAATACCCAAGGAGGTCCCGACTGAAAAAGTTTGGGAACCACTGCCTTAAACGGTACAGTGTTATCTGGCTCTTGATAAACTTTACAGTGAAATGTCCCTTTCCTGTTTGGTTTGCTCTCCTCTCCTATAGGAGGCTGACAGTGCTCTGCTGAGAAACCTGGAGTACCAGATCCAAACCCAGTTTCTGCAGGACGACATCAACTCCACCAGAGACAGGCACAGGAAGGTGAGTGGCCCTCATCGTAAATATCCAAAATAAACTAGCCTGAGAAAGAAAACCAACTGTTGCAACTCCATGGTCTCAAACAACCTCAACACTAACCACACCTTCCAATACATATAATCAATCAATACAGTTGCCCAAAAGGAAGCTATTCAGATCCCAATCAAATCTTCTTATTGCCATGTTCAAAATAATCTTTTATATAAAAAACAATCATCTTTCAAAACCAGATTTACAATGTGGTTCAAAAGGGACAACACCAACCTATCATAATGAAATGTCTCATATCAATATACATCAATGTTTTGCTATCTTATTATGTTTATCGGAAATGATATTCACGTGGCATTTAGGGTCTCTCAAAGTGTATTTTCAGTTGCAAATATTTCATACATCATAACATTTCTGGGGATGGAGTTGCATAAGTGCTATCCTTATTTGTTCCTAGTCTTCTTTGAAGAGTCTATGCTTGTGCACAGTATACAATATGTATTTTTTCAAAAGAAAGCATGAATAATTTAATTGGAATGTTCTACAAAGCCATGTTTTGTCAGTAGCTAAGGGGAGAGTGTTGTGTTCTTTCAAAAACTGCTCATATAAAAGCCACCCACTGAATAAGGGCTTCAATAACTCCTAGTCATCATTCAAAGCTGTTTATATCTCTGACATATTGTTTTTTAGAAAATGTAACACAGGTATATGACAATGATTCAGGAGGGACAAATAGTGAAATATGACCCTCTGTGCAGGAGAAATGGCTTGAAGGTACATCCCAGCGACCAGAAAAATATGCAATATAAAAAGAAGACTTTCACATAATGCATCTGGCTTACTTAGCATACACTTTCTTGCCTGAGCAATTTCTCCCTTTATATTTTCCCTTGATTTATTAAACCATGACTCTGCAACATTGAGATAGCATATTAAAAGTCTCTCTGCTGTCACTATATTATGAGGGAAAGAATAGGCAGCCGTCTCACATGAATATAGGACATTTGCTCTTAGGCGTTTTCATAGTGTCGTTAGAAAAGAGGAAATATATCTGTGCTTTATTACTGAGTCTGAGATCATACTTGTACAAAATAGATTTGAAAAGAAATGCGAGCTCCATTATAAAAGTATATTTCCACCAAATGAGAACCTTTTATTGGATATCAAAAACGTAATAAGCAAGAGGTTTGTGATAAAGTGGTTCAGTTTGCAGATGCAACTGCTCAGGGATGTTTTTCCTTTTGCTGAGTTGTATATTTTAGGTTTTCCTTTTTTTTTTCTCTCTTTCTTTACAGAACATTGCAGAGATTCAGACCTATGTAAACATTTTACATCAGATCAACCAGACACTTCCCCTTGCTCCCAATGTGTCACTGGGCATCTCTGAGGTGAGGTCATTCATGTTGTCACTGTGTGGGTGTATGTGGGGGTGTGTGTGTGCTGCAGTCCCTTGGGGAGAAGATGGTGTTTGCATGTGTGTCATCCCTGGCTACGTGTCTGGGGTTGATGAGGTTACTGGCTCCTCAGCATTTGTCTGTATTTCAACTCGTGAGTGTTTGCACGGTACACAAGGACCACAGTTTCAGTGTCAGGACAATTAATGAAGCAAATGTCAGGAAGAACGGCTGTGGATGCTAATTTCTTGCATTCATGTAGCAGATTGCAATTGTATTTATACAAACCTTTCTCTATATCTACATTTCCCTCTTCAAGAATTGTGTATTTGTTAAGTAAAATCTCAGTGAGCAGAGCTGCTTTGTTGAGCTGAAATCCAAACAAAGAAGGAGATAATGTAAGCTATTATAGTCAAGCTGTATGGATTGTGACCTGATTTAATTAATGGAAAACCAATATGTATGGCAATCATGGGAATCCTATAGTTTGGCCTTTTTAATCACCAGATAACAGAATAATTTAAAACCCAGGGAAGGTATACAGCACTTAAAACATGTATTCTTGGAATAAACCATTGTTAACCATTGTGTACAAGGGAGGCATGTGGAGCAGTGGAATAGTGCGTTGGTGTTCGGATCAGGGGAGCAGAGGTTCAAACCCCACTGAAGTCAGCATGTCGTTGTGTCCCTGGGAAAGACACTTCACCCCAAATTGCTCCCGTGGGGATTGTCCACAGTATTGAGTATGTATGACGCTTTGGATAAAAAGCGTCTAACAAGTGACATGTAATGTAATATACATACAAACTGGGGACCTGATTTAATTCATGGGAAAACCATTGAGTATGGAAATCATGTGAATCCTATAGTTTGGCCTTTTTAATCCCCAGATAACAGAATATTTTAAAACCCAGGGAAGGTATACAACACTTTGTTAACCATGAGTACCCAACTGTGGGGGAAACTTCTGAAGCAATTGGAAACAGGACTCAGAGAGACACGAGGAGAGCTGGAGCTTTGATGGCAAACACTGATGGTTTATTTGGAGTTACGGCCGGAGAATTGACAAGACAGGTGGTGTGTCACGAGTTGGCACAGCGGTTGCCAAACCAATTCTGAAGAACTCTTCTGCAGCTTGAGGTTTTAACTAGTTCGGAGTGTAATAATCAACATTCTTTACCAGTGAGACTAAACGATTATGGACCCTGAATCTAGCTAGAGCTCTCGTCCATAGAAAAGAATGTGCGTCAGGGAACCTACGTCCCTGAACAGTAAACTACCTCATGGCAGCTTGTGCTCTGTCATAGACTGGCAACAACAATGCGCCCAAGCTGCCCCTCCTTAACGTCCCCTACACACGGCGGCGTGCGTTGCCGCTTCAACGCTTCTGCCCATTCACTTTGAATGGGGTGACGTCACAATTCGCCGAACTGCATTGTGGGAGCAAAGCGTAGCTTCTCTTGCGGTGCTCGCCGCAAAAGTAGAGCAATGTTCTACTTTTGCCGCCTCGATGGAGGCGTCAGCCAATCAAATCCCGCGTATGCAGATCTGACAGTACAAGTGCTAGCCAATCAAACCGCGTGTATGTTGGGAGAGCCAGACCGCAGTTATTTCCCATATGTCAAAAAATGGAGGACAAATTATCGTGGCGGTAGGGAATCACCCCGGTACTATATGACCAGTCCCTCTTTACATACAGGGATACAAACCGGAGGAGCCAGGCATGGGGGGAGGTGGCAGAGACAGTGGGTGAAACTGGTCGGTTTTCACCTGTTTGGGGAGTTTATATCCAGTGTACTTCGTTTGAATGGACAGCTAGCAAGCATAGACAGTATATTTAGCCAGCATGGATGTAGCATGAATGCTTTGCTTTGTATGTCCGGGGCGGGACATTCATGTGATTGGTTGTTGGTAGCGTTGCTTGGGTTGACTCCCCAAGCTCAAGACACGCCCACCGCCAAGCGGCAAAGCACGCCGCCGTGTGTAGGCTCCGTTAGAGAGATAACAGCAATACCCAAGGCCGTAGACCAGGGCTTCTCAAACTCCGGACCAAGGTCCGGATCCGGACCAAACTGCAAATCAATCCCGACCAAACCCTGTGTCCAATTATAACATTTAAAAAAAAAAAAAAAATCTGATTCTGATGTAAATTAAAGTGGATCTATTATGCTATATTGGAAACATATATTGCAGGGCCATACCTATACAAAACATGTCTGTGAAGTTGTTTGCTTAAAATACCAAACAGTTCACCCATTGTAGCCATGCCTCATACTGCTCATACCCCTCTTTTGCAGCCCCGTTAGAGAAACGCGGATTTTGGGTCCTTAGTTTAAAAAAAAAGAAAAAGAGGAGGAGGCGGATCTAATGCCTGATCAGAATTCTACCGGAGATAAAGTTAAATTCTGCTGTGATAAAACGCCATCCTGTTCTAAACCACATCAAAGATTATCTCTGAAACAGTATGGAGCTCAAATGCTTTTTCTCTTGCGGGTTTATCACAAGGTGAGTTCCTTTTTTTATTTCCTGCTTTTTAAACACATGTGCTCTCCAGTACAGGTTAGCTCTGAGTGTTAGCGAGGCTTGCTAATGTAAACAAAGACGAGATTACGTCCAAAACACGTCAGGCATTGTTTCTGATAGCAATTTTCTGTGGGTCCGCCGCCGATTTGACGTCAGATCGGCAGCAAATCTGTATCCACTCGTTGTACACCCGTTTTTAAAAGATTTGGGTATGGAGGAAAAGAGAGAGGGTTTTATTTTCTGACACTGCGTGAGTTCCCGCACCGGGACTTTACTGGCATTGATCCGGACCATTGACCTTCTATAAAATTCACAAGTGGACCTTTAACAAAAAAGTTTGAGTACCCCTGCCGTAGATCTATGCCATGGAAAAGGAGACCGTGAGAAGAGAAAATTACTGTTTAAGAAACTTAAACTGTTTCGAAGGTTGAATACCTAAGCAAATTATTCCCTAACACCAACTAAAGCTCTTTGACAGCCACTGTTTTTGGGTTGTGGACACTGCACTCCAAACAATAAATAGGATACACTTAACAGATAGACGAACAGAAAACATAACTGCAGTTAGCAACACAATGTCATAGCTCATTTATATTGAAAAAACAAACAACAACAGTCAGTAAAGCCTTTAAAAGATATACTTCATGAAGAGACCTGACTGTAGCTGTGTGTGTAAGTGTGTGTGGTGAAACCTTTATGCTGTAAAGACACACTCAGCCTGTCTGCATGTTCTCATTGTGCTCCCTGTGAGAAGGACCAGGAGAAGCTGCTGGCCCAGAGGAAAGTCCCCGCTCTGCAGAGTCATCTGGAGGAATATAAGAGCGCCCTCTGCCAGCTGCAGGAACAGAAACAATGCCTACAGACCGAGGTGGGTCACACTGTCACCATGACAAAACAAGGTTTTACGTTATTGAAATGCGTGACATGTCTTCATTTTCTTTGTTTGCTTTTTTATAACTACAAAGCAAATATTTGCTCAGGTACATTGAATAATTATTTCTCAAAGGAACTAGATCATTAGAAGAAAGGCAAAGTACACTCAGAACAGTTCAAGCTCCTGTTTACTGTAACTCATTCATAACTTAAAAAGTAAGACAGCTGTAGGCTGCATTTATTTGGGCTACAACTGATAACATTTCATTTTATTAATTCATCCAAAAAACATTCATATTTGTGTAGCTTGGACCACTCCATTTATTAGCATTATTCCCTTAAAAAGGAATTAAATGTTTAAGTGACGTAAAATGACCAGTTCATTTTCTCAATTCATTTATATTATTATTCTAAATGTTGATGGATACCACGAGGCTGTGGCTTTGTTATCATTCAAAACCTGTTCACAAGATAACTAGCGGGAATTAATTGATAGAAATAGAAAATAACAAAACAAATGACAAGTAAGAGAAATACAATTACAAATAAATGCAGCAATACTAAACTTTTCGATTTTTTTCCACTTTGTTTTATTAGGTAAGACAAAGCAAGACATTTAATCGGCATTAGCTCTGCAGCAATGTAATGCTAAAAGCTAGATGCTGCAAAAACACCACTAGATGTCAGCAATGACCAGCTCATTACTGCAGAGGAGTAGGAGGTTCAGTGTCGGAAGTCTTTCTTCTACTGTGTGTTCAGTTCAATGGAATAGAATATCACACAAACAAATGTGGGTTATATCAAACTCACCACATTGTGAGTCTCTATAGGGTGTTTTGCATTAAAAACAGTGTTGTTAATTTATCTGGAATGAATGTTTTTCTTTATACAATTTTATATAAAATACGTTGGACACAAATTAATTTCAGTTTTTTCGTGCGTTCTCACTTTCATTAGAAACACATACTACTGTCTAATCTCCTCAATGGACTTCGTAATGTTTTAATTCATAATTTCGCAACTAATTTCCCCCTCTTTTCTTCTCTCAGACTACAGTGTTGGAGCAAACCATCAAAGGTACACAGGAGGGTTATGACAATGAGATCCAGATGTACAACGATCAAATTGATTCTCTGCGCAAGGAGATCGAGGAAGCTGAGCGGTCCCTTGAGAAGTTCACCAATGAATGTCGCCACCTGGCCATGTACCAGACCTCCCTTGAGAATGAGCTAGAGAGATACAAGAGGATTATCGAGAACGAAGATAACAGGTACACTACCTCCAGTGATTCTCATACAATGAAACAAGCTTTATCAGACATGCAAGGCCTGATTGGAGAATGGCACGTACAGAAATATAGCACTTCAAAAAAGGCTTAAAAATGTTTTGATAAACAGTACATTTGAATAATTGAATAAAGGCAAATCAAAATGCTTCATCATGTCAAATTATGATCATGATACATTTAGATTTATTGTACAATTCCTTCATTAAAACAGATGCTGAACACAGAGCACAACCCCAGCACAAATGTTTGAATACGTGTCAAAAAAGGTTGTGAAATGGTGGTATTACCTTATTATTTGTAGTTATGTAAATATTATCTCCAAAGATGAAAGTCTAAATCCTGTTTCATGGACCTTCCCACATCCAACAGGTACAAGATAATCATCTTGTAACTCTTGTCAAGTCATTATTTTATGTAATAACAGCAATGTTTAAAGCTTTTGACTCTAAAATATTGTAGTTTTAAAATAACAAAATGGGTCATTTGAGTGGTACAATGTAAATTATTGGTTTGTTTATGTACATGTTGGAACTATGTAAATGTAGAGTGCAGAATCAGCCAGCAGATGGCACTGGGTGACAACAAATGTTTACCTCAAGTGCTCTAACACAACAAAAGAAAGAGGTTTTGTAATGGCAGATTAGCTGAATGAGAGTTATTTAAAGTTACCTGTTGTTTCTCTTTTTTAAACATATGAATTACAGATTTTCTCACCAGATTTCTCTGCATAGCAAAGCTGTTGTTGCGTACATGGCTGTAACATGGCTGACATTTCACCTCCTTCTTTCCTGCAGGTTGAACTCAGCGATAATTGGCACCCCCATTACCCTGTTCACCTCTAATTACCGCTACACTCACACACCCACTGCATCAAGCAGGGGCAGAGGTAAGGACATCACCTTTGAATGCACACACAATCAGCCGCCATTAGTAGAGATAACCACACTCTCTCCTAAAGATTCAGCATTACATAGATGCATTTTTACTGTGTTGCATTCACAACTGACTGATGACCTAATTGGTTTCTAGATATCTCCCAGGCTATCCAAGATATCACCAGCATCAAGCCCCGCCAGAAGATCATGGCCAAGAAGGTCCTGAAGAAGAAAGAGCTGAACCCGAAAGATGTGATGGACAGTGGCCAGGAGGAAAGAGATGGTGGTTCCGCTGGAGAGACACCGGATGAGGAGACAAAGGGGATCCCATCCATGGAAGTGAAGGAGGAGAGTGTGAAGAGACCTGTTCTCACCGGAGTGTCTCCACAGGATGTCCCAGACGGAGCTCAGATCAGCAAGGCCTTTGATACTCTTTGTAACATCGTGAGAGACAGAATGAGGAAGTATAAGAAGCATGAGCCAATCGCTGACTTCTACACCAAGGGGCGTTACGTTCTTGTCACCGGCGACGGCAGCTACCCGGATCCATGCTTCTGCACCTCAACACCATCAGGCGGACACGTCTTCGTCACTATCAGAGATGGTACGATGCCCCCTTATGAGCCCATCACACCCTTTCCTTCACCCTCACCTCCAATTCCATCTCCTCAGCCCATAGTCGACCCCAAGCCTCCACCTCCCAACCCTCCACCTCCCAACCCTCCACCTCCCAACCCTCCCTTCAAAGGAGGAGGGGGAAAAGGTAAGGACAACGGAGGCAAAGGTAAGCATAAGAACGGAGAGCCTCATCCGAAACCTAAAGATCCGAGCCCCATCCCTTCACCCTTTGGCCCCAAAGCTCCAACCCCAGCTGACGATCCTCACAAGAATAGCCGAGATGACAATGGGCCCACCCCAAAGCCTGCGCCTCGTGGGGCCAGCTCCAGCTCCGGCACCTATTCCCCAGAAGCCATGAGCTACGAGAAGTTGGAGGTGGTGGAATCTGTGGAGAAGTTCTCCAATGGCCGCAAGGTTCAAGGTTACGAGGAGACTTCCATGGTGGTGGAGACCATGATCGAAAAGTCCAGCAAGAAGAAGTACTGAAAACCCCGTCACCTGACACGAAGAGTCTGTCAACTCCACCAGGGTCACATAGTTAAGGTCAACTAACAAGAACACGATGCTGATTAATACCAGTGTTCCTCAAACTGCTGCAATAAGGCCATGTTTGTCTCTGAAGGAAACTAACCATGTTTAAAGACCAACTACACATTCCTGCTCTGATATTCAATGCTCTTCCATTTGATTGCAGTCTCTGGTCTTGCGTCCAGAATAGGTTTTGCTGGTTCATAAAACTGCTGTTGTTGTTGTTCGACTAACACCAATGCTCATACTATAAATCCTGTACTGTCTGAAAACTTGGGACAATTTAAAGAAGCTCCATGCCACCAATAAAAAAATTATAAAATTAATAAAAAACGGAGAAGTTGTGCCACCCCTCTGAACTCTGTCTTAGAACTCCAATTTTCCCCTTTGAGAAGATTTTTACAATTGGATGCCACTCCCTGACCTCAGCACTATTTTGCTGTGAATTAATTTGCTTTGATATATTGAATCATAAATAAAGAATCACATTTCAATTGATACTGTGTTGATTAATATTGTGTTCTGCTTTCACACACTAAACACACATATTTATTACTTGTTTTTTATTAATTAACCCATTCACATATGTTGATGTCAGGATCCTTCACCCCCTGACTTTTTAATCAGTGCAGCATCACCCAAAGGAAACTCATTCATGTTTATGTGACTTTCAGTAGTTCACAATGTCCCCCATGCATTTAGTATGAACCAGTATTTCTCCAGAAAAATGAAAACACAAGGATAATTTGTTATGAAGAACGAGTATAGGGGGTCAGAGAAGATAATACATATTTGAACTAATTAAGCTAAGCAGCCTATAAAAGGTCTTAAAGCCTGAAGAGAATACACATGGTGAATGGAAATAAAACATCAGAGGTGCTACTCTCTTCACTGTATTATTTAACTTCTTTTTTTTTTCATTTCTTTAAAATTCGATAATCGTATTGTATATTATGAGATACTTTCCTTAATTTAAGTCACATTGGTTACTGAGTAAGCACAAAAGCAACATAACAATAATCACGTGAAAAATATTGGCCAAATGAACAGCTGCGACCACAAGAGGGCAGCAGTGACCCGCTGCACTCAGCTGACTCTGGAACAGAGAAATGGTAAATGTGTTGGCCGGATGTCAGGGGGTGCAAGTCTCCGCGGGAAGCGGGTCTAGGATTTAGTGAAAGAAGTGGCCTGCGAAAGTATATAACGATAGCCTACTATAAAATGAGCTATTGCATCGTTATGGTTATGGTTAACATTACTGTGGTCCGGCATAGTGGCAACGGTTGTCGCTACTTTAATGAATCACTGATTCAATGCAAAGTGAACCAAATTAAACACTGCGATACTGCGTCACCAACATGTGCTGCATTCTGGCTGTAGTTAACATGCTAAAACTATAAATGTTGACTTACCGTGGACATGTGATAGCCTGAACTACTTTACAAAGCCTCTTTTACTGTAGGCTACTGTTTTCTGTTAAAACTTATTTTTTTATATGCGTTACAATGAAAAGACAAGTTAAACCTGGAGCAACATAAGGAAGATTTCTCGATGCACAACACTCAAAACACTCTTTACCCCAAAACAGGTGAGTTCAACCCAGGGCCGGCCCTGACCAATTTGCTGCCCTAGGCAAGATTTTAGCTGGCGCCCCCCAAAATGCAGACACTTAGCCTACACTTACTATGACTCGCGCGTGCACGGTTGTGGCATGACCACCAAAACAGAAAGATATGGACACAAGATGTGAGCAACTGTATTTAGTTTCCTATCCATTTGAACATGATTTAAGTGGGGGGGGGGTCCGGGGGCATGCACCCCCGGGAATACTTTTTTTTTTAATATTGTAGTTAAAAGCATCAATCTGGTGCACTTTGAGAGCCACATTAGGAGATCTATAGATACATCTCTCAACACCCATATGAAACAGAACTGTAAGCAGATGTTCTTTTTCTTTATGGATATTTTACAAATCTCTCCCCTTTCAAACTGTATTCTTGTTTATTAATAACGACTTTTTTGTACTGTCATATAGTATTTTATACCTGTTTTCCACCTATCCTCTTATTTTTTTATAACTATAATGATCATATAAAGGTGTGCCTTTACCTCACTGAGCTGAGGTTATCAGAGCCGCTCAGTCTTTCAGGAGAGAGCTCTCTAAAGGACTCCCCCCCGCGGCCGCTTACAAAGTAAATTCCAATGTTAATAAAAGCACACAGAAGTGTACGTTTTTTGGGAGTTTGATTTGTTTTAAATTAACACAAATACAAAATGAAAACCTATAATTGCGCACTAAAACCATTATTTCAAAAAAAGAACAATTTCACATAAACTTCTGGTTTTTACTGGGGCTGGGGCAGTTCAACTTGATTTTGGGGGGGGGGGGGGTGTGCCATAGTTTATGGGCGCTGTACGCAATATAGGCGTAGTTCTGTTAGTATAAGATAATAAGATGTACTTTTTTGATCCAAAATCGGGAAATTGTGTTGTTATGAAATAAACATTTTATTTTTATTCCCCCAATTTTCGTTTTATAATGTATGTGAAATATTGTCGCTTTCACCCACCACGGTCTAAATAGCTGTCTTTGCTGCTTTGTTTAGTTTTCTAAACTATGTCTAGTTGAGTTGGTTGTGATGACCAAGGTCTGTGATGTTGTTCGATGAATGTGTAGGCCTTGACACTTGCTTTTAAAAAACATGTAACGCAGTTGTTTAAACTCGGATTCCATTTTTTAACAACCCTATTTACACTTTTTTACAAGTAGCCAACATTTGTTTTTTTCAAAAGTAAACCTACTTTCAACGGGGAATACTTATTTAGGAATGTACTGAAGGCTACAGGTAAGCTCTTTTTTATCTTGAGTATGATTTTGTGATCAAATTCTTTGTTTTACCCTTTGAAATTGTTGGCCCTTGATATGACAACAAATGACCTGCTACTCTTTCTCAGTATGTTTGGTGTTGTGTTGCAAATCACTCACATGCTTTAATAAACAGCTGAATAGATTTATTATAGCATACGTCAAAGATTATGAAATATGAACTAAGGACCACAGGCTGCAGATTTTATCACATCATATTTTCCTTGTTTATATAAACAGTGCATGTCACATAAAAATATAAACTGAAAGAAGTATCACTGCTCTGTTTGCAAGATATTAAACTTTAAGTAGAATGACACAGAAAATCATTTACAGTCACAAACTGTACAACAGTTGGCAGAGGAGAGGTGCAGGGCAGTTAAAGCAAGAGCATTAAAGAGTGGTTATTATTTGGTCTATGTACAATTCTGTAGAGTGTAAAAATCCAGGTGATATGGTTTGCTTTCTCTAGAACAGTTTAATAACACTTTTATCATGATTGGATTACATGAAACATTCATTAAAAGTTGGGGGCTAATTGAAACACTTGATAACAAAAAGCAGATTGAGGAGGGGGAGAGAGGGAGAGTACGGGGGGGGATGAAGAGCGGGAGAACTAAGGAGATTTGGAGAAGGACCGAGCGAGATTGCAGAGAGGGATAAGAATAAGAGAAATTGATAAATTTGGCAACATGCAGACGGAATTCAGTTGTTTTTACTCAGCAAGCTCTTCAGACTTCTCTCTACAGCCTCATCCAGCTCCTCCTCCAGCTCCTCCTTTTTGGACATAGCGAGTTTGGACTGATAATCACGTACTATCTGGTCTATGTAAGGGGCACTTTGTGTTCCGTGCAGCATGAGAGTCCACTCCTTCAGGGCTCCGCGCTGGGGTTCATCGCCCTGAAAGCCCACCTCCATGACCCAGGTCCCGCGGGGGTCTTCGCCCCAGGTGTGGGAGGTCATGAAGGGCCATTTGTCGAAGCCCACCTTGGCGTCGTCGTCACGGGGCCTTCTGCTCAGCAGGAGAGACTTTGTGGCCATGGGGGAGGTCATGTTGATGGTGAGGTCGCCGCGGCGGCTGGCGTTGACCGTGACCACCGCTTGAACGTGCTCCAGGTAGCGGACAAAGTTGTCCTTCCCCTGACAGGCGTCGGTGTTGATGGTCAGCAACACTTTGTTGCCAGACTGGACTTTACTGGAGAAAGGAGAAAGAGGTTGAAGAAGTTAAAACCGTGAAGCTGAAAAGCCGAGGAAAAAAATAAAATATCAGTGTTCTAAATTAGTAAAAAGTCAGGGAACGAGCTATTTCCTGTAATAAGAAAACCAAAACCAGGAAATGTGAAAACAAATGTATTGTCTGTTAAATCTGCACTCCTTAATAAAGAAATTAAAACAAAAACAAAAAAGTCAGGGAACGAGTCAAAAGAGTTAAGAATGAAACACATTTACATTTTTACATTTACTCACACCTTTCCCTGCTCTCCTTTGAATGTTGTAGTTAATAAAGTACTTTACCTAGTTTTCATATGGAACCACCCCACCTTGACGGAGAATCAAGACTCTTTGTTCATCACACAAAAGCAGAGTCTTTTGTCTGCTTACTTTACCCAATAATTTATCTCTAATGGTTGGAAGAAAATACTCTGGCCTATAATACATTTATCATCCATTGTATTTGGTGCCACCCATTTCTCACATTATGTTCTAGATGCCTGTTTCACGTGAATTTTAACACTTGCTATTCAAAGGTCTATTATGGTTTAAGTTCAGAAAGAAAAGAGGGACGTTTCAGTTCTGTGCAATCATTGTAGCATAAGCAAAAGCTGCAAATATATGCGATTAAATCTCACTGCCTCTACAAATTGTTTTGTAGAAACGTTTTTATTATATAGACAACTAAGGCCTATTGCCAATAAACGAAATTTACAGCATGTCATGTACTGGACCGCCTGTGAATTCTGGCTGCTTTTCAGAGCATGAAGAGATCCTTTTTCTTTTTATCACGATGGATTTGGAGGAGATCGTAAAAGCAGGCAGGTATTGTTATTGCTTTGTGGTCGGGAGGAAATACTGCTGTTCTCATCTCTTTGGATGATGGAAGGAAAGAGTGAGAACCCAGCAGGGCAGGGGTGTTGGCCAAGGGCTATGAGGAGGCTTAATAACATTATTAAAGGCTGGGACCGCGCCACAGGAAGACAAGAAACAGAGACTGAGAGCGATGTGTGGAACAACACTCAGTTTGAAAAATGATTAATAGAGCACTATGCTGAGCACAGAGAGGTGTGTGCAGCGGGCTGATTACTGGAAATTACTAGTCCCAGAAAAACAGAACAATTCACAGTGGGGTGTTTCACAGTAAGTTACGCCCTGTAATTCATATTGAGACGTTTGTAATTACCAAATACAGTTTTTCTATTGACATAAGGTTGTAGTTTAAAAGAAAGTGTAAAATACAGCCTTAGATTTATTTTACAAGCTAGCAATTTACTACCATGTTTGTTACCAACAGCGTGTGGGTAGGATTGCAGTTGTTGATCAAAATGAATGCTGGTTTGTAATATGGGTGTGGTCGGGGAAAGTGCTCTGGAAGTTAGGGGTAGGGATGGGGAATTGGCCATTTTAATACCCAACTAGCATCATGGCTTCTGTGATCCAATCACCAATACTCTCTGGTTTAATTATTATGTTTAGTTTATTCAAATGTAAGATTTTGTAAAACTAAATCCAGCTGTGAATATGTTAACATCTCACTTTTGACCCCTGAATGATTCTGTGCGCAGCAGGGGCACAGCTCCCATCAGATAATGTGTCAGAGTAGTTACAGCGGTCGGTCAGAGAGCAGAGACAGATGCCTCTGAAGGGTAAGACCGGTGCAGATTAAAAACAACCCCACCGCTCACTGGGACCCTGCATGCCAGCTCCACTGATAATGAGAAGTTCAACTCCAGCTAAGTGAGCCACAGTCTGTCAGAGCAGATCAATGCTGAGAGACTTTGCAGGCATGGCTATGTTGGTGTTTATTTTCTTTCTGTGGCGTTACACTGTCACCAGAGGTAGGCTTGTTGTAATTACATATCCTCCAATAGAGACAGCATTATCCCTGTCGTGCTGCGGAAAAACAGTGAACTGATTAAAACAAATACAAAAAAGAGACAAATATCTCTCTCCTACGTATACCATATATGATCCGTTTGTATGTGCTAAGACCTGATAATGGGACGGATAAAGGCACATCTTCTCTGCATGAAAGGACAAGCCCCACCATGTGCATGAGTTGTCCTCACGATATAAGCCACATAACACTTAAGGGATTTTCCCTTTGTATCTGGCACTACCCTTAAGGGAGGCATTTTCTTTTTTACACACATGCACACTTTCACACCATTTTGTCGTGACTGCCTCATCTGTGGAGCACTGATTAGAGGCTAAAATAAGAAATCGGAGGTGTTGATGGTGGCAATAAAATGCACAGACGAAACGTATTCAGTCTGTTTTTTTATCTTCACACACACATTGACACTTTCACAATGAAAGTTCAGTGTTAGGGCTCACAAACCTTCACGCATAAGCAACTTCACCTGGAATCCCGCCTGCCAATCAGTGTAATTGACAGTAGTTCCAGGACACGTCACGCTGGGACATTTGTGGTGCTTTTTTTAGAACTAATAAGAGGGCTAGCCACAGGAAAACACCAGGCTTCACACACACGGGAGATCAAAGACATGAGCAATGGAAGGGTAGCAGAGGGAGACAGGGGAGGTGAGAGTGGAAAAAGACAAGGATGGAGGCTGGAGGTAGGATAGAGAAGATGCGGGGAAGAAGATGGGTGACACAAGGGAAGATGCTGCTCAATGTGTCTGAGGATCTCCTCCCAGGCAGAGTCCAGATGCATCTTTTATTAAAAAAAAACACTTTACTCCTATATCGCAAATAAAATCTAATAATAGTCCAAAACCACTATAAAGGACATACTCTCCGCTAAAAGTGCTAATGGCAACTTCAGGACTTTGACTAAAGGTGACAACGTTATTATAAAGCTACTATAATGTTTAGCGTTAAGCTAATGTGCTAAACCACAGTAACACTTTAGAAAGGGTTATACAGTAACTGACTTACATTGAACAGCAATACAATTTGGTAACATGAGTTAAGATAACTTACAGGACACATCAGACCAACTGTGTTTTATCGTTCATGAATTACACTTCTGCTGGGCAATAGCAGGACTCTCAAAGGGGATTTTAAAATAATTCATATTTTTTTATAAAACTGAAAAAATCCTACATTTTCCCTTAAATCAAATTTAAGATGACGCCATTTATGGGATGGTGTTTACGATGAACTGTCAGAGTAAAAGAGAAATGCAGTCATTATAAATCTACAGGACCATTAGACAGACTGAGCAGCTAATCTAAATATGACTGGGTTATGAAGTGGACTCTCCCATGGCAGATGTTATATCGAATTACTCAGTAATTAGATGAGTGTGTCTCTTTTGCTCAGTAGTGTTTTCCCTTCAATGTTGTGTCGAAGTGAGTTGGAAAGTGTAGAGTAAACTGTGTGCAAATGGTAGTTGTGTCATAGCATTTAGAAGAAAAGAGTAGTAATGTGACTTACTGGACATCCTGAATGGATCCGGCTATACAGTGGAAACGCTCAGGCACAGTCTTCCATTCCTTGGACATTTTCACCATGCCCCCAGCGTCCAGAACACCGTAACCAAACAGGTGGTTGAACTCCAGACCGACGCCGTTCCTCCTCCACTGGTGGACCTCGTCATGGAGCTGGTTCCTCTTGGAGGTCAGGACTGACAGGTGCTGCATGTCTCTCCATGTCAGGTCAGGGCTAACGGGGGGGGGGGGGGGAACAGTCATCAATGTGCAAAAGACTGAGGCAGGGGGATGAAGGAAGGACTTAGTAATGGAGAAGAGAAGAAAGTGTAACAAATAACTAGTATATATAAAATGAAATAATGTAACACATTTATATTTAATGGCTTTGCATTTCGTCCATGCTTTCAGTTATGTAAACTTCATAGTGTATGTACTGTAAGCAGATGGTGGACTTTGTCTGTGTCTCCCTCCATTATCTGGCTGTGTTTAGTGACAGCTTTGTTCTGGCTGACTCACTGACTCCTGCCATTGGTTCAAGTGTGCTTGGGCAGTAAAAAGGCCGTGCAGTCGTCCTAACAGCCTTGTGTGTTATTTGCCATCGGACAGGGTGAGCATCCGCTCCTCCCAACAGCAACATCATTATTGTGTGTGCAGAGCAAACAGGGTTTCTTTGCTCAACTCCCCTAACTGGTGTCAGTTAATGGCAGCAGAATGTAGTCAGCCTGTAATGTGAGAAATGAAGTGTCTGAGAGAAAGGAAAGGCTCTCCTCTGGGATTTGTGAAGCACTAATTCTCCAGGTTTTAGATTTATCATATTCGTTTGATTAGGTGTGGGTGGGTTTACTTAAGTGGCATATATTTTCAATTATTTTGTTATCCACAAGGAACAATCTAGACTGAATTCACAAGGATTATAACATAAACTCCCACTTGTAAAACAGTGTTATAATGGCACTATTGACACACATCAATAAAAGAAGCTTTGCTATCACCATTTAGCCTAGTACAGTTTCCAAGTACTGCAATGTGTTTTATCATTCCAGTCTCTCTACTACAGAGCTAGCAATGAATACAACATACTGTAAACGCTGAGCTCAGCGTAGCAGTGTTTCAACTCTATTTTTCTAGCCTCGTACTCAGACATAAAGAGCAGTGCACGAATGATGATTTGTGTCCTTGGCACAAGTATGTACTTTGTGGGCAACACAATAAGTGCTGTTTTTCTTTCATTTAGTTGATGGTTGTGATAAATAAGCAAAGCATGTGAAGAACTGATTCATGCTTTTAAGGAGTTCAGAGACACGGAGAGAATAAAGGATCTGAGAGTGGAGATTGACCGAGGAAGTCAGATGCATCAGTGCGGTATTAAAGCTCAAGGTTGAACTTCAAAAACACAAGCAGTTCCTGAAGGAGTAGCATATAACATTGTTCTATTATATCTCACATCTACATCTTGTGGTTTAAAGCATGTCACTGCAGTGTTCTGCATTCCAGCATACAGGGATCAAACATGGGATGTATTAATGTCATTAATCACAAATAGTACAACTATAAAAGATGTTTGTAGTACATACTTCGCCTCAATAGCCAGAGCAAAGACACCGGCGGCCTCTGGAGCTGCTGCTGATGTCCCGGAGTGACGCAGCGTGCAGTTTCCATACAGGTCTGTGGTGGCCTGAAATAACCCAATCACAGTATTGTTAGTCACTACCGGCTCTCCCCTTCACGCTCCGGCAAATGTACATTACACTATTTTCTTCAAATGAAAAGAACATACACAACACTCCGTCTTTTCTGAACCCCCTCCCCCTAATGTTCATGCAATCTTTAAGCAACTATCTCAGACATTCAATAAAAATGTTCCCAGAAAGCATTTTCATTCTACGGATTTGTGCTAAATCGATATAATCCTCTGGCTTTATTTATTTATACGTTTTGGAAACTATTTTGAAAAAGATAAACAAAAGTGCAGTGTACTTGGCTGAACTGTATACACTCATCAGCAGACGAGTCATGCTTGTATTTACTGAATAATCATTTGATTATGTAATTTGGTGCTTAATTAGAAATGATAACAGATTGACTGGAATTAGAGTGGAAACCCTAGGGAAGATCTGTGGCTCTGTCAACAGCCAAAGGTGATTTGCATAATCACAAACACAAACACTGCTGCTTTTGTACACTGGGAAATTGTTTTTTTACATCAGTATGCTATGGAGTGTTGGTCTTTAATCTCGATGGGTCCATGCTACGAGAGCATTCCTTTTCCTGACACGATCCTTCAAGGTCAACGTATATTTTCTGAATACAAAGAAGAAGGCACAACCTGTCTTGCATTATTTGCCTCTCTTTTCAGAGATAGTATACTCCCATCCATTCCTTCTACAATCCTTCAAGTTAACGGTCAAATAGCCAAGTTACAGATCATTGTGTATGCTAAGGTCAGTCATTCAATGTACTTTGATCTCTTCTGATTGATTTTGTTACTTGTCTTCAACAGAAAAAAACCACTTTAAGTAACCCTAACAACCTCATATAAGAGAGCCTTTAAAAACATGTTCCTTCTTATGAAGCATCTGCTACGACCTGAATGCCCTGATCAACACAGTATGCCAGCTGCTCTGAGCATCTACAGCAAAATGATGCATCTAGACGTCCAGAAATGTAATCACAGAAAAAGCTATTACTCCACCTGAACCTCTATTTTTCTAAAGCAGACAGCAATAACAGCTTCTTAAGCTATATACCTTGTCTCGTCCAATCTCCCAAAAGGCCAAGAATACAGTACTTGTTGGCCAACTGAAAAGGAGCTATTTACAGATCAGTCTATCTTTGAGAGACATAAAAGGTTACATAGCATTGAGTCGTCTTTAAATGCTAAGAGTGCACGTACCCAATGAAAAAGTCAACTTCTGGGGCCATTGAATATCAGAAATCTTTGATAAACTTTACATAGATTACTTAAACATTTATCTGCTTAAAGAAAGGCACACTCACGACGCCGGCCTCTGGGTTCCTCTTGCGTCCGTTGCTGAACGTGGATGCCAGGGTGGAGGAGCAGCTCTCATCGTACAGGGCGGTGCGTCCGTCATTGATGGCTGAGTTGATGGAGATTGTCCACATGCTGGAGGCATAACCGTCACAGTTGCAATCGTCATAGCTACCACCATCTCCCGATGCCCACACATAGATGCTGCCTTTTCCTCCGCGCCCCTAGAACCACATGATCATCATCACAAAGCTTAGTTGGACATACATGGGTACAAATAACTGTTTGGGATTAAAGAGCTTAACCTGACTTTAACTATAGTATGTATCAGTAATTGCCAGTTAACAATTATGCAAATGATCAGAGACCAAATTAGAATAACACAGCTAGGACAGATACAGCCACTTCAAAAATGTTATGTTATATATTATATAAAAAAGACATATAATTAGGAAACTATCAATCAATCAATCAAATCCTACTTACAAAGCTAACAAAACATGTATTTGTTCAGTCACTTCATTGGCTGCTCTCATAGACTTTAAGATGCTTAATATGTGGGCTTCTACATATAATGACTCTCTAAAATCCAATCAGACTCAGTTACAGGTTGCGGTTGTACGAAGAATAACATGTTTGGTGGGTTGAAGGCTTTATTGTCTTTTTTTGGGAGGAGGGGAAAGACCTTGGGAAATTTAAAAGGACACTGAAAAAAGAACAGCTGCTCCATACAATACAATCATGCAATAATTAAATCGGTAATATCAATGTGTAGGAAAAAGACAACGGTCATTATGAATTTGTAGAATTAAAGAAGACACGGATACTGATTCAATCAACTTGATTTTCTCAGGTCATTTCATAGCTGATGGCAAAAACCTGGCCCCTTAAAAGTTGTCAGTTAAATCTTTAAATCATTCTCAATAACTGTAAACAAATAGGGACACACATTCGGTCCTATCTAATAGTTAAGTTCATCTCTTGCTTGTTGCAGCATTCTGAGCATATCAGAGCTGTTTTGTCTTTGTAAAGTACCCAAGGCATTAAACAAATACAAACATGTATATCTTTTCTGTAACTCCTTTTTGCAATAAATAGCTTTTGCAGATTTGAACACAGTAAAATGCCATTTTTGTTGCTGACAGTGCCTTGAAACATGATACAACTGAGGCTCAACGCAGAGAGCATCCTCTTCACCTAATGCTGCACCTGTTTCTACAAAAGGCCGACCGTTTCTCTACAGAACAAAAGATCAAGTGGAGGAAGAGTGCCATGTCCTTCCCTTCACTATGCTTATTTATGTCGCTCTCCATTTGAATAGCAAAGACAAGTTTGAGCATCGTTGAGCTCACGTAAGAGCTTCAGGCCTTCTGTGTTCTACACAATCAAAATAAAGTGCTTTTAATTTTGCACGGCATTCTATTTCATTTATTTCCATTATTGGTGGCAATTTGCAAAACCACACAGTTATGTTTAGGATGCAGACTTGAAGCCACTCTGTGTGACTCAGTTGTTTATATAGCAGGATGTGCTTATTCATTTTAATTCTTTAATTTGTTGCACAGTGTAGTCTTTAGCATAAACAATAGCTCATGTAAGTGATCATTAGAATGTGAGATGCTTGAATAGTTGTGTTGATCAGAGTTTACAGTTAGCTTGGCTCCCACTCAGCTAGCCTGCCTGAGATGCGGTCATTTCAACACAACGCACACCTGCCTGCAACACAGCGCATAATGACTAATCAAGCAGGAAATTGGCAATAGCAATGTTAGCATGACAGCTCTGTGTGGTGTGGGTGTGAAAGAAGACTCCTCTTCAACCAAAGGGCCTACGTTAAGCCCCTGTATCACCTTGCTGGAGTGTCCTTGAGCAAGACCAGCACGAACAGTTCCATCAACCCTGCAAATACGTTCTGACTTTTCGTTTTGGAGGGGGAAATGGGTTATTAATGAGAAACATATTATTGTAGAGTAAGGAGTAGTGTAACACATTAGGGATGCTATATTGGATTGACTACCAAATGCATCCCTATTCTCTAAATCAGGGGTGTCAAACTCAAGGCCCCCGACCTCATTTTATGTGGCCCGGAAGAGCTTGCAAAGAATATAATATACAATACAATTGGTGTAATTGTTTAATATTTGCTTTCAATGATTTGCCCTATACTTCTGCTTTCAGACGTAGTTATTTATGAAGTTATTACCAGAACTGATAATAATCCAATGCAGAGCCAATCATGTCATATAATACAATATTTCATATTATATATTTATATATGTACATTTATATAGTCTTAAAGTTACAACCGGCCCTTTGAGTGCAACCATAATGCTAATGTGGCTCACAATGACATTTAGTTTGACACCCCTGCTCTAAATGAATCTGGATAAGCTCGAAGGAAAGCAACAAAGACCTTTTTTATCTTCGTGTCAGTAGTGAGGAGCTTTACTGTCATGGCAATTGGGTTTAAGGACATAACAATGACAAATAATGAATGCAAGCTAATTAAGCAGACTTTGTAGATGGCGAATAGATCCAATTGGAAAATATTCACACAATTTACAGCTTTCCTTTTTGGCACATTATTATATAACCCTCTGCACAGCGGGTATGACGTAGCCTCACCTTGTTAACTCCGTCAGCCATAGCCTGCAGCGTGAGCTCTCGGGGTCCGTCCACCGTCTTCCCGTCATCGGTTGGTCCCCAGCTGGCGCTGTAGATGTCAATCACCTGGGGCATGTGGCTGATTGATGACGCCTCAATGATGTCAGTCATAAAGGGCTGGTCCAACATCCTGATACCTGAAAGGGCAATTTCTCCATAAGAATCTGATAGCAAAATGATGGCAACTTGCGGTTTGATATATTGCTAATCCTCCAAGAAAGGTAAGGTAGCTATAAAGGGGTGATTTACATTTAATTAAAACCTTTCACAGCTGGCTAGGTTCTGATTATATACCGTCAGCACAATACAACAACATCAAAGCCTTTAACGATAGCAAAAGATTGATGTCCGCTTTATTGAAGCACACAAATCAAGCAGTCAATACTCATTCTCTTTTTACTGTCTTTACTGATTTGTACTGTGACTCCCAAGGAAGATCCATAAAAAACTAAAACATAGAGCTTAATGTTGTTGTCTTGTTGCTATGAGGACTCCAACTGACCTCTGCAGTCATTTGCAGTAATGCTATGAGGTAAACGGTTTAAATGTGCTCCAATACCAAACAATGTTCTTCCACAGTAACATATATAATACATGATGCGTACACAGTAAAGCACCATCATCATCATACCTTTGATCCCTCCATCGTACCATTATAGAGAAATGTTATGTTCTATCATTGCTAACTGCTCATTGTCATTCCTCTCACTGTCCAAACTGCAGCTTGAATATGATACACACCTGCCACCTTCGAGTTGTAGGCGACTCCCACGCCGCAGATGTTATTGTTGGCTGCAGCAGAGACCTCTCCAGCACATCGTGTGCCGTGACTGATGAGAGCAAAAAGCAGAGAATATACTTAGGAGGTTCTGCATGAATTTGCATGAATTTACAAATGATAAACTGTGGTTTAAATTGAGATGAGATTTCTTGGTAAATATGCAACTTCTGCTTTTGTTGACTTACAACCAGTCTGAAAAAGTGAGGTTTAGCATTTTCTGTAGCCATAAATCGAATCAAATAATCATGAAAATACTGTGATTTGAAGAACGTTGGCTCATAGAGAGGCAATGAGATTTAGACTTCCCCTTATCGAACATTCATCCGAGTCCGAATGAATATGTTTGCACATATTAGTGTTTTGTGTGCACCATGTGATGTGTCTATCCCTCCATCCTTCCGCTCGCTACAGGGACACTGCAGAGAGTCAACCCCTCTCTCCCAGCATGCTTTGCTACAGACAGGCAGCTATTTATAACAACCAGCTGATTAGCCAGCGAGTTGTGCCCGACAGTCAGCAACTGCTACACTGGCAAACCCAAATACTCCCTTCTCACTCCCACACAGATACACACACACACACACACACACACACACACACACACACACACACACACACACACACACACACACACACACACACACACACACACACACACACACACACACACACACACACACACACACACACACACACACACACACACACACACACACACACACACACACACACACACACACACACACACACACACACACACACACACACACACATATATATATAGATACATGTGAGCAGATGGAGGCACGGTGGAGAAGGAGAGGCGGAGAAAGAATATATTCCTCTTTGTTCCTCTCTCCGACATGTGTTGCCGTGGCAGTGGATCACCGGTGTGATTGGGAGATTCTAGGCAGATAAGACACTATCAGACAGAAGGTCAATGTGAACACTGAGAGGAGGCTAGACGTGTCCTAGTTGTCCTTTATCTAGCTTATCTCCTCCAAGTGAGCGGGTCAAAATAGATATTATGTTTTCTATTGTGTTGTGCCGGACCGCAGCTCTGTTTATGCTGCACCATTATGCCTTAATGGAACTATGTGAAGAGAAAATCAATATAGGAGAGCTACCAGACTCCAGGGAGAGCGTGCAAGTGTGCACATGAAAACACACTGCCTATGTTTATATATGGATAGGGGTCGGCTGGGTGAGCTTTACCTGTTGAACCAGTCGTCTGTGTACCGGGGAAATGGGAACGGGTCATTGCTGCTGAAGTCATAGCTGGCATCGGCATTCTGAAAGGACCAAATGGATGCATTTACAAAAACAACATCATCGAGACAGAAAAACAAAAGGAGAGGAATCAGAGAGGATAATTTCATGGAGAATCGGGATGGATTTTTCCAAAACATGGCTTCCTAGTGTGAAATGCTGATGCTTATGTATAAGTTACCCTGGACTATAACTCACCCCCTGGGCAACCAGACAAAACTATAGCTCATGTTTTATTTTCTCTGGCAGAGGCTTCTGGCACTATGGACAGGTGGTTATACACTTTTGAAAACAGTTAAAAAATAAAAATCCAGTTTTAGCCAATAAATCTCCATAAAACCTTCACACCATAACTTTAATACGACAGACCAGTAATAAATGTGTTTTGTTAAAAACGTTTTTCTAGAGAAGTTAACAGAAAAAAACTCAGCTCAAATATAACTACAAGTCTTTACTCTACTCTGCGGCTCTGCTGGAATAATGTGTGGTCACAGCGGGGATTTCTAGCTGAGAAAATAATGGCCCAATCACTGCCAGCATTTAATTCCACATGGCCAAAAGTAATAGGATAAGAACGAACAGCAGCGGAAAAGCTGGAGAAACAAGACGCAGGAGAGACATATCTGCCAGAGAGACATTATACAGTCAACATAATTCCCAGACACACAGTTGGATTCAAGATTCTGCAGACATCTTCGGGAAAGTCTAACAGTTATTGCTCTTTCTGTACAACACTTCCAAAAGACATTCAGGCTATTGCAATCTGCTCTAATCTCCCCTATACCTGTCACTCATGTCCCTTGGAGTGGTATCTATTTTGCCCTGTAACCCAGTAACAGGTGCTTTGTTTGGTCAGAGTATGGAGAAGCCACAGCCGGGGTCATTAGCCATAGAGCTGAACACATCGGATCAATCTTGGCAGCCGTTTCCACGAGCTCGCCTGACAGCTCTGCTGGCTGACATTTAGACGAGATGACTCAGTCGGTGACAAAGAGAGAAAGCAAAACAGCAAGACTTACTGACCCAATGGAGAAACACTGTAATTATCAGGATGTGGAGCAGGTGACTCCGAGAGGAAGCAATGCTTACGGCGACAAGGGCTTTCTGACGTAGAGGTGATTCTGTGACTGTTTAAAGAGAAGTGAGGATAAATATGAAAAACGAATGCCAACTGTTTCCCTCATAAGCGATTACTTGTTCACTTTCTTTGTCTTTTTCTTTCTTGGAGAGTTATAAGTGGTACAGCATCAGCAGTGTAGCTGGTTAAACATTTAAAAAATCCAAGAATAGGCTTAAAATGTTTCTTATCAACAGAGAGCTGATGTGTAAATGGAGAACATGCTAGTCCCCATACGGGATTTGTGCTCAAGTTCCTCCTTCATTAAATGGAGTGAAAAGTGCTGAGTCCCGGTAATAAATGACACAGGGGTATGTCCATGAATCCCTCGCTGTGCTTCACAAGCTCATATCCCCTGCTATCAATCAGACTCTGTTCTTCCTCTGCTGTCCTGTGAGCAACCATGGTCGTAATGATGGATTGTCCCCAGCTTCAGACACCTCACCTTTCCCTGGAAACCCTCGTCTGTTCACCTTTCTGGGAGCGAGTAGTACTCCAAAGATCAAAGACTCAAAGCTGCTACGTTTTTTGTAAAACAGTATATAGAATAGCATCCTATAGATAAGGTAGAAACATATGTTTAAGTAGAATTAACTAAGGAGCTGTCCTTTTCAATTTAAATGATTTTACTTTCCTTAAATATTTCAAGTTTCTGCCTATTGCTACTTCTAATCCACCACATTCACCACTACACAGGGAAATAGTGCATGTTGTAATCCATTACATGTATCTACATTTGTGATATTGGGCTATATAAATAAACATTGATTGATTGATCTGAGGGCTGAAGTTACTGGTTTAGTTGCAGTTTTAGCTCTTGCATAATAGATGCATGCATTTGTTTTATAGCATGTTAGCTATATTTGGTAGTGACAGCTTGGAGAGACACAGTGAAGGCAGTGGGGAGAATGACGTTATGACATGATGTCTGTGAGTTATTATTATCAGTTTTACTAAACAGTGATTATCTTCCTTCATACTTCTAAGATTCATTTAATTGATTTAAACAAACAAAGGAAAACACTATCTATTATTCTCTCCCATTAACAATCTCCTAGATTTAGCTTGTGGCCCTTTGGAGATGATATTTCTGTACTGATTTTGAATGTACCTAAAATGATATGTTGTTATTCTTATACTTTTAGTTAGGTACAAATCGATACTTCTGAAACTCAAAAGGCACATATTTTAAATCCAGAGTAAAGCCTGTCATGGTGTTGGGTATGTTTTTAATTCCTGAAGCACAGACAAAACATCCCCTCTCTTAGGGCCATTCATCATGTTATCATGGCTGATTTCAACTGTCCTTTGGAAACTGATAAAGCTAATCTGTAATCTAGAGAGCAGAAGCAGGATTTCTGCATAATGTGACTTTACAACATCAGGAGGATGCGTCCCCAGCTGACCCAGAAAGCGACGCAGGTTCTGGTCCAGGCTCTAGTCATCTCACGCCTAGACTACTGCAACTCCCTCCTGGCTGGTCTACCTGCATGTGCCATCCGACCTCTGTAGCTCATCCAGAATGCAGCGGCTCGCCTGGTCTTCAACCTTCCTAAATTCTCCCACACCACGCCGCTCCTCCGCTGCCTTCACTGGCTTCCGGTAACTGCTAGAATCCACTTCAAGACAATGGTACTTGCGTACCATGCTGCGAATGGATCTGGCCCTTCCTACATCCAGGACATGGTTAAACCGTACACCCCAGCATGTGCACTCCGCTCTGCATCAACCAAACGGCTCGCTGCACCCTCGCTGCGAAGGGGACCCAAGTTCCCATCAGCAAAAACACGTGGATTTGCTATCCTGGCTCCAAAATGGTGGAATGAGCTCCCCATTGACATCAGGACAGCAGATAGCTTACACACCTTCCGGCGCAGACTGAAAACTCATCTCTTTCGACTCCACTTCGAGCGATATAACTATTAACAAAGCACTTATATACTAATAAAGGGCTGGCTTATCTAAAGCCAGTTGAGTAGCACTTGAAATGTTTTTGCTCTATGAAGCCTGATGTACTTATATGATTCTGTTTTCTTCAAGTTTGTATTTTGTTGGTCGAACGTACTTATTGTAAGTCGCTTTGGATAAAAGCGTCAGCTAAATGCAATGTAATGTAATTATGTAATTATGAGAAAGTCCTTTTGCAAGATGCATTAAAGTCAAAGGAACATCAGAGAAACTATTTGACAAGGTCCGAGCTGACAGGGAAGCTGGATACTTTACATCTGCTCTTGGAACAGCGATTGTGAACATGATGTTAAGATGTTTCTGTTGCAGCGTACGATGAGCTTCTGGGAAAATAACAACAAGTCCTCCAACTCATACGACCAAATAGGCCGATTGTTCAAGCGCTTAATACGTCCTATAATTACGTTTTAAAGTGTTCGCCCTCGAGTGCTCCCGTTCAATGCTAACGTTACAGATGGTCGTTTATTCACAAATAACCCTCTCTGTAAAATCCTAAATTGTAGAATAGTTTGGCCATTAAAATGCTTTTTGATTAGATTTCTAGCGAGAAGTGTATATTGTACTTTTAGAATCCACGTCCAGTCGATATGTAGGATCTATAGTTTGATAGATATTACGAAGATGATTTGAGGTATGCGGCAGCCTCCATGTAAAGTTACGGGTTGAAAACAGTATTTCCGGTCTCTACGTTTTCATAATAAAACCAATAATCAAATGATTTAACAGTGATATCTGCAGTACTCATCAACTAAAAAACATCAGTTTATCCTTGTTAATTATACGACATTTGTTGGTTTAAATTGTGTACAATGCTTTTGTGTTTTTCCCATAGGTTTTTCTCTTTCGATTCTGACACCTTTCTTTTTTCAGAGGTTTTGATAGGCTAAAACATCGATTTTTTTTAGCCGCAATGCATGCTGGGATATGGTGTTTATGCGATATGAAATTAAATAATACTATAAAATAATACTTTATTCAGAGTGTTCTTGCTTTTCTCTTTGGAAGTCATCACATAACGGCATTGTAATACACGGTTCGGCTGCATTAAATATTACATATCTGCCGTAGATATTTATTTATAGAGCCCTGATCAGAAGACCTTTTGACAAACTGTAAGAAATGCCGACAAAACTGAATATGTGACGTGGATCATAAATATATTAGCAATTAAAAACATCTTCCATTTCTTTTCACACAATACGTCTCCTTGCAGTATCAACACTAATTCGGCTGACTTTTATATTTGATCCAATTGGTAGATAGGTTATATTTACACCATAACAGTGCACAGCTACGGAGCCCTGGAGGGTTCATAGAGAGAAAAATAAATAAAACGTGGCCACGTTTTACTTTCTCGTGCGCACGAGTTACTAAAGTGTGCGCACGAGTTAATAAAGCGTGGCCTCGTTTTATTTAAATTGAGGGATTCCTGTCCGTGACTCACAGTATCTGCTGCCCACAGCTGTTTTATAGAAGGAAAACCTCCTTCACTTTATGAAATCTCAGCGGGACCAGTGGCCTGTACTACGAAGCAGGATTGGCTATTTACACTATTCATTCATGAAGTATGATGCTGCGCTGTCAGCACGCGTCTCCATGTTTGTGATTGGTCAAATGTTGCTAACCCCGTCCCTTTCACATGAACGCGCTCTCAGCCGGACAGAGAAACCCTGGTTGATTTACTGAGTTGATAACCAGCTTCGTAGGACCGCTTATCGACATCGCGTTTGTTAGGGTCAGTTAAGCCGGGTAAATCGAACATATTCAGGTCCAGGGTCTGTTGAACTGGCTTCGTCGTACAGGGCACTGGAGGCAGTAACGTGTAACTCAGCAGAATCTGAGAAGAGCAGCACCAGCTGCAAAGAGCTGTGCCTTTTACTGTTTAATTCACTGCGTTTCCCTTCATTAGAACCGCTGAATAGAGATCGAGGCTGCTACGTTTAACCACACACACCTATACACACATCGAACTACCAGAGTATTCCCCCTCGCTTTATGAAGGAGATGTCCTGTCACCGGGGCGCATGATGTGTGTGTGTGTGTGTGTGTGCTCAGCTCCGCTCTGTGTGCGTGTTCGTGTGTATCCGACACCACCGGCATTTGTTTTCAAATTACCACGAACAGTACTTTAAACAAATCTGGTTCCCCATAGTTAAGTGTATTCCCAAGTGAAATAAATGTGTTTAATCTTAATCTCGATGTGCTATAGTCCTGCCGGAGTGCACCGGAACGAACGATACTATCATAAACAAATGCCCCCCCCCCACACACACACACACACACACAAAACGAGGCCATGCTTTATTAACTCGTGCGCACGCTTTAGTAACTCGTGCGCACGCTTTATTAACTCGTGCGCACGCTTTAGTAACTCGTGCGCACGAGAAAGTAAAACGTGGCCACGTTTTATTTATTTTTCTCTCTATGAACCCTCCAGGGCTCCGTACACAGCTGATAGAAAGGGATTTTATGTAGTTTTTAAAGATATTATTTACTGAACTACCTTTCCAACTCCTCATGCAGTTGACTGTTACAGGTCTATACAGGTTCATAAGCTTCAAATCGAGAGACTGAAACTGTATTTTCCTTTACCGTTCTGTTTTAATTTCACAATAAAGTTGATAGTCATATTATGTTTGATATTATTATGTTGTATTAACTACACCACTGTTTTTTTAACCCGCACCGCCTAGTGGTTAAAGCACGTTATTGAATGTTGTTGTTGAATAAACATTGTATTTGATGAAAACATTTCAATATTACATACAAAATTGGGGGAAAGTAGAAGGCATGATAGAAATATAGAATAGAAAATATCAAGAAGATACTGTAGTGATCTCTACAATAAAACAGTTTAGTGCAGGACGTCCAAAGATATTAACAGGAGGATGTGCAAAACAGACAAACTAATAAGGCTGTATTTAAACATGAAAGAATATTTTAAGTTAAGGTCTTCTTTTGAATAAGAAAAAAACGTTGGTGTTATCCACAGATAAATGTGAAGTCTGACAAAGTACTTAACGTCCAATATATTGCATAGTTTATTTTTGGCACCTTCCCTGAATTCTGGACCCGTCCAATTCCAGTTTTGGAAAGTCTGCCGTGGTTCCATTCCATTTCATAGAGCTGTTACGCTCAGCGTAACCTTGTCGCACTGCCACTCCAACATCCAATCACAGGGCTTGATGACTAATCATGGGGTTTGGGTGGCGGGTGGCGCAGTGGTCTGTGCATCCGATCATCAGATCAAGGGGGAGTGCTGGGGAACTCCAGTTCGAAACCCGCTCTTGCCGCCACTGCGTCAGGCCGTTGTGTCCTTGGGCAAGACACTTCACCCGGATTTGCTCCTGTGGGTATTGTCCACAGTACATGTATAATACTAATGTGTACCTGTAAAAGCGCCTCGATGACCTCGAGGCGTGAAGATGGACGGTGTGGCGCAGTGCGCTGTGCAATGATCATCAGATCAAGGGGTGAAACCCGCCGCTGCTGCGTCTGTAAAGCCGGTGTGTCCTTGGGCAAGACACTTCACCTGAACTTGCTCCTGTGGGTATTGTCCACAGTATCTGACCATTGCATGTATGATATATGTGTAATGTGTGTATATGTAAAGCGCTTTGAGTCATTGAAAAAGCGCTATAATAAATGTAAGGAATTATTATTATTTGTTTGTAAAGCAAGGCGGATGTTGTAGTCCCAAACGATAGCTGGGGATTCTGGGTAGAGTAGTGACTTCGGAAACTGTGGTGTCGAAACTCCTAAAAAACGATTTGTTTCTCTGAATCGAAGGTTAAAAACACAAAAGCATTGTACACAATTTAAACCAATCAATATTGTGTAATTAACAAGGATAAACTGATGTTGTTTAGTGGATGAGTAATGCATATCACTGTGTAATCATTTGACAGTGAAGGGAATATATCCGGTTTTATTATGAAAACGTCGAGACCGGAAAAACTGTTTTCACCCACGCTAACTTTACATGGAAGCTGCATAAACGTTATCCTGGCGAGACCTCAAATCATCTTCGTAATATCTATCAAACTATAGATCCTACACATCGGCTGGAAGTTGATTCTAAGATCATACACTTCTCGCCAGAAATCGAATCAAAAAGCATTTTAATGGCCAAACTATTCCACAATTTAGGATTTTCCAGAGAGGGTTATTTGTGAATAAACGTCCCTCCGGAGCGTTTGCAATGAACTAGAGCACCTCTAGTGGTCGTGTAAGAAACAACATACACTTTAAAACGTGTCTCTGGGTCGTAATAAGTGCATGAACAATCGGCCTATATGGTCGTTTTTTTGTAGGAGGACAGGCTGAAAAATAAATCTTTTAGAAACGTTGACTCCTCTCTGTATTACTCCCTCTCTTCATACCTCATTCACACAAAAGCAACATATGAGATCAATTTATTGTTAGTGTGACATCATAAAATGTTGTCATGGTAACTTCCCTGAGTGTAATAACAATTGCAGACAGAATAAAAAACCTGTCACCTGCCGATCAATGCTGTGGTTACTTCGAAATCCTCAGAATATTGTAGTAGCTAAACACAATAGCAGTATTGATCAGGTGCTGGCAAACTTGGAGATGGAAGGAGTAACTGCACACTCATAGCTCCGTAGCTTCAGGAATAAGGTAAAATCTTCATCACGATTTTATTACAAAGAAATTAATCACTGATAGTTATCATTTATTAAAACTGTTAAAGGTAGGAGGAACAAATAATACAGTTTATCTGCTATTAAATCTGCCGTATATGTTTTTATTTGTGCAAATAAATATTCAAATATGCCATGAAATTGAACTGGCAAGCTATGAATGTCTTATCTCAGGCCAACTAATTTTCCCAATCAACAAACCATACCAAAATATATCTTATTAAAGGTCGTCATCACACCAAATAGGAAGTCCTGAAATAAAAAAAGGCTGTGCTTGTCCAAAGCTGATATGCATGTACACGTAAACATCCACAACCACATGGCAGATGTCACATAAACCCAATATTGCATATATTTTTTTAATGTAATAAGACTGCTGATAGGAGGTCTTTGTGGATCTGCGAAAAACCATGGCGACGGTAACAAAAACAGGATTACATACAGTGTCTCTCTCGCTCACTCACACACAAATACACACAAGATCTATGCACAGCGTGATCCATCACTCCAGTAGAGCGTGCTCCTGCATCACCCCAGCTGAGGCTGAGTGTTATTTTTGGGGCCAAGGCTCATCTCTGTTCACAGGCGAGAAACATGCAAAGGCAGGCAGACATAGTGCCAAGAGTACAGACTGATGCACACCGGGAAAAAAACCAACTATTATGCAAGCCACATTTAAAAGGATCTCAGTGTGCAAATGAGCTGAGGGGGAAAAGCATAACAGAGAGCACACTGTACTCGTGTAATCTTTAACACCTTTTTCCAACAATATATTAACAAAAAGAAAAAAAATGGGTCTGTCTTAATAAGAAAATAGACGTATTTGTCCAATGTTTTGAGGCAAACTAATCACATAACCCAGTCTGTAACAACAACCTTAGGCACCCTGCAAGGTTTGTATTTAAACATCCTGGATTCAATACAACAGCAGTCGTGCTGACGAAGCTGCATATTTTATAATCAAATCGCACTAAGCCTTCTTCGCTTCCTTATTCCATTAAGCAATCCTTCTTGTCCTTTAAGGCTTTATCAGTATTCTGGAGATAGAGCATCACATTATGCAGCGCCAACTACCCTGGCATTATCTCTGCTTGTGACAGATCGGCCTGCCACAGTGCAGTGTGCATTAACATTAAACAGCTTGGCTGGCCGTCTGCCTGCCTCTGCGTCCTCCACGAATACAAGGAGACTCGGCAGCCATGAAGGCAACGTGGAAAGCACCTGTCACTGCCAATGGCACGCCAAAAAAAGTCCATGAAATTCCTCCACCTGAACTCCTGCTTCACTTATGAACAGCACTTCAGAAAATGGAAGGGAAATATGAAATCCAATAAGACTGGAGTACTCACATAATTTGATGCCAGGTCGGGATGTAGATAGTCGATTCCTGAAATGTGATTTTGACATTAATCAGTGATATAATTAAGCCTGAGAGGAGGTGCTTTACAGAGGATACTGTGACCTTCAGTGTCTTCTTCACCACATTTTCATATAGTTTGGTTCTTTACTCAGGAAACAAATAACTTAACAAGAGGCGCTTTCACACCAAGTACTTTTCCCAGGAATAGTTCCCGGAACTTAATTCCCCGGAACTTAATTCCCCAGAACTCTTTAATTCCTGAACTATCTAGTAGATCGTGTTCACACCGGAATAAGTCCCTGAGGGAGGACTACGCAAATGAAGCATGGATGTATAATAAGAACTGGATACAGCGTCGGAGGCGGGGTCTCGTTCTTTCCTATGAGAGCTGCTCATTGGCGCATGAGGACAAAATGGCCCAACTTTTGAGAGAGCGAAACGTCACAGATTACCCATTAGGGCTGTGCGATTATGGCAAAAATCATAATCACGATTATTTGGGTCAATAATTGATATCACGATTATTTTGACGATTATTCATTGACCATTTATTGAACTTTAAAACAAATAATATTTTACCAATAAACAAGATCAACAAATATGTTGGAGCGCACTTCCAAAACCATACTAAACATATATTATTAATATGATAAATAAAAATAAATTAGACCAAAATAAATTAAATCAAATATGATGCAGTGCACTGTCACAACCTACTGAAAACTCCTTAACATATAGCCAACATTTTGGTAAAACATATTCAACATATTCCACTCAGTTAAACGTTGAAGGCTGGCCAACCGTCATGGTCCAGAAGTAACAGGAAATAAATGTTGAACTACAATTTAAGACCAAATAAAAATGTTTTGGCCACCATGGCAAATGCTGGTAGGGCTGCTCATGTCATCTCTTAAAGATTTTTTGCAAGAAACACCAGCCTGTTTACATGGTCTAGTTTCAGAGATGTGCGCAGGCAGGTGACAATATTGCCACCTGTACTGAAGACCCTCAGCCACGCCCCGACACATGGGGTGACGCCGGCCAATCACAAAGCTTTGATGCGTTCAAGTGCATTATTCTGGCACAGGAAGATTATGTTACAGGACATAAAACAGAATATTGTTGTTCTATTTTTAGACACATCTCGCGATCGACTGGTTGGGCACCCCTGGGCTAGACCATAGGTCTGTTGTGGTAGCAAAGTAGTCAGCTGAAGCCACATCTCTCTCAACTTCCCCACGGCATTTGTCATATAGTGCAGGCAGCGCAGACCTGCTGAAATAATACCGAGACGGCATCGCGTAACGCTTGTCCAACGTGTTGACAAGTTGCTTAAAGCCCTGGTTGCTAACAGTGCTAACTGGGCACATATCTTTAGCGATGTGAAATGTAATGGCACCTGTAATATCTCTGTGTCTCTGCGAGCTCGTCGCGTAGGCCGTTGCTCTGTACAATGCGTCCTGAATCGATGACTGTGATGATGTGGTGGATGAAGTCGAGCGGGCATCTGCTTTTTGTTGTATTATTGCCCGGTCGTATTGCACTTTGTGGTTGTATTTCAGATGATTAAAGAGATTGGTTGTGTTAGCGTGTGGTGCCAACACAACCTGGTAACAAATCCTGCACTGTACTTTATTTTTGCTCCACGTCGGACTCCTGAAAGGCAAAGTACTTGCAAATAGTGGAAATAGTTTGACCCTTCTTTTTAACGAGTTGCTGCTCTTGTTCTGACATCTTCGCTCGCGCTGAACACTCACAACACATATCACTCCTACGTGGCCGAGTGGGCTTTTAGGGAGGGGCGAAAGCGCACCCAGCAAAATAATCGTATTTTGTCAATTATGCTGTTTTCATAATCGTCGCAAGCCGTAATCGCGATTAAAATACGATTAATTGCACAGCCCTATTACCCATCATGCCTGGCTGTCAGAGCAGAAGAACCCGTATGTGCGCTCACGGAGCATGCGCCCCTTAAGCCCCGCCCCCGGAGCTGCCACTCTCGGCTCAGTAGAATGAATGGAGACCGAAAATAGATTCGGCTTTTAGTGGATTTTACAACTTTAAGGACCTAATGATTATAATAAGGGCTATAAAATAGTTCATACTGGGTAGTTTATTTAGATTTAAAAAAATTATCCGCTGATTTCCAGACGTCTCTATCCCAATGTTAGTCAATGGGAAAAAGTATTTCTGGGCCCAGTGACGTCACGGACTGATACGGAAATTGTAGTACCGCCGTTTCGACACAACGAATATTTTCATCAGAGTCTGGCGCTCTTCCTCGGGGCTTGAAATGAAGCCGCTGACGTCAATTCTTCTTCTTCTGCTTTGGGTTTACTGGCAGGCCGAAAACAACTTCAGGACGTATACTGCCACCCGAAGTCCCGGAGCAACCCGGGTAAATCGCCAGAACGCCAACACCTCCTCATCACTCCACCGCTCCCACGTTTTATTTTGTGTTGCCATAAGTTAGTCTCTCTCCGTTGGTGCGCTGGGCTAATGCTAATGCTAATAATGCTAATGCGAGCAAATAAAATGGCAGCTTCACAAAAACTTTTTGGAGTTTTACGGACCGTGGTTTGCAATTTGCCCAGCCAATCAGAAATTGGAACCTTTTCCTCCCCAGCAAAGTACCACCTCTCTAGCAGGGACTGAAAAGGGGTGAAAAGGTTCCCGAAAAAAAGTTTGCGTTCCAGATATTTTTGGTGTGAACGCAAAATCCCAGGAACTATCGGAACTAGTCCTGGGAAAAGTACTCCAGTGTGAAAGCGCCTAATGAGTCGATGTATTAATCGATCAACATATAATTAATTGCCAACAATTTGATAATTTGCTACTATTTTCTTGATTTGATACCTGTTTTTTAAGCATTATCGTATTATTTACTTTATTATATTTGTGTATTTTAATCTACTGCCAATTTCCACACCATTTCCCAACACTATACTATCAAAAAGGTCATACACTGATACTGTATATTGCATCTATTTTAACTCCAAAATGTTTTTTCAGAGATATACCGAAAGGATTGAAGATGCTTCATTAGAGTTTGCGAAAATTCCACTACATCTTAGGTTTGACAATTATAAAGTTGGATTTTGAAGTTGGGTTTCGTTGCACAGTGGGGAATAGCTTTAGTTGTATGTCTCATATTAAATCACACTTTGATTCAGTGAATCGCTTTTAACACAGAATGACAAACAATCTAAACGAATGCACTTTACCGAATTGTAGTGGTTACCATACATACTCTTGAAAACTACTTTTTTTCCCATTCCTTATAGATATAAATAGAGTTACTAATCGAATGTGTACGATGAACATATGCATGTATAATTAAGTGTTTTCAGACAGCGCTCAAGGGTAAAACACTTTACACTCACCGTCATCCATGATGGCGACGGTAACTCCTTTGCCCGTGTAGCCCAGTTGCCAAGCTTCAGCCACATTGAGATCCAGCCCAGGGGTCCCGTCTGCCTGGCCCGTGTTTATCTAATCACAGAGGCAATATGGAGAACATCCATGACTCATGGCACCCAGGTGAGCAACATACAAACATTAGTCAACATGGACCATGTGTGTGTGGGAAGAGGAGGCTATGGATAAGGACTGTTTGGGGGTGTGAGAAGGGGGAGTAAATGTCAGCGAGATGAGTGACAGCGAGCTAACCGCAGCGTAAAAGTCACGCTTGCCAGTTAGAGTAAACAAGAGGGGAGGAAACTAGGCGGCGTGAATGCAGCGATGAGGTGGCAAGACTAATTAATGAATGAATAACAACGTTGATTCAGAAAGTAGTGGGGAATATGCTGGCCTCTGAGTAATTAGGGTGGAAGAATAGTGGTTCGAGCTGAAGGTCAGGCTGCATGCAGACTGCTGCTCGGCTGATAACTCACCAGATACCACTGTTTGGTGAATAGAGGGTCACTCATGTTGACTTCAATATCATTGATATCTCTGTAGCCTCGCTTCTGACGATCAAAACCCTCTTGCTCAACGACATTCTTTACCTGGGGTGGGAAAGCAAAATAAATGCCAGGTCAGAGTCAGTTCAGGCAAGAAATTATATCACAAAAACATTTTCTGAAAGGATCATACAAAGGGCAAAATGAAATTGTTAGTGCACAACAGTAACTCGGCTGGAACACGTAAGTAAACTTGAAATAGGACTTGGTATGAGGGTTGAGATGGAGGTTTGTGCTGCTCTGTACGCAGGAAATCATCGAAGCCAGCTGTGCTCTACTGCAGTGGTTCCCAAACGGTGTGCCGCGGCACACTGGTGTGCCGTGAGGCAAGTCTGGGTGTGCCGTGGGATTTTGTGACAACCATACGTTATTATTGCAATATACAACTACACAAAAATAATTATTTTTTTATTTACTATATCAGTACTTTGTAGGTTTATATGTACGTAATCTGCGCGACTTGTGCGTCCACATCTCCACGTGCAGTGCTGCATAAACATGGCTGAGTCAGCGATAACTTTCGAGGGGTGGAGGTATGCCCATTATTTTGAGTTCGTCCAAAGAATAGACAGGAATGTGACGGTGAGGTGCAAACTGTGTCCAGGCCAGCAGCTGTTATCCACTGCTGTAAACACCACGTCAAACCTCAACACACACCTGCAAAGAACACATGCTAAGGTGAAGCTACCGCACACGCTATTTGTTGTTTGTTTATATCACGTAATCTGTTCTTCTTCTCTGTCTTCCGGTTGTTGCCTGTTTTGAATGACAAATACACACTACCGCCGCCTGCTGGTAAGGAAAGTTATTGCCACTCACGCATGTGCAGTTCGTACGTGCTCGGCGAGTAAAGTAATGAGTAAAATAACGAGTTACTTTATGTAGATAGTAACGAAGTAGTGTAATATATTACTTTTTTTAAAGTAATATGTAATATATTAAAAAAAATTAGTAACGACCCCATCTCTGGAGTTGGCGTTCTCTACTCTGATTTACATGAAGAACAACAGGAGGTCACGGCTCTCTGTTGAACAGGACTTGCGAGTGCCCCTCTCCTCAGTGCCACAAAGGATTAAAAAAATCTGCGCGCCCCGACAGGCACATCATGTATCTCACTAATTTGTAAATCGGCAAAATATTTACAATAGCATGTTTCAATGCTGATTGCTGAAATGTTACATTTATAATTTGTAGTTCAGGACCATGGACAATGCAGCTTCCTTGCATTGACAGTTCTCTGTGCTGAATTTCTGCTGAGTTTCCTTTGCCTCATTTTTTATTTTGTGACCTGTCTGGTTTAAATGAGTGTGTTGCTGCTTTGATGAAGCCTAATTTGATAAAGTTTCAAATTAATTTCTGAAATATTTCGTTAATAAATATTTCATGAGTAATATAGTTGTCTTTGTCACATTTTATTTGGCATTAGTAAATAATTATGCACATTTACAGATATTTTACATGATATGAGTGATAACACGTGTTATAAGGGCTATTTTGCACAATAGGTGTGCCTTGAGATTTTTACTTGTCCTTTGGTGTGCCTTGGGCACAAAAAGTTTGGGAACCACTGCTCTACTGTACCATGAAGGCAGAGCATCATGTAAATCAAAAGCCCTATTCTTTCCCTGCTAATCAGAAGGGCTGAAATCAATACACTCCTAATATTTCACTGCCTTCATCGTTGTCAGCATTTGTGGAGAGGACAGCAATCAACAGCAGCCAATACATGTGTCATTTCTCATTTTAAATGGTATCCAATGTACTGTGAGCTTTCATTAAATAGTCCCCCATTCACACGTTAGGAAAAACTGAAGAGGTTAAAGTGAGGTAAAGGAAGTATGAGTCATTACATCTATTAGAGTCTGGCAATGTCTGAAGTATGTTGTACTTTATTACTAACAGTACCTTTCACCAAGGTCACAGAGGAACAATTATATAATTTGAAAGGTTGGATCCTGGAAGGCCCTCTTTTAATAAAATGAAGCACTCCAAACATTTAATGGACACTCATTTTGTTCTATTATCCTACCTTAAATACTGATAATAATTTAATACTAAACAAAAAAGGTATTTTCCAGCTACATTTTGAAAGCATGTCCCTGTGGCTAAATGTTCTTCTTGTGCTCACCATGAGCAAATTCACTGCAGAGTGACGGAGAGAAACAGTCATTGTCCGGTGTGTTTACCACCACAGATAAGAGAGCAGAGCACTTAAGATGGCCTTTTAAAATGGCCAAAGCCTATTCATCCGGACCTGTCTTTTATGGCATACTCTAGAGTCTAGGCAATCGGGATGCACACACACTGTAAAACGACACATCTGTAAGTCCTTTAAATGACAAGTCACTTCTGGGAAAAAATACCTATTAATCTTCTGTCTGGAGGATTTAAAATGGTGAAAACTAATGTATTTTTTTCGTTTTGATTTGGCCTTATGTCACATTTGCTGTTACATAAATGCATTCAGAGGGAAACTACCAGGACTTTCTACAGTGAGGTCTCCCTGCATCCCCCCCTTCTCTCCATCCATCATCATTTTATTCCATCACTTGGCAGGATAGCTGGTATTTCCCTTGAGATGACATGTCATACTGCCCACTCACAACATCAAACAGTGCCTGTGCACCGCCATCACTCGCCGCCTTTGCCCCTTTGCCCACTGCCTGCTCCCAACGCTCCAGTTCACTTCAAATCAAAGAGCTTTGCTGCCTCTCTCCTTTCTCCTTGTCCTTATCCTCCAGGCTTTCCCAGACATGGGCCTTTCAGGGCCAGGGATGCTGCTCATTCGCACAGATCTATTCTACTGTCCACCTTTTAAAGACAGATAGATTGTATTTGTATCAAGTAAAAATAATATGAGAGAAAGGAACCACAGATGGATGGATAGGCCAAGCCAGGAATGCATGAATAGAGGTCTCAATTGAAATCCATGTAGGGTATGTGTTGGAAAAGGACTGCAGAGGACAAGACACATAGAAAAGGAATCCGAGGAATAAAAGGAAAAGCTAGTGGGTAAGTCAAAAGTGGGTCAGCAGGCTCCAGTAATAGAGTTCAACAAAGATCAGGGCTTCTGGGACAAAACATCCATCCATATACATTCAAGGCTTCTGCTCAATTGAGTGTTGACTCCTTTCATTTTTCATTTCAATCTTTATTTCGAACAGATTAAAAAAATAACAAATAAAAAATAACAAATGTGAAAAACAGAATACCGTATTGTTAAAATAATGTATTTATCCACATTCATGATAATATTTATATATTCAACGAAAAAAAAGTCTTCATATTAATAATAATAAAAAATCATATGTGTCCGAAAGGGAGTAGGAGGAAGCAAATGCTTGTTAATTCCCACCCCTTACTTGATCAATGATTGTCCTTTAAATCATTATGCAAGTTATTCCTACTTACATTTATACATACATATACAATAATTTCTCATCTTCAATCACCTCTCTTCATTCTCATAGTTATCCAAAAAAGTGTTTCTGTACATCCTTTTAAACTAAATTATGCTTGTGCTTTGTTTTAACTCCTGCTCCAACCCATTCCATAAAATCACCCCACAGGTTGTTATACTCGTACTTCTCAGAGTTGTTCTAACCTTGAGATGTTTAAAATGTAGATTTCCTCTCAAATTATACCCACCCTCTCTGTCTATGAACAATGTTTTTAATTTCCTAGGAAGTAGATTATGTCTGGCTCTGTACATGATTTGTGCCGTTTTAAATTTAACCAGATCAGTGAACTTCAATATGTGTGACTTCAAAAATAATACATTAGTGTGTTCAAGATATCCAACATTATTGATAACTCTTATAGCCCTTTTTTGTAATGTGCATAACGGCTGTAGGTTGGTTTTATACGTGTTTCCCCAAATCTCCACACAGTAAATCAGATATGGCAATATCAGTGTGTTATATAGAGTATACAATGAGTTGTAGTTCAGAATGTGTCTGGCTTTTCCCAGTTTTGCTTTTACATGAGTGATATGAGGTTTCCAGCTGATTTTGTGGTCTAAAACCACACCAAGGAACTTCATTTCATATACTCTTTCTATGTTTATGTTATCTAGTATTAATTCCACCTGTGGATTTGTTTTATGTTTTCCAAATAACAATCTTTGTTTCGCTTATATTTAATGATAATTTGTTTGTGTCAAACCAATGTTTTACTTTAATCATTTCTGCTGTTATCACTTTCATTTCTGCTGTTATCACTTTAAATGAACACAATAAAACTACTACAGAAATGTCAAACTCCTATACTGTATACATTAATGTAGATGCAACGAAATCCTTTCTTTTGACAGAACTGCACTTGTAAGACTGAGAAATGCACATCTACCGCCTTGAGACATGGGAGAAAGACACTTCAGAATGATAAACAGGCAACATTAAATCAGGCTAGCTGACCTCATCCATTCTAGTGATGCATAGAAATCAATAACTGCGGTGTTGCATATGAGCATGTCAAGGATCTGATTAAAACCCGGCATCTGGAATGTAGACCTGGCCATGTCCACGCTGTCACACTTCCATTAGCTGTATTAGCTCGTTGGAGTGGCTCGCATATATTTTCATTAGCACCTTTCACAACCACAATTAGAGGGGTTAGTTGATTGTCTACAGCAGGACCTCCACTTTCACCGCCTCGTTCGGTGGGCAGCGCTAAACACACAGCAAATCACCCAGCCCAACTGTTTATTTAAATTAGAGCTTCAAGACTCAACAGATCCTTGGTATTAAGTAGATTTGTCAATTCATCACTGAGTCCACCCAGATAAACAATTAATCTACAACTACTGTTCAGTATTTTCACAACACCAACACCATTAGCTGGTTCCAGCATCTTGAATGTGCTATAGTTGGATTTAAGAGAAATGAAAAGCAATTAGCGGATATCACCTCGAGCGCTAGGAAACTGTGATCCACATCCAAAATGACATACATTATTTCAGCCTGTCATTGGACTTAACCTATGAATGCTTTACAGAAGGCATATAAACACAAACAAAAAATATGAAGGAACCCGATTCAAAGCAATACAAAGAAACATCTAAAACTATCACCAAAAGGCATGTTTATAACAGGGAGTTTAGATAAGTAATTTGGAGCTGGATATTTAATTAGTGGCATTCCACAGGGTTTTGAGTTGCCCTGATGCCAAAAACACTTTATTTTCTTGAAAATAGAATCAAAGAAAGTCAAACAGCATCAATGATCTTAGATAATGATAGTTATATTGGTACCAGACCAGATACATTTTTATATATATGAACAAATGTTGTTCTTCTGTCCTTCTTTACACACATGAACCATACCTCAATATATTTAAATGTATATTCAGGTTTTAGGGATTTTATATTTCTGAAAATACGTCATTTTAATTGTTCTGTTGATCCTTTATTATTATTATGAGGACCGTTTGAATGCGGTTTCATGTTAAAAAGTACCGGCAGTGTTTGTCTTGGCAGTCGCTTAATAAATCTTACAATCATAAAACACCGTCTGGGGACCAGCGCTTCTGATATCATCGTCATCATCACTACACCAAAATAATTCAAACATACAGAAACTACTCACACAATTAAGTGTCATTAATGGGAATCGACATTTGCATTATAAATGAATAACTTCTCTACAGCTGCACTTTGCTAAATTCTATCACCCTCATGCTATGTTCTTAACTCATATCTCTTTCTATCTGTCTAGCTATATTGAATGTTGTTTATGTTGGCTTCTTATTTAGTTAGTCCTGTATGTAGTGGCTCTTAATGCCATGTGGTCTGTCTATGGTGAGCTCAGTTTACTCTGCAGTTTGAAAGGTGATTTGTTACTGTATTGCTGAAGCCCTATGTTGGACTGTTTACTACATGGACACTCAAAATAACCCTTGTCATGCAAGGTGAAGGGGTAGCCCCACTCTTTTTAGAACTTGTACAGAAAACACACAGTGCTTTTATCAGTGTGCGTCTGTGTGTGTGGATGCTTACCCTGCGGTCTTTTTGGAGACGCTGTCTGTTGCGAGCACTGCGTTTGCTCCGCCTCTTTGAAGTGTCCTGAGGATAGAAGTGGAAGAGACCCTCTCCAAAGGAAAGCTGGGTAAAATAAAAAACAACAGAGGCAGAGAGATCAGTAGCAGAAGCCCAAATGAGAGTCAACACAGAAGCAGCAATAACAGAATATATGGTAATATAAAATGTAACAGAAGGACGGCAGGTCACCTTACAGATGAAAACAGGAGCCCGGATTCCCTGGCTTTCCCCGTGCGGGCTATTTTAAGGCACTGGAGAACAGTGCTGGAATTAACCATAATGAAACCACAAGGGCAGGGAAATGACAAGCATCATCCAGAGCTTTCCCTGCGGCAGATTAAAGACCCCCCTACGCTTCAGTAACAGCCAGGGTACGGGTCAATCCTCAAAATAAACGCTTGCAGATGCGCCTGTCAGATCTAATATGGAAATGAAATTCTCACGGAAGCACGAGGATTATTCTCATCTTCCGCTGCTCTTTAGGTCTATTGTTGTGGCCCAAAAACATAGATGAAAGCTCATGTATGTGTCGCAAAAAAGCAAATACAAAAGCCACACATCCATTGATAGCTCTTACAATAATCAAGGGTTTTTTATTAATCTTTGCTGTTCTCCAAAATAAAAGAGAGAGAGGCTTTTATCTCTCTTTTGTGCTCACATTTGTATGGGTCTGGATCCTGTGCCCCGGTCTTGTTAATTAAGGAACAATAGCAGATAATTCAAATGACACGGATTGTTTAATGATGCATATCCCATTAAGACAAATATAGCTGCAGATTACATAACCTGGGAGGTAGGGAGGCAGTAGATGGAGTGGGGGGTTATCTAGTGGGAAAACTAGCAAACAAGACTAGCACAGATATGATATTATGACAGGTTACAGACTGAAATAATATTTTTTCTGTGGAGGTAAAAAAAAAGAAATCAGAAAATCCCTATTCAGAGCAGCGTAGACACTCTCTGTTCACAGCTACGCCTCACTAGGCTCCGGCCAATTTCACCCACACATTTATTTTGACATGTGACAAGGCACACACACTGCCAGGGAATTATATCCATTGGTCTGCCATAAATGGCTTGTTATCTCTTTTGACTTGTTTTGATACGTGCTGCATTTTTCAAGCTATTTGTATACACGTATGTCTCAAGTGAGTAAAACCATGTCTGCTAAGAAGGCCATAGTCACGATGAGCAATGTAAATCCATCATGTTTTAAAAATGTCCAATATTAAATAAGGTTGAGAAATATAACCTCAAATTAATTCAATGTAAATAAACACATTTCATCCCATTCATTATGGGAATGTAATGACTTAACACATGGGTTTGAATTGTCAATTTTCTAAAAGCTATGGCTAACCTAAACCTCATGTTGTGAGTGATGTAATGAAGGTAACAACATTATTCCACAAAATAAATTGCGTATTTTGCTTTATGGGACACAAACTGGATGTGATCTTCTAGTCCCCGGGGCTATGCCAATGGGCAACCTACTAGCCAGAGCCTGCATTTGATGACGTCATCAAGCCAAAGTGTAACGAAGTCAAACCAGCTTTATTCTCTAAACTGAACTGCTTTGTTTTGCGCAATGTTTGACTATTTCTGAGGAAAGTGAAGATAATGTTAAGTATACCAAATAGCTTAAGCTATGTTTCAGGACTAATTACTTTGGTTTGCTATGAGACATGAATTCTTAAAGTTTTTCCCTGAAGAGAAAAAACAAAACAATATTTCCCGTAGTGGCAGAAAGCGTGACAGTTTCCCCCCGAGCATCCCTACCTTGCGGGCACTGTGGAACCCATGTTGTGTTGCAAGTTGGTGCGCCTCGTCCTGTGCGCCCTCGTGCAGCTGAACCAGGAGATGGTCCGTAGAGACTCCTTCTGCAGCCTGCGTCGCGAGCAGCAGCGCGTTCAGCAGCACTATAAATCCCACGGCTGTCCCATGGCGGGGAGATCCACACATCGTGTCTGGCTTGTGTCAATCCGCCTGTCTGCCTGCCCGTCGGAGTGAAACCAGTGTGCGGGATGCTCCGCGCTAAAGATGGGAGGAGGAGGAGGTGGAGGAAGAGGAGGAGGTGGAAGAGGAGGAGGATGTAGAAGGGGTCGAATCAAAGCTTTTGCGGACGCATCTCCTCGTCGTCAGCTGATGGAAGTTATTTTTCTCCGAGGTGCAGCCGCTCTTGCTGTGTGGTGCGAGTGGGGAGGTTTTGTGTTGTGGACCAAACCTGCATCCTCAGCGTTATCTCTCCTCTTCCTCCTCCTGTCATCTGTAATTAATTTACCTTACTCTCTCGGGTAGTATGTGCGCGTGACGTTGTAGCCTACCAATGAGCTCGAGCGGGTGGGTCTCGTTTCTCCCCCCCCCCCCCCCCCATAAGAGCTAGGGGACACTTTTCAGCACTTTGGAGAGCTCCTCCCATAACCCTCAGTGTTGATAGGAATTGTATCGATTAGTGTGATGCTGATGGCCTTTTTTGAAGAAAAAAAAAGGTACATTTAAATCCCGATATAGCGAATAATGTGCCATACAACTCATTTTGACCTTTATGAATACCTCTTATAGAATTCCAATGGGCACATATCGAAAATATACTATTCACATTTTTTTTCAAACAACATGATGTAAAGCTCCTTTTCACCCAGCTCAACCCTCTTTTTGTAGTGGAATGTAAGAACAGTGCCATTTGAATATAATTGGTCATTTGGACATGAACAGCAGGTTGTTAGAAAGAACCGTGAAATACTTCTCCTAAAGGCTGCTCATTAAAGGACTCCAGCTCCCCTGCTTTTCCCCTGCTTTTCCCCTGCTTCCTTGCTGCTATATGATACATGAATGGGTCATTGTAGTCTGATGTAACAGTGATGTGAATGTGTGAGGAAGTCGAGAACAAGCGGGAGAAAAGAGTATCGGTGAGTGATACAACTTTCCCTTTCGCAGAGAAGGTTCAGTGAAAAGAGGCATATATGCGTACTGCTGCACAGTTGGAAAACCGTGGTATTTTCAGTTCAGGAATATGGACCTGACACTAGTCAGTCACCAATGTGGCAGCTCAACAGAGATTTCCCCAGAGCCATTTTCATTCAGTGGCCCAATTAAGAATCAGCAGGTTGTCCAATTAGCAGAAATCTGTATGTGTTTTTATATACGAGCATGTGGACTGAGTGCATAATTGATTTGTTTTTCAGATTATAATTACACTGCTGTTGTCCCTATAATTTCCATTGTCTAAACTTGCATGACTGTATGCTTGAATTGTGCTAGCTCATCTCAAGTATTAACATTCATAAAAGCAATTTCAAGATGTGAAATCAGTGATGAGAAATAATCAGTTTTCATGCTCTGCAGTCATACTGGTAAATCATTCACTTGTTTAGTGAAATGTGAGATGAAAATCTACATGGTAAGAATAATAAAAGCCTTATAAAATATGCATATTTTATCAACCATGCTTTGTATTCAGAGCGATCATCCCTGTGCACCGTTTTAAAATATTATAATTCATCATAATAATGGCATACTGTCACGTGCAATGTTCACTGTTATGTAATGTTACAAAGGTGTGGTACCCAGAGAGTGCAACATCACGTGGATCAGTTATCACCGAAGTCCGGAAAAATAATGAAGGTGGATTTTCTATAAGTGGATCTGCTTTTATTAATCACTGTTTCCATACTCCCTGCAGACCTCCTCCCACACTCCTGCAGCCCAGAGATTATTTATTTAGCTCTGGCACCCAACCTTCTCTTCTCCATCATTCACTGCTGGGCCCTGGTGACTGATCACACTCGTGTTTTGCCTGCTGATTCACATGCCACGCATCCCCTCCATCATATACGTCTGTAAAACCTGTAAACAAACAATGTAGCATCATCTGCTTTTAGGCAGTTGTTTTATTCTGAAATGAAACGTAATTGATGTTGTGAGAGGAGTAGGCGTTTGTATACCTTTTTTAAAACTGCTCCATCTCCCACTTGTACCTCATTCACACCAACGCAACTCCGGTTCAAGCTCCGTGCTAGAGCTTTTAAGATTCAGAACCAGTTCTTCGGTTTAGCTCTGGCTCTTTTCACACCGCCCAGAGTCCGACTGGTAATGCGTCGTTGCGTCATCGTTTGCGTCATGACGTAACCGTTTGCGTGCCTGCTTCATAAAGCCAAACCGCGCGGATGAAATCAGTTGCATTCATTTCTTATGGCTCTATCTGCAGCTTTTCCGGAGTCATATTCCTATAAAAAAGTGTACTCGTGTCAATAAAGGTTTTTTTAAAACACAACTGCTTCCGAGGTCGGTCTTATTTCTTAAGGTGGACTGAACCATGAGTGTGGAGTAACGTTGTATCTTTCATTTAAATGAACTGTAACCTTCACCCAGGTATGTAACAGCTGTTCTCAAATGAACACGTGAAGTAAAGTTTAATATTTATAGTTTTATAGATTTATAATGAGAGGTGGTCAACGTGAATGCTCAGGTTCCACCTTAACACGCAGACACGTTGCTTCACCATGAGCAGAAACCTTTACAGTCTATGGCAGAAACACTGAAACTCTTGTTAAGTTTCTCCATCGTTGTGTACAAACCATAGACTGTATATATAAATGGACGTAGGGTCCGTGACGTCACCCATAGGATTCTGCAGAGTTGCCGTGAAGCCCTTAGTAGGCGGAGTCGGCCACTAACGGCTCGACAGTGACGCCAGAGTTCAAATCCCGCCTTCTCCAAATAAGGGCAAAGAGGCGGAGCCGAGGCGGGACCTGCTGCCACCGAGCTGGAAGTTCCAGAGCTAGCTGAAGCTACCAAGCTAAGCTAACATGCTCCCCATCTGCACGCTGCCGTCGCATTTTACGTTTCTAAGGTAAGCGGACATGAAACTATTCAGCAAAACTATAAATAATAATCTAAGTTATTGAGCTTTTAGCATAATACTTCAGAATCTTAAAACCCCTTAACGTTTGTATGCAATTGTGCTAAATTCAACACTGGAATCAAGCAAATATTAATATGTTTGCATGACATTAGTTATTTATATTTTGATATCACTTAACTATACGTTTAATACATTTAAGTCAAGCTAAGGTACATGTGATGGTAGCTAGTTAGCGCTCTTACCTGTGAGGCCTCCTCCAAACAGCATAATAACCAGACTGTATCATTAAAACTAAGTACCAGTTATAGATCCTTGACTTTAGACAAACAATTCAAAAGACAAAATGTATTTAAAGACCAATCTTTATTTGAATGTGCCTCTTAACCTGAGATATTAGTTATACAGTAATAGTATTGACAATCTAAAAAAACTGAACAACTCAACAGTCAACTTTATGTTTCTTATTGTCTAAAGCATTTATTATTTTCATTTTCCCAATCTCATATTCAGTGTGGACGGATTGAGACAGCATGGTGTCCAGAGAGCTGCAGAGACTTCAGGGAGAAACCTCCATGTGATGGACGTCCTGTCTGTTGGTTTGGAGAGGACTGAGGGTCTTTCCTCTGCGAGGAGGACCAGGGCTGATGAAGGAGCCCATGCTGGGCAAAGCTGATACCAACTGCACAGGCCTAGTCGGTCACTTTATTTGACTAAATGTGTTTAATACATTTAATAGGTTTACACCTTCTGTCCATATGTGCTTTTTATTTAAAACATTTGATTAACTTTTGGTTCACATTTCAATAAATTGTATTTGTATTTGCACTCCTTTTATCCATTATTCTTACTGAAAATGTTAGATTACACATTCACATCTGACTGAAGATTGGCCCCATTTATTTGTGACGTTGCAAAACAAGGTACATGTTGTGAAGCTCATAAAGTGAGGCAAATAGAAATAATCAGCTGATGGAGTGTAGATGTGGAAATAGCTGCATTCGATCAGCTGACTGTTTTTACAATAAAAGTAGTTTCTTAGTGAATGTCCTGTACTGGTCTTAAAATCTCATAACATCAGCTTTTAATGTTCCTCTTGGATGTTCTTCTTGACCCTCAGAGAAGGAGAAAATGTCCTGCCTTTAACGCATGTCCTTTCCTAACAAAAATGACAGGAAACATAAAACATATTATTGCAGAACAAGTATGTTATTTATGAAAGCGGTGTGTTTGTGTGTTTAGGGGCTGTAGATATAATTATTTTGTAATTGTAATGTTTTTTTTTTATTTCAACAATGAGCTACAAAGACAATCAGATTATGAATGAACAGTATGAAGTTCATCAACATTGAAATATATGTTATTATCAAAATAATATTGAACTGTTATCAAAACGTAGTGTAACTGTAGAAGCTTGCTCTGTTGTCTCACTGAAAGAATAACTTTTACCACGTTTTTTACAGACAATATTGAGAGATAAATAGTAGCAGTTCTCACTATGTGTTAAATATCTTTGCCTTCAATACATTAAATTAGAAAGCTGACAAAGTCATATTGCTTGTTATCATCTAAATGTAACTTTTTGCATGGAAAAAACCCTCAACTTAACTGATGTGTAGGTGATCTAGTATTTAGTATTGTTTAATGGAATGTATATCAGTGTATTAAGTCAATACTTCATTCATTTAAACCAATATCTTTCTTGATTCTTTGTACAGTATGAAAAAAGAGTCTGTACCTGTGCTGAAGTTCACTGCTGTGAGGAGTCCAGTTCTGTCTCTCACTCTCTGGTCCAGCCTGTCTGCATCACCTGGACACCTTAAACAAACAGATATATATATATATATATATGTAAAGTACCATGTGTACAAACAATATAACTGATTCTCTTCTGTTGAACATGTTGGATTGTGTATTGTCCGAGTCAGGGTCCTTTTTATTTTACTGTAACTTTGGAAGTTGTGTTACCAATGCTTACTGTTTATTTGATACCCATTTGGTAATACAATTAATAAAAACAACAAGGTTTGGGTTCGTTCTTCAGATGACTGTGACGTTAACGTGTAAGCTCGATAATGAACTCCAGCTCAACCAACCATATTGTAATATCTAAGTAATCATCTTGAAATATGACATTAATAATTGTAATATACACACATCTTATTGTGAGGTTGATTTCACATACACTACTTCGACATTAGCTTGTCTACATACTTGAGCATAGCCAATTTAAATTAACCTTAGATGCATACAGTTCTACCTACATAATAAAATATCTCTAAGTTACAAGGATGTAACCTTATTTTATCAACCTCAAACAGAAGCCGTTTGTTCAACAGTATTATCCCACTTAACACTTGTCGATTTCGTTGTAACCTTTATATATACAGTCTATGATTTTAACTTGGAGGCTACGATTACAATCGGTAGCACCGATGTAGCTACCACTAGCTTACATGCTAACCCAAGCCTTACCATTAATTACGTAGCTGATTAAAATCTTTAACACATAAATAAAGCACTAGAATTTCACTTACCGCAAAACCGCATTCATGCACCGTTTGTTTTAACCGCAGAGCGAGTCACAATAGTCCGATATATAAGCATGAAGAACAAACAACCACGGCCGGCTACAAGTTGTGTTTCCTGGATGAGCCGAGCAGGCAGAGTCCCTGTAGCTAGCTTCACGGAGCAGCTAGCAGAGAGACAAGAAGCTAACAGCGGCAGGCACTTGACAGAGCCGTCACTCAATGTGACCACGCCCTAATTTATGCACAAACTTTAAGACCTAATATAAATAAAAGGGTCGCGTTAGAAAACAATTCACTCACAGATCCATAATCATGAAGGTGGAATCTAACTATATCGATAATAAAATGTATGGAGCCAGGGGTAGAAACATGTTTTTTTCTGCTGTAAAGTTGGGCATTTTAACATGGGGGTCTATGGAAATTGCTCCTTTCTGCAGCCATCGCCTATCGACCAATATATAAACTGCAGTGTGTGGCACTTCCGTATAGGCTTCCCGGCTCTACCCCACAGTTTGCCGCTTGGTACAAACTGAATAAAACGCGGGCTTATTGTTGTTGTTCAGGAGTTGATCTGTCTCTGCCCCCGCCTCGACGTAAGCGTGACGTGTGGTGCTTTTGCTCTGGCCGGACAATTTTTTGGTGCTTGAAACGAACCGGATTCTGGAGCTAAGAGGCTGCTCCGCTGCGGTGTGAAGAGGAAAACCCGGTGCTTTTCAAGCTCCAGTTCCGAACCGGCCCTGAAACACCGTTGGTGTGAATGAGGTATTGGTGAAGCAATACTCAAAGAACCTCTGCTTTGCACAGGTCAGCCTGTCATCTCTGCAGAAACGGTCTTAATTTGACATGGTGGAAATCCTGTCACTACAGTATCATCAAGTTGGTTATTCAACATTTATGTTCAATACTAATCAACACAAGTTGCTAAAGATGTACAAAGAAAGATAGTATGTGGGTTAACTAACTTAATAAATTACAAAGCCAATTATCCTTATTTATATGCTACATAAAGTACTTAACATGAGAGAAGATTATTGTAACATCTATGTTTAATCTAATAAAAACAAAGAATATAAACACAAATAAAACAGCAGGATAAGACAGGATGAAAAAACAAGCATCATGTAAAAAATACTTTATGAAAAAAACAATTAATGGTAAAAAGACATGTCTTAAGATTTATTTTACAGATTGTGAGCCTTAAGACCTTCAAGCAGACTGCTCCAGATTTTGTGCAGAGACCAATATCAGAGATACATCAAATTAAGTTAGAACTGTGATCTTATGCAATCACAGAGATATATATCTGGGTTGCTTCTGCGAAATGGAAATAATTCTTGTGGTTTCTGATAATATCACCAAGTGGTAGCATACCAGCTGAAAAATAATTGGGCCTTAGATAAAGCCCTGTGGGGCACCACAAGTTATCAGAGAAGTGCTTATTTAAGGCCATATATACATGTCAACTAGTTAAAGGTCCCATGTCATGCTTTTCCGGTTGTTACCCGTCCCCTTGTGTGTTATGTAGCTTTTTCTGCATGTAAACAGTCTGCAGAGTCACAAACCCTCAAAGTTCACCCTGTAGCGAGTAAAACTCTAACACAGAAAATACCTGTCTATGCTGCCCCGGAACGCCTCGTTGGAGATTTTTCTTTTTAAATTTGTTTCTTCCTGAGTATGGTGACGTAACCATGCCCAGATCCAAATGGACCAATCTGTGGAGCTCCTCACACACACACACACACACACACACACACACACACACACACACACACACACACACACACACACACACACACACACACACACACACACACACACACACACACACACACTCATTCAGCCTTATCTTTTCTCAGCTCAGGCTGAGTTCCGCGGTGTCTCGCTGTCTCGCAGACCCCATGCAGCAACCAGGAAACGACACCAGTAAGCCAGCTCACACTTTCCATTCTCATCTGTTTGTCATTACTGGTGTCCTTTTCTGGTTGCTAACAAACGCCGTTGTAACACATAAACACATATCAGAGCACAGTGGGCTCATAGGGAGGGGGGGGGGGCAGGAGCTCCAACAAGGCGTGTAGGACAGAGAGTGAATACACATACTATACAGAGATGCTGTATGAGAAACCAATGTGAGTTTGGAACATTGAACAATGTAAATCTATTCTAGTGGACCTCAACAATGGAATTATGATCAGTAGAAATGGCCATGACATGGGACCTTTAAGTGAAACCTGAACCATTTTAGATAATTTAAGAGAAATGTCTATTAAAACTATAATATACTCTTATCATATTACTTGGACCTTTGGAAAGGAAATACAGAATAAGAAAAATCTGGTATTCATTATGTCCTTTCACCTTACCTTCATGTGATACTTTAACTTTTATAATAATTATTTATAAAAAGATGCTTTTAAATTGATAACATGGTCTTTATGGTTTACATAGTTTGTATTTATTTCAGAAATAATCTTTATTAATACGTGAATAAAGACTTGCACTTGTTCTTGACCTTGGAAACCACAGGTTGAAAAATAATTCCCAACCCATGGTTCAACTTATTTCATGAAGTTCATGAAGCAATAAATACATGAAAGATTGAAGACATTTCAATTAAGTAAAAAGCATCCTCGGAAGTAACTCTTACCACACAATAAGGGTTGAGACAACAGCCTCAAACAGCTTGGTAGCTCACAGAAGACTTTTACTGCGTTGGTAATATCTTAGTATTACTCATCGTTTCCTAATGCCTTCGAGATCCTGCTGATTACACATGGAAAAGAGACTTCAGAGCACAATTCAATTAAAGATTGACTCTTTGGAATCTGCTGTTATGCAATTTTCCGACTTCATTGGATACTGAAGAGCCCGTAATAATAGCAATCACATGTTCACATGGCAGCACTTACTGTTGGTGGATAATTTAGTTCCAAACATAATATAAAATGATTAGGGGTTAATAACGCTCTAGAGAGTCTCTGGATAGTTGTTGTTTCATACTTTATGATTAGGCAACCCATGTATTATAGGCTGTGCAGAGATTACATAAAATTCATGGAGTTGTTAAAATGCATGGCTGTGTATCTGCGGAAGTGTTTAAGGAGGAGCAGAAAAATATGGATCTTTAATTTTTCATACTCGCCTGAGGCTGGAGTGTATGTAGGCTGCCTGTCTGTGTTTTTGCTGTGTGTTTAGTGAAAACAGGAGAGATTAGACCAGCAGCTATGAGTCGTGTACATCCTTATCATACAAGCTGATAAGCATGTTCACACACCAACACACAAGGATCACAAAACCACGACAAAACCTCTACAACCTCTGGCTTTCAACCAGACTGGAATTGTTCGTGAGGTCTGAAAAACAAGGTTATTGATCTTTCACTCCTGCTCTGTTGTGTTTTCAATGCTGAATGAAATCAATGCAGGAACACAGTATGTTAGCAACAAATCTGTTTGTATGCATCTTATATGCTGAGTGTATGAACATGTTCTTGTTAAAGAGGGATTCAATTCCTCTGCTGTTTTAACCAACCACTCTCAAATGCAAACATTGAGAAAAGTGAGCGTCAACTTACTTGGAAATCCTCAAGTAAAAACCTCCGTACGAGGAAACTTTTTACAGTTTCCTGTCCCCGATATCAAGAGTAGTGTAAGGCAAGGCAAGGCAAGGCAAGGCAAGTTTATTTATAGCACCTTTCAACACAAGGCAAGTCAAGGTGCTTTACCAAAATGAAAGACATTCAGACAAAGGCATTTAAAAAAAAAGATAATAAAAGAAACATTAAAAGAAAAAATACATGAATACAAATTACATGAATAAAAAGTTACAGTGCAGTTTAAGATATGAATAGTTCACACAGAAGTTCCATTTTACTGATGAACACAACGGCTCAGTTTCAATTAAAAGCAGCGACAACAAGATAAGTCTTCAGCCTGGATTTAAAAGTAGTCAGAGTTGCAGCGGACCTGCAGGTTTCTGGGAGTTTGTTCCAGATATTTGGAGCATAATAACTGAACGCTGCTTTACCGTGTTTAGTTCTGACTCTGGGGACAGAAAGCTGACCAGTCCCTGAAGACCTGAGAGTTCTGGATGGTTCATAATTTAGCAGTAGACCTTTCCTTGTAGTTAAGCTGTCATTTCAGAGGCTTCAGCTCTATACTCTACTGCTCCGTCAGAGCCAGCCAGTGTTGTGGGACGGGATGTCTCCGAGGGAGAGGAGGATTGTGGGTACTATATCCGCATTGATTGCAGTGCGGATAGTGCCGGGAGCTTCTCTTCTAATGGTTTCAATCGTTCTATCTCTTTCTGTTTGTCTCTTTGCTCCACTCTCTCTATATCATAGGAAGCCACTGCCTGCCTCTGGTTCTGCGAGATAAGATGCCTGCCTTCACAGGTAGACAGGTTTCAAAAGCCACAGACTTCCCTGGCCTTCATAATGGCCGAGAGCTGACAAGTGATGACATATCATTACCCTGGTGTCAATCATTACATTTGACTTCACTTCTGCTTTCTAGACATAAGAGCTTCGGTTCTCGAAACCAGGATGTAATCAATACCAAATTCTGTGTGTAAATTGACTAATTTCAAGGTTCCCAAAATATGTAAAGTCTCCTGATTCTGATATTCAGGAGCAATCTCTCTGTAGTTACCGGAGTAAGTCATGAAGAGATTTAATTGCAGCCACTTTATAAGCAGATAGCGCTGTAACACTGTGTTGTACAGATCCATTACTTCCAGCATGCCAGCTGGTGAAGCACACTGCAGGGACCAGAGGGACAGCACCAGGTTATGTTGGGTCTGATGTGCTGTGAGGCATGGCAGACAGCAAGGCCAACTCAGGTGGAAACAACCGCTCGATTTGTCACGGACCACGCAACTCAGTGCAGAGGAAGATTAAACTGAACTCCTCACCGTCCTCCTTACTTACTGGCCCCCATCTCCTATGCCCTTTATCCCTCTTCTCTCTCCTACTGCAAATCATTTAACTTTTTCTCTGCCCTCCATCTATTTAAATTGTCATATCGCTATGTAAGAGTTGCAGGACTCAGGAAATGTCCTGTGGGAAACAGGTAATTCATGTTACCACTAACCATAGCTTTCATTTGTGAGCTCAGTACTTCACTGCTCTGATGTTTTGATGTTTTTCTCTGCAGGGTGCTGGCTAATATGGACATTATTGATATTCCTGCCTGAGATTCAGCTTGGCCTTAGGCTAGCCGTGAACATATTAAAAACCTGAAGTACTCTAATACGTCAGAGAGTCTATCATCCTTGCCTAAACAGTTAAGTTCCTTCAACTGATGCTGGACATGTAGCTGCATTTAACACAACATTTAAATGTTTTTGATCATCATCATTTCCATTACCGGCTATTGCAATAGCTCATAGTTTAAAGTTGCAATTGCACAATGTTAGCCTCTTTCTAGTATCAGATACAAGCTGTGACGCATTATCACCTTTAAATTGATACAGCAAATTGATTGGCATACAATTGCCTAATAGCACATCCAGCAGATATGGAGCAACATTATCAACCTTTCTAAAGAAAGTCTGATATTCTCATTCTTTTAGTTCCGTTTTGGTCTCCTGTACCTCATAAAGGAAATCATCTGATGCTCTTCTAATTGCTCGACTATCTAGAAGACAACATGTTTTTAATATAGTTAGTAAAACTGGCTTTACTCATTATAGTAATATAAACGTCATATTGCTAACCTCTATAAGTTATCTTAATATTTGTTTAAGCCACGCCCCTCTCTATTAGCTATATGTTAAGCAACCTAATGAGATACTAGTGAACATAGCAGCATTCTGAACCCAAATGTTACTGTGGGGGAGCAACCACTCGCTGTGTTAAAGATACAAAATGTAATGCCTCTATCTGAAATCAGTCTTGACTACAAAAAACGTGTTTCTAAAAAGTAATCTACATTCATTCTGAAAAGCAGTGAAAAAAACATAAACTCATAATATTATTACACCCACTACATTATGATTTATTAACCAGCTGGAATGATACACTTTGCAATTGTCATATCCTCTCTCTACCCAGCTCCTCCTATAAATCCTTTTACAAATGAAACATAAACTCACTGGGTTTGTGCCACAGCTTAGCCTCAGTATGGGGATACAGTATGTCCTTTATTATTAATGGGCAGTGGGAAAACAATCCACCATTGCAGCCTGTAGCGGTGCAGTTCTCTCAAAGCTTTCCTTGCAAACGGCGGTGAAGGTGCACCGAGCAATGGTACCACCTGCTTTGTTATTCAAAGCATATTCCGGTTATATAAATGTAGCTTAATTGGAAAAGAAAAAAAACTGTGCGGGTAAAGATTATGCATAATCACAATAATTATTTCCCTGTGTGTATTACCTATTTCGAGGTGAGTAATGAATGCACCACCTAGGGAATACAAGGAAATGCAAATTAACGTCGGAGATGAATCACGTTCATCAGGAGTGAAAAACATTCAGTCTGATTTGATTAATTAGCAAACTCCCTCATACTTTGAAGGAAATAGCATATTTAACCTTCTTCCTGAAAATATCAATATCTGAGTTATAACATGTAGATCTACAGAGAGTAACTTTACAATATCTGTAAAAATGAAACACCTAAACCTGATCCTATTATTTGATGCTTATTTCTACACATACTGTGCAGTAACTTCCTTTGAAAGGTTCCTGTTTTGATGCTAATGAAACCTTTTGATTATTGTCACTGTAGCATTGTGGAATTGGTAGCTCGGAATATGTTTTTTTATTCGGAGGCTTTGGACCAGAAAAATACACCATTGCTTGGGTTGCATTTAGAAAAGAGCCCATTTAGAAGGAGCTACTGATCTGTGTTATGTAATGGGATGATTTTTCAAAACAATTAATTTTTTACAGCACTAATTATCTAAATGATATCAGTTGTTGCTTTGGGGTTTATAGCAAGTATTTGAATGATCAATTGTTATCTATGGAAGCAAACAAGAGACAGAAGTATTTGAATTTTATTAGACACCGAATTTATAGCATTGAAAATAATTACTTTGAAAATCATGTATCTGAATGTTTTTGCTCCGAATTTACCTATGTGAAATAAAAATGTAAAAATTCAAGCGAAAAAAATGTGAATGTTCAAATTCAGATCCCAAAAATTTGACGTCAAAAAATTCGATGTCAAAAAATTCAGTGTATAAAATTCGATGTCCAAAATTGCGATGCAGCATCATCCGGGCTACTCAGACAGGATAAGCAATCGAGCCCTAATGCAATCAAACTGACTTGGCCTATCAGAGCACGGCTTTGTCAGTCATGTAATCACAACAACCCGGGAGAAAAATGACGGAGAACAGCGGGGCTCGCCGCTCGGGTAAGTTGTCAGTTTGTGCTCTTTATTTTACAAGCAGTGAGGGCTCGACAGCATTAGTATCTTACTTTAGCTAGCTAATTGAGTGAAGTAGCCTTGTGCCTTGTCACACTGTATCTTACTGTATCTATCCTTGTGCACTGTCACACTGTATCTTACTTTAGCTAGCTAATTGAGTGAAGTAGCCTTGTGCCTTGTCACACTGTGACAATAATCACACTGTCTCTGAGGTGCAACGTAAAACACAAAACAACACAAATGAAGTTCCTGTTAGACTACAAAACTAGTCAGTGTGCAGGTCTTTGTGTTACAATATAAGTGTCTCTTAGTGAATGTCCTGTACTGCTCTTATATCTCATCACATCAGCTTCTCCTTTCCCTCTTGGATGTTCTTCTGGACCCTCAGAGAAAGAGAAAATGGTGAAGCAGTCCTGTCTCTCAGGCATGTCCTTTCCTAACAGAAATATCAAAAAACATATTCTTGCAGAGCAAGTGTGTTATTTAAGAAATAGGTGTGTTTTTTTCTTCAGGGGCTATAAATATAATGATATTTTTTATTTGAATGTGTTTTTTAAATCCAACAGTGTACTACAAAGATAATCAGATTATGAATAAACCGTTCTAAATTCATCAACATTGAAATAAATGTATTATTAAAATAATATTTAACGGTTATCAAAACTTAGTGCAACTGTGGAAGCTTGCTCTGTCCGGTTGTCTCACTGAAAGACAAAGGGTCGCAGCTCTCACTATGTTCAATAATATTTGCCTTAAATACATTGAAATGTGAAAGTTGAACAAAAAAGTGATGTTGCTTGGTAAAATGTAAATGTAACGTTTTGCTAAGAAAGTCCACTCAACATCACTGATGTGTGGGTGATCTAGTATTCAGTCATGTTTAATGGCATGTCTATCAGTGTATTAGAGTCATTACTTTATGCATTCTTTGTAAAGTATGAAAAAGGTATATGCACCTTGGAATCCGTGCTGAAGTTCTCTGCTGTTAGGACTCCAGATCTGTCTCTCCTCCTCTGGTCCAGCCTGTCTGGATCACCTTAAGGAGACTTTGAACAAACAGATGTAAAGTTACATGCATGGGTTACAGACTTCTTTACATGCAAACAACTTTTTATCTTCTTTTAAAAACAGGTCATAATCTTATTGTTATACTTAAGAAATTGCTGGATATTACAGTCCTTATACTGTATCAGTTTGATTGAGTATTATTGTGTAGGACCTTTTTATTTAACTGTTATTTTGGATGAGTTTTTCATGAGTCAGTCAAATTAATTTGTTTTCAAATGCCATATCACACACGTAAGGGTAAGACACAAACCTATTGAACAAATGCAATGCAATGGATAAGCTTCATTCTGACTGAAGTCACAGATAACGTCATACTGCATCTAATATTTAAAAAAATAATTTCCTTGTCACTAAAGCATTGACTACGCTAATCATCGTCCTTAAATGCAGGCATTAAGTTACATGTTCTGTTCTACAGCCACGATGAGGCTGTTTCTCAAGTGTGAGGATAATACAATTAAAAGAGGCATTGGTAATAATATTAAAAACAACAATGTTTGGGTCGTTCGTCGGATAGACTCACAACGTTACCGTTGCATAAATAACTCCAGTTCATCAAACCATATTACAATATCTAAGGGAGCGTTATTATCTTGAAATGTGACGTTCATATTTTAAAGATACACACATTTCATTGTGAGGTTGATTTAATATACACTAAGCCTCTCTTCAACAATACGTTGACGTTAGCTAGTCTATTTTATGCTATAGTAGAGCATAGCGAATTTAAATGAACCTTAACAATGCATACAGTAACCTAACTATCTAACGTACAAGGATGACCTTATTTTAGCAACCTCGCACAGAAGTTTTTTGGTATACAGCAAGCGGCAAACTGTGGGGTAGAGCCGGGAAGCCAATACGGAAGTGCCACACACTGCAGTTCATATATTGGCCGATAGGCGATGGCTGCAGAAAGGAGCAATTTCCATAGACCCCCATGTTAAAATGCCCGATTTTACAGCAGAAAAAAACATGTTTCTACCCCTGGCTCCATACATTTTATTATCGACATAGTTAGATTCCACCTTCATGATTATGGATCTGTGAGTGAATTGTTTTCTAACGCGACCCTTTATATTTATATTAGGTCTTAAAGTTTGTGCATACATTAGGGCGTGGTCACTTTGATTGACAGATACGTGCCTCACTGTCAGCTAACAGCAACTTGTCCAATCTGCTAGGCTACAACCATAGAGGCTACAACGTTAGTTAGTTGTAGTTACTGTACTTGATCCTTTAGCTGTGTTCGTGGTGATCGTGCCTGTTAGGGAATATTGTTACAAATACCAGATAATTAAAATGTCGTGCTGTGCGCTTGAATGTACTAACAGATCTTCCAAGAAGTCTACTTTCAGCTTTTTTCGGTGAGTAAAATGATAATATTATATGTTAACCCCGTTAGCAGGTGTTTGTGTGCTTGTTAGCTTAGCCTGTTATGTAGCTTATTAGCCAGCTAAGGACGTAACCCTTTATACATATATACAGTTTAGTTTATGATTCAGCCTTGGGTAAGACTTTTATACTATATGGCTATGACGCCCATAATGCTAAACGGGAGCAAATGTTAAAAGGGGAGGGCCGCCGGAGTCCACGCCGCCGAAGCTAACGGGGCTGCAGGGTGCTAGCTCGCTAGCGCGTCCCGGCGGCCGTAGCTAGCACCCTGGGGCTCCGTTAGCTTCGGCCAGCGGCGGAGTTCGGCGTTATAACTGGAGATCAAGGAATGCATCGTAATGCGGACTTGGTTCGCCTGCAGCCCGCTGTAGTATTAGCTAAATAAATTATGTTGAGCAAGGCTTATTAAGCTGAACACCGCCACAATTATTCTGCTATGTATCGGTACTTATTTTATTTTATTAACGTGTGAATGACAAGCATTACGAATAATACCAAATAGCTAATTATCTTGCAGATTGTCTCGTTTGATTATAAATGTAACGTTTATATAGTGGAACTACACTGTTTTATCAAAACCAAAGTGACACGCAGTGACTTGGTATGCATGTATTTCAGCAGGAAATGTGCAACCTAGATGACATTTACCAACACAGACTATATAGAAATATTTGTAAAAGTTGTTCATGCGTTACTATGTGAATATGGCATTAACCCCCCTGTTGTCTTCGGGTCAAATCTGACCGATTTACTACTTTCATCAATCATGTTTTACATTCGATTGATACTGAGAGCATGTTAGCTTAGCTTCTTAGCCTGAGCTAGGACTCGAACGTCACGCTCGTTGGCAGCAGGTCCCGCCCTGTCCCGCCTCAGCTCCGCCTCTTTGCCCTTATTTGGAGAAGGCGGGAGAAGGCGGGAGTTAGACTCTGACGACACCGTCGAGCCGTTAGTGGCCGACTCCGCCTACTAAGGGCTTCAAGGCAACTCTGCAGAATCCTATGGGTGACGTCACGGACCCTACGTCCATTTATATATACAGTCTATGGTATACAGTAGCATCCCACTTAATGTTGTACACTCTTGGATGCTACGCATAGCATCGTTAGCACAGATGGAACTACGATTGCTCAAATGCTAACCCAACTCTAAACATTCATTAACGTTAGCTTAATAAAAACACCAGTAATATAACATAAAGTACGCAGGCTTCACTTACCGAATAAACTGCATTCATGGACGGTCTGTTTTAACCGCAGATAAATCCTATATTTGCATGACGAATAGTCCACCAGGAACCAACACTACAAACACGTTCCGAGTTCAAGTAGTGTTCTCCTCATGAGCTGAGCCGCTGTAGCATCACGGAGCCAATGGAGCTAACGGAGCTAGCAGAGAGGAGCTAGGAGCAGCAGTCCCGTTGTCATGAAGGGGGAATCTAATTATATATAGAATATGTTTTTGTGGATCCAGGCTAGAAACATGTTCATTTTCTGATATTAAGTTGGACATTTTAACATAGGATCTACGGGAATTGCATCCATCGCCTACAGTTTGCAGCATTGGGCTTCACCGCACTGTCCCGGGGTTTGCCGCTTGGCTCCATAGACCAGTGTTTCCCAACCGGGGGTACGCGTACCCCTAGTGGTACGCGAGGGAACTGTAGGGGGTACGTGGAATTCCAAGGTGACAAATAAAACAAATAATAATCCCGTCAAAAATGATAGTGCGCGATTTGTTTCCCTAGGGAGACAATAGTCTGTGGCACGCACAACCGCACCAAAATCCCACAATGAAAACAGCTGTTTACCTGCAGCCAGAAAAATACTGGTAGGTCTGTGCTATGGATAAATGGCTGAAACGTCCGCTTGCTCTGGATTCAGGCCATGGTTCAGAGGAGCCCGGCGAGAAACGTAAGAAAGAGGCCAAACTGAAACCAAGGCAGTACAGTGAAACATATATATTATTTGGATTCATTTCTACTTCTGCGGACCCACCACAGCCTCAGTGCTTCTTTTGCGGTGAAGTCCTGGCTAATAGTGCGATGAAGCCAGCGCATTTACAGAGACACCAGAGCACCATGAAACACTCGGGAAGTGTCGATAAAAGTGAATAATTTTACAGACGAAAGCTGTCGGAATTTAAGTCGAGCCAGACAGTAATGATGAAAGCCACGAATGTGTCAATGAAAGCACTCGAGGCATCTTACGCCGTGTCCCTGCTTGTGGCTAAATCAAAAAAACCTCACTCTATTGTTGAGGAGCTCATTCTCCCTGCAGCGACTGCGTTGGCCGAAATGATGATAGACAAGAAAGCAGCCGAAGCACTCCAGAAAGTTCCCCTGTCGAATAACACCGTATCCCGTCGGATCAATGATATGTCTGTGAATATAATTGGACAAGTGGTGAACAAAATCAAACTAGCCGGTCAGTTCGCTTTGCAGCTGGATGAAATGACAGATGTGAGTGGAGAAGCGCAGCTCCTGTCCTTCGTGCGTTACAAAGATGCGTCGGACATAAACTATGGAGGTTATTCCCTATCTTTATTCAAGAGCGTGGTATTTAAATTTGAGAGCATACTTTATGTATTTATTTCCCTCAAACCCTGTCCTCGCACTCAAATAGTGCCTGCTTGCACTTAGATTTGCTCTGCTTCTGCTCAAACTGTACGCTTGCACTCAGATATATTGCTGTTTACAGATTTGTTCTGCTCTCAGATTTTTGCTGTGCGCGCTCGAAACTTTTGTGCAACAATCCTGTCAAAATCCCTCAACCAATAGGAAGCCAGGTGTCCTTGCGGGTGCGTTCGCTTTACTTATTACAGCGTCCCGTAAGGGCGGTTACTCTTTGGTTTATAAACTCCCGCCCTCCACGGCTTTATAACATAGCATGTACTGTACTTGTTTGATTTACAACTGAGGTTACCTACTATAACCCAGCTTCTATGAGTATTGGCGCAGCCCTCTAAGGCTATCGCTATTGGGTTTACCCTTTTGCGCCCCCACGCAGTACTGAAAACACTTGTAGTCCACGCCCACCCGCTAGGTGGGCCCCACCCTCGGGCCTCCTTCCGGTATAAATAGGGAGGTTGCCCGGCGATCTGCTCCCATACAATATAACTTTTCTTCAGCTATTCGTAGAGCCAGTGGGGCCCAGCGCTTAGAGGGCTTCGCCAATACTCATAGAAGCTGGGTTACAGTAGGTAACCTCAGTTCTATTTCGTATATGGCTTCGCCCTCTAAGGCTATCGCTATTGGGTTAAGGGCAAAGCATGATTTTGGCCCAATCCCAAACCACTCCCTCGACCCTACCCCTCCGTGATGGAGTGAACTCCGTCTGTAGCCACACTCGCAGCTCAACGAGGCTCCCTCCTGTCAGATGGAGGGAGTAAATACAGCAGCAAGCTTTGGGACGGCCTCCCCTCTCTCCGGCAGAAACAGGAAATGCCGTAACTGTATGTAACAACGGTTTCAAATCAGCATCTCTTAGACAAAAAGTTTAAATTAATAACTAAAATAAAACTCCAAACATCGTTCATTGTGTTTCAAAGCTCTTTTAGTTTTAAACCTGATGTTTATAAGCTTCTTAGTTTTTGCAACGGTCTGTAAATATACACAACTTTATAATGCACACATTTACCTTTTTCTAGACTAAACACAGGTATGATCCTAAGTTAAAAACATATGAGGTTATCATGAGGTTGTTAACATCGCAATTTATCAGTGGATGTTTGCTGGAACTACTTGTAAACAGCGTGTTTCCTGACGGACACACACACTGTGACTCCGGTCAGGTAGAGACCGGTCTCAAGTCAGCACCGTTGCAGACTCGCTGTTTGAGGGCTTGATAGCCCACTCCCCCTCCACACTCGTTGCTTTGGAACAGCCCTCAATATGGCGGACCCTCCGCGTGAATGCGCAAACGGAGGGGTAGGGTGTAGGGGTAGGGTGTAGGGGGCGGTTTGGGAATGGGCCGTAGTCTGCGCCCCACTGGGTCCGTCCAGCACTAGAAGCACTGACATACCTGCTTAATAACACCCCCCTGCCTGTTGTGCCATGCGTAATGGCACCTCCCCGTCCCTGGAGAAAACATACCTGTTTTCCTGACGGGGTGAAGGCTGGGAACAATACATACCGACCGCTGTGAGAAAGTAGAGACGAAGGTCCCACCTTGTCCTGCGATCATAGAGGGGGAACAGCCGCTCTCTCCGTGTCAGCCAGGTAGGAGAGCTCTCAGCTGGATCCCTGACGTCACTCACTCTGACCAGGCACTCCCTACGAAGTGTGTCAGAGGAAGGGGAACGTCCCTCTCCTACGAGGGGAAAAAGGGCCGCTCTCTGTGTGCCGCGAGGCAGGAGAGAGGCACACAGCTGGATCCCTGACGTCACTCACTCTGACAGGACACCCAGTACAGGGCGTGTCAGAGAGGAAATTGAATAAATGAACTGGGGGAAGACCAAGATGCAGCCGTGCAAATATCTTCCACTGACATTCCTCCGCGCAACACCGAGGAGGAGGAAATTCCTCTGGTTGAGTGCGCTTTGATATTCTCCGGGGGCTCCACCCCAGAGGAGACATATGCGCTGTGACACAGCCTCAGCCAGCCAGTGTGACAGCCGTTGTGTAGACAGAGGTTGCCCGATCGAGCGCTCTCTGTAATGCACAAACAGGCGCTGAGAACGGCGCAATGCCGCCGTGCGCGCCACATAGCAGACAGCGCGCGCACCGGGCAGAGGAGATGAGATGTTTCTTCTTCCTCAGGAGTGCACATAACTTTTTGCCCTGGTTCTCAAAGGAGCACCTGGAGATGTTGCTTGGTGCTCATCCTTAAAATGAAATAAACCGTAACTTTTGAGGGGGTCTTGACTTTATTTGCCAGACACACGGCACTGAACACACATGCAGAGGTGAACACAGAACACACATGCAGAGGTGAACACAAGACAACATTAGCACGACCAGTAATCCTACAAGCTGTCATCACTACCCTCCAGACTGTTCTCCTCACTGTCTTCCTCTCGGTCAGACATGGTAGCTGATGATAAGGCATGGTCACACTGCCCAAACGCATGAATTACGTATGAATTTCGCACAAATGTTTAGTCTTACGCGATACATCTGTCATTTGCGTATTTCATCATTTTTTCTGACGTGGAACCTCAGTGGTTGTATGTGGATGTACGCCCGATCATCGTTTTACGCGATTCCTGGTTTTGAGCAGCTCAAAAATCGGTTTGCGTAAGACTTTACGCAGTTTTAAGCTGTTTTTACGTTATTTCTGCGTAGGTTGCGTAGTTCTTACGTGGACAATGCGCGAAATATGCGTAGAATATTAGTGATTGTTCGCGAAAATGTTGCCGCTATCGCGTTCATCGATGACTTTTCACTGAAGAATAACAGACATATCACGCATGTTCCGCACTAGTAACACGTATATTTCACTTAAAATCACTGACAATCACTTAAAAAAATCTTTATTGGCGTATATACCTCTAACAGAACACGTAAATAAGCGCATGCAATACTTATGAAATACTGATGAGTCACTGATGTATCACTAACAACTCACGTATGATTGGCACTATATAAAAGCGGCTATTTTTTCAAGTCCTGCCATTATTGTCCTGCTGCCAAGGGGTACACATCTCATCAGCATGAACCCCCAGAGGAGAGATGTCCTAGTATTCCTGCTCCAGAACCAGAATGATCAGCTGCTGCACGTTCATGAGATGTTGGCAGCAGCGTCATCAGCAGCAGCAGCAGCAGGGGGAGCATGCACCTCGGCTTGGATTTCAAGACCAGGTGGAGGGCTCGGGGACCTGGCGACCTCTTCATCTTCATCTTCATCTTCAGCGGCATTATTTTCAGTAGGAGCAGGCACAGCATCTACTGGAGCATCTACAGGCACATCTACTGGAGCAGTTGGGGCCTTCCTCTTCTTCTCCCTGGTCTTGGATGGCTGACGGCCTTTCTTGGGAGGCATGGTCTCTTCTCTATAGTATGATGTGGTGGCTTCGACTGTTGAAACGGTAATGCCACACCCCCGTCAGCAGAGGTGTGGACTCGAGTCACATGACTTGGACTCGAGTCAGACTCGAGTCACACATTTTATGACTTGAGACTCGACTTGACAACATCACAAAAGACTTGCGACTCGACTTGGACTTGAACACCAATGACTCGGGACTTGACTTGGACTTGAGCCTTCTGACTTGAGGTGACTTGATACTTTAATTCAGAGGTCTCCAACACGCCGATCGCGAGCTGCCGTTAGAAGAGCAGACTCCCGTCGGGGAAAGCAAAATCTTCAGCCGCTCCTACTCTTGCTGAGAATCCTTGCAGGCAGGGGCGGGTCTTTATTTAGCTGGGCCACCATGCGGCCAATCATATGCGAGGACACACTAGGATCATACCATTATGTGAAAGAAGGGTGGGGGGCACAGCATGTGTAGTGGTACAGGCCAGCTGCACAGAGCGACGGGGAGACGGGGAACCGGATTTAAATGCAAGCGCGTCGGAAAAAGTCAAGAAATGAGCGAAAACCGAAAAAAGAAGCAGCATCTGGCTGCTTTTCAATGATATTGGAGAAAGCAAAGCTGAGTGCAGGATTTTTAAAATGAAAATAACCTTCAGAGCAGGGGTTTTTTTGGGTAACCACTTAGGATTTATTGTCAGAGGTGGGAGAAGTTCAGACAATTAAAAAAAAAGTTACAATCAGGGTTCCTGCGGGGTCTTAACAAGTCTTAAAAAGTCTTACATTTGTTAATCTGAATTTAAGGCCTTAAAAAGGTCTTAAATATGATTCAGAAGGTCTTAAAAATTATCGGATTTGAAAGGTACTTCTATGTTGCGATAGCGTCTAAATGTGTTTTGGGGGAAATGTCCGGGCTGCAAAGTAACCAGTACGGTAATAGCCTTTCAGTTCCCCCCAACAATTTGTATTGAATTAAATCAACATGGAACCAGTAATCACTAACTTTGTTTCCCCCGGCCCCTTATTGGAGAACACCCAGCTAGTAACCTAGCAACCAAGCTTCAGCTCATGTAGCCTATCTTCGAATCTACTTACAAATAAATATGGGGAAGTGTAAGTTCAACCGTATTTGGTTGGAAAACATCTAATTTAGTGCTTGGTTGAAACCAGTGGAGGGAACGTGTTTGAAGCCCGCTGCACCTTTTGCAAAATAAATTAGTGTTTGTTTTGCTAATGTAGCGTTAGCTATTGCAGCGTTAGCTAATGTAGGGTTAGCTAGTGCAGCAGCTCCCGCAACAACACCGGGGGACCTCCGGGCGAAGTTTGGGTCTACGTCAACCCTAAAAGCAGAGGTGCTGTAGACGCTAAATACCGTAGCTAAACACCAATCATACAACAGCAACGATGAAATAGTGTAGCCAAGGCAGCAGAGCTCTGAATATAGCTCTTGTCACTCTCTCTCAGACACACACACACACACACACACACACACACACACACACACACACACACACACACACACACACACACACACACACACACACACACACACACACACACACACACACCACACACACACACACACACACACAATAGGGCTGCTCGATTATGGCAATAATCAAGATTATGTTGGTCAATAATTAATATCACGATTATTAAATATGATTATTCATTGACTTTGAAAACATCCATTTATTGAACTTTAAAACAAATAATAATTTGAACAGTATCTTTTTAACTGTTGATTACCCTGAACGTATAATTCAACTGAAAAACCAATACAAAAATTAATTAAATAAATGATACATTACTAAAAAATTCATTAGATCAAATATGTTGTAGTGCACTGTCACAACCTAGCAAAGCTAAATAATTTTTTTTTTCTATTATGTTGTTTTCGTAATTGTGGCAGGCCAAAATCGTAATTGCGATTTAAAATGATTAATTGCACAGCCCTAACACACACACACTCAAGCACACACAGACACACACACTTTTTGTCTAACACGCTAACACAGTTCTGTACTGTTATGCTGTTGTGTTCAGTCATTGTTCTTATGTTGAACATGAATACATTTACTTTGTAAGTGATTATGGGACGTATTTCTTCTTTATATACATTTTCCTTCATACTTTATTGCCGTGAAATAGGTCTTAAATTCTATTCAAAGTGGTCTTAAAAAGGTGTTAAAAAGTCTTAAATTTGAGTTGGCGAAACCTGCAGGAACCCTGTACAATAAAAAGTCCTGCATTCAAAATGTTACAAGTAAAAGTAGAAAAGTATTAGCATCAAAATATACTTAAAGTACCACCTGCAGAGGGATCTAGATTCAGGTGTTCTTTTCCTCATAGTGACCGCCTCGCTGCACATTATCCCTTGCATAAAGATAGATTGTGGGTCCATTATAACATGTACACAGTGGAAATAAACATTCTGGTTACCTCAACATCAGGGATCTTATCCATTAAACTCCTTCTGAATCAAACCGTCACGGTAGCCTTACCTTACTGATCCCTCTTAAATTAGAAAAACACACGTTATTTTACCAGCAGAGAGAAAATTGATTATTAAATTATTAATGTGACTAATAAAGAGCAATTTGATTATTAAGTATTATTCTGTTGATCGATGTCATTACATTTGGTGAAAAACACATAATGACTTGTTTATGACTCGTTTTGTCAAAGTTTAGGACTTGACTTGACTTGAACTTGCCCATCCTGACTTGAGACTTGACTTGGACTTGCAAAACAATGACTTGAGACTTGACTCGGACTTGAGCGCAAAGACTTGAGACTTGACTCGGACTTGCAAAACAGTGACTTGGTCCCACCTCTGCCCGTCAGTGCCAGCTTATATATGCGCGGAGCGGATGCGATAGTGACGCCCGTTGTTAGCGGCTCATGAGCGATCCATAAGTGATTCCTGCGTGATTCATGCGCGACCTATACGCAGTTCATTAGTGATAGAGCGCAGGTTATGCGTGGAGCTTTCGTCGTTCACAAACACCTATTGGCCATGTTTGGGGGCTATGCTCTGATTTGCGCTGAAGTGCGTGCTTTGTTAGTGATTTGTACGTGACATTTCCGTAGTTCTTGCGCAATTCATCGGTGATTTTTCATCACGTAAATCAGCAAAAATTGTCAAATTCTCCACTAACAATCACGCACAACCAAATCGCACAAACAACATTTTTACGTAATTCATGCGTTTTGGGCAGTGTGACCATGCCTTAAGCCTACTTCTTTCTCTCTGGTTGAGTCTGCGATTAGCTGCTTGCATCCACAAGTCAACAGCTGGTTTTGGGTTGAAAGTCTCTGTTGTCATCTTAGACAAGTGGATGTAATCAAATAAGTATGTGAACATAACCGATAACCTATAGCCAATAACAAATGAATGTAATTTATTTTATTTGTGTTGTTCATTCATATCTTATTTTACCTTAACATTTATTTATGCATTTTTGTTTATCTCTCCAGTTTTAAAGGATATTTTTAGTTACTGTCTTATACATTGGAATGATTTGAAACCTGTTTATCCCAATAATTATAAAGGAGTGCCTTGGAAATATGTGTTTACATAAATTGTGACCAAACCGTTTGAACTTAGACTAAGAGTCCTTACCTCACTGAGCTGTAGTATCTGCCTCTCAGTCTGACTGGAGAGGACTCTCCCTCCACATTATTGTAGAAACATCTTCTTCTTATATCCGTTAGAGCAGCTAGCACGGCACCAGATTCTAATAACAACAGCGCTGGTACCGGTGCACCCTCCCTCTCTCCCTCGCATTTTGGCTGTGAGCTGCGGGCGCCAGATAAGCCAACATCCCCCATTTTCATCACTTACAGCGCCCATCGTACAGGGCAAATGAAACGTGTAATCGGGGTGAAATGGGTGTTACATTTACTTAATTATGAATATTGTTACATCAAGGCCGAACATTAGGATGAGCCCCAATGGTCAAAATGTTTGTTTCCCTCCCAGAACTGCCAGCGCAGCGACTCCCCAGATCTGGCGCCCGAGGCGAACATCTAGCCAGAGCTACGGGCCGGCCCTGAGTTCATATCATGGTTCATATGCAACTCGCAAATATATTTCTTTCTCTCTCTCTCTCTCTCTCTCTTCTCTCTCTCTCTCCTCTATTTTCTATTTTCTCTTCTCCCTTCTCTCTCCCTCTCTCAATGTTGGTACGCAAATGCGCTTTGTTTCAAATGACCCGGTGCTCTTTTTTTGGCGGAGGTGCGCATGCGCACCAGTTATGTGCAGCCCTGCACATACGGACACACTCTTTATTGCTCATGATGTTGCTTTTCTCGTGCTTCAGTAAACTGCTGGTTGCTGAAGAAAAGAGGGAGCAGATCGCCGGGCAACCTCCCTATTTATACCGGAAGGAGGCCCGAGGGTGGGGCCCACCTAGCGGGTGGGCGTGGACTACAAGTGTTTTCAGTACTACGCGGGGGCGAAGCCATATACGAAATAGAACTACCTTACATAATAGCTACGTTCAGTGGAGGACTGGGACTAAAAATCAGCCCGGGAATAAAATAAAATCGTCCCTCCGTTGCCTTCTGCACATAGTGCGAGGTGGTTGCTATGCAACAACAATAACAGATAGCGAATGTCGTCGTTTAGGTGCTTTTTTTTCTGGAGATAGGCACTTCTCAATCCACTCCTCCATAGTAAGCCCACCCCGGAGGTCGAAGTTAACCTTAAATGTTTCCATCTTAAGCTTAGTTAGTTAGTTAGTTAGTTAGTTAGTTTACTATATAAAGTTTAGTTTAGGATTTTATAACGGTTCTCAGACGCGGAGGGATACTGATTTGTGAAAAGTAACAATAACTATTCCCTGGATATAGGCCTACGCTCATTATATCACGGCTAAGAAACATCAGATTGCTTGATTTGACTTGTCCGTTTTATAAACATATACTAACTGTGCTTAACCCCCCCCCCCCCCCCCCCTCCCAAAAAAAAGTTGTAAATGACTGGTGAAAAGAAACTGCTAGGCCATACTGATTCTGGATATTATTTTGCTAAGTGTTTTGTTCCTGAATTAAAGTTTAAATGCCTGTTTGAAGGGGACTTATTCAAAGGGGCTCCATGGTTTAAGCCTAAATGTTACAAGATATATATATATATATATATATAGCAAGGATAAGTTGATTATTTTGATTTCATATGTATTTATTTGATTATATTATTTATTTTCAAGGCAACATATTCATTTTTATTGAGTGATTTAAGTTAAAATTAAGAAAATGCCTGAGAATTAGATGTTCAAATTAAGGAGATGAAATAAAGTTATTTTCATTCAATAATCATTTACGTTCTACTTGTGAAGGATCATCAGCACGTATGAGTGAGGGGGTACTCATGGTATGACAAAAGGCTCAGGGGGTACACAAGACAAAAAAGGTTGGGAACCACTGCCATAGACTGTATATATATATATCTGATAGGCCAGAAGTCGGTTTGATTGCATTCGGACTTGATTGCTTATACTGTCTGAGTAGTCCGGATGATGCTGCATGGCAATTTTTGACTTCGAATTTTATACACTGAATTTTTTGACATCGACTTTTAAACACCGAAATATTTGACGTCGAATTTTTTTCACTTGAATTTTTGGGATCTGAATTTGAACATTCAAATTTTTTTCACTTGAATTTTTACATTTGTATTTCACATAGGTAAATTCGGAGCAAAAAAAATTCAGATACATGATTTTCAAAGTAATTATTTTCAATGCTATAAATTCGGTGTCTGATCAAATTCAAATACTTCTGTCTCTTGTTTGCTTCCATAGTTATCTCCCATGCCCAGCATGAATTCAGATATTATCATGTTCATGTCACGACTACAGTGATTTAATTGCCATCAGGGTATCATGCCGAGCGCACCCTAACATGCCAGAATGAAACACCTCAAACATATTTGCTGCTGATGATTTTGATTTGATTCTGTGGAAAACATTAAATCAAAGTTAATTGTTCTAATCAAGCCTCCTGAGCTGGACCTTAGCTCTTCACAGCACTGCCAACTTTCCCATTTTCTTTCATACGCTCATTAAGTCATCAGCAAAGTCAGCCACCTCCAATCTGATGTTGAACAATTATCAGCTTCAGCCAGGCTGTGACGTTTGACATTGCAGAGTTTAACATCACATGCCTTTTTTTTTCAACATACAAAAAATCACATACATAACATGAAAACACATAACCAAAAGCAATGCATACATACAGTACACACAGAACAACTACATTACATTAAAGAAAAATAACAATTATAAATTAAATTGGTACATACATACAACAAGGGCACTTGAATCACCAGCCATCCAGTTTTCCAGTAATAAGGCCGTATTTCTGCAGAGGATATCAGTCATTTTAACATATTACCCTGCCCCAGGTTCGTTCAGTAATTGAGATAGGTCGTTGTTCTTTGTATACTGTATAAAACGTCCCCAGACCTTCTGGAACAGCTCTTGTTTGTCTTTGACAATGTAAGTAATTTTTTCTAAAGGCAGACATAGAGAAAGTTCCCTAAACCACTGTGCAATACTAGGTTTGCCCAACTTTTTCCATGTTAAAGCAATCACTCTTTTTGCTTGTAATAAACAGATGTCTATAAAGATGTGTTCATAACGCTTTATGTCCATCCGGATATAGGCCAAGTAAAAACATTTTTGATTCCAGCTTTAAGTTGATCAATAAAATATTCTGTACTGTTACCCTAACCTCTTCCCAGAATTCCTTTATTCTTGGACATAACCATAGACAATGGAACAGTGTGACTTTTTCTTCACCACATCTGGTGCATATGTCTGGAATATTATCACATGCCTTTTTAGTCTGATGAGACGGCCTGACCTTTGAGGCACAACATGAAATAATCACCATGTAACACATGTCGGTGTCACAAATCCTGTTGAGCTCCATGTCCTCATCTAAAACAGAAAACTCACTTGGAGAGTGTGCTAATCAAAGAGCTCATCCTTTTTCATTAGTTTGGTCATTAGAAACAGTTTTGACGGTGTCATCGTCAACACAAATACTGCTAGCTAGAGCCACTGCAATTGATGGGATTGGGGAATTAAATGCTCAACGTCAGCTCCTCAGCTTCCGTTTTGCTAAGAGGCTAATGTGTCCGGGACTAGAGGAAGGGGACAGACTGAGTGACCTTGGCAGAATATGATGACAATGAGGTTGTGTTACGCAAACAGCATTAACAGCATGCACAGCAGTCTGCGTGGGCTCTGATGCTCTTTCCATTTTAAAAGGACATTAGGGCTAATGGTAATGGTATCTCAGAGGTTTCCAAGGCTCTTTCCAGAACTGCCCTGTGTACTAGCTGCTAAAGAGCATATAGTCCATTAAGAAAGCAAACAGTGGATATTTTTCATAGGCCACACAGGGCACAGTGTGAACATGTCTATGTCACAAACAAATAGAATCATATTCGTTATTGAGCAGTTTCTAAAAAATTATCCTTGGGTAACATAAACAAATTTCCAGGAAGGAATAAATGAAATAGTAGATGTTCTGATAAAAAGGGTAATAGTGAATAAACATTTCCCTGAAAACCATTAACACAACCACTTGACATTTAAGCACTGGTTACTGAGAACTAAGGTTACAGTGATTGCATAGAAATGCTGCGTAAAAAAACAATATTGTATGTGTGCATTGAACGAGCATGTTTTTCCAGGTGGCTCTGGGAGACGGCTTCCGATTATGTCCTTTTGTGTTTGTGAACGGCGCTCACTTAATCTGCAGCAGTGACTCTCACGGAAACATGGAGATTGACACCTTTCATCAGACTCTTAACACAGATGTGAGAATTCGCAGCGTTTGATCCAGCCTGGGATTAGTAACAGCCACAGTCTCCTTATGGCTCAGTAGCTGCACCGAGTTGACAGCAGCGATAAGCCTGCCATTCTGCCGGCTGACTGTGAAGCCAGCACAACTAATTAACAGTTATCTCCTGGGCTGATTCGTTTATTCAGTGTAGCCTCATTTATTCAATGGCGTAAAGGTAATTCATTTGCATATAGTTTCATTATTTACGCTTCCCAACTTTACTAACCATAGCCACTTTATTTTAGATATGATTAAAGGCTTCATTATAATCAGTCATCTCTGTGCACTGGATGATGTGCAGTACTTCCCTGAATACCTTCTGCAGACCCATCGTGCCAGTGTAAATAAAAGATGCGAGCAGAGTGTGTAAATAAACCCTACGCTGGCCTCTCCAGGACGGTCAATAAAACTACAAGCTAAAACGCATTTAGCGATCCTCAAGGAGAATCTCATTGCTCATTCTACCCTTGCGATTTGTGAGGATACCCCAGCCAATCAATACAAGGACCATTAAGCTTAACAAACCTGGTTCATCTGCAACCTTCCCACAGGCTCTGTAAAGCATCAACATGCATTCTGGGACAGCCTTTAAGGGGCTCGTACAAAGCTGGATGGCGTTTAATTCTGACACTTAATTGTCACGTTCACGTTGATGTAGACGAGGTGACGCAAATAACCCGCCAACTTCATGCTGTAAAACCTCTAATGTATGTGTGTGCATGCTCTATCTATACCGCACGCATGCTATGATCTGACATTTAACAAATTGAGTAATTTGTGACCATTTTTTCGATAATTATTAGTTCTATTACAGCTGTCATGTCACTCTGGCTACAAGCTTCGGGTGGCTGCTGGAGTGAGATATGGAACTTAAAGGAACAAGGACTGAACCTAACAGACCAACCACAGCTGTGTGCGGCATGATGAGGTTCAACATTCAAAATGAGAGCTGTAATGCTTAAAATATAAACCACTGCAAAAATAATTCAGTGATTAACATAACTTTTTTTTTACTGACAGCCGAGCTTAAAAGAACAATTGTGCTGTTTATTGTTATTAAATCACTAGTCATTGAAAAATATGTATTTAATTTTGAGTTATTCTCTTACAATGGCGTGTTAACAAGCATTATCTAAAAACAATGAGCCATTTAAAGCCATTATTTTCCCATCTGGTGGATGACTATGCCCATTCACTGTTGTATTGTATTGCTTGATTCAAATTACAATGTGTATAAATGACAACAAAATAGCTATGATTGCTACTTTTTAAATACAAAAACATAAAACCATCAGAATATCCATCAATATATCGGCAACACCAGAAAATCATAGAAACGAAGCACAGCACATAAAAAGTTCCTATATATAAAACACCATGCAGAATCATAGCGCTGTGTGTTAACCCACAAACGTATGTTAGCAGAAACACACAATCATGCAACACACAATTTTAGTTTCACCACTTAATTGCCTTACTGGCCTCACTGCTTTTGTCATGTGTAATTGGTTGTCATGACAAACACTCAGCCTATTCATAGCTTAGAGGCTTGTGTAAAAAGTAAAAACCCCTCTGAAAAAAACATTTGAAGATAGTACACAGAAGATTTTTGATAAAAGCTTTCTGCGTCTCGGAAAGCCAGGAATTAAGGGAATGATAGATAGCCGGTTATTTCTCTTTGCCTTCAATAATCTGTCAGACTAATGCAGGCAAACTCCTTGACAAAATGGACACCAGAATTCAGTAAGAAGAAAACAGTTATTTAGTATGACTAAGAGCCCTAAAAATACATTATAAAAAATACATTTTGAGGGAGGACTCAAGCATTCTACCTCTGCTGAGGGAAGTTAAATCGCTTTTCTGGTGTTTTTATACTGAAAGAAAATGTAAGAACACACAGTAAATCATTTGTATTCATATAATACAAATACACTGAAAAGCATGCTTTTACTTAGATTTAAAGGGTTTTTCTATAGAGACAAAGTGTAGTCATGACATGTTGGCTCCAACACAGCAGACAGCATTCTCCAAGACCTCCAGCCATGTGTTACCTAAATACATGAATTATTTATGTTAGAAGGAATGAGTAGATATGACTCTAAGGTATGTGAGGGGGATACCTATATCTATGGTTATGATAGATATTGGTACAGATATTTGTTCTTATTCTGATTAAATTACATATGTTCTTTTATGTAGAGCAGAGAGCTATGATGTATGAGGTGAACACATCGTCAATATGCTAAATCTATAAATAGCTCCATATGTTGCTCCTCTTTCGATCAGCCATCACGGCAATTATGTTTCAAATGAAACTAGGCTGAGTGCGCATGGCAGTGAAGTGTTTATGTTTTTTTATCATGCAACAACCGCAGTGGTGAAGCAAAGAGTACATGTACTTGTGTTAACGTCAACCCAGTGTTGTTTACACAAAGTAGATGAAATAGAAATGGGTACAACATAAAAGAGTCACTGATCCATCTGTTAATCAATTCTATTTATCCTTTCATCTATTTCAAATCTGATATTTTTGTAATTCTTATTGTAAGTTATCTGTGACCTCTAAGTCGGAGTGATGCCACTGAAGTCATGAATAACCGTGGTCTTTTGTAACAAACCCTCATTCAGCTTCATTGATTTCAGCTACTTCAACAAGGTACGTGGATATTTTAATAAAGGAACGTTTCAAGGCTTTGTGAGACCAAGACATGTTTTCATTTCAATTGCAATCTGATTGTACACCTTTTTGTAGGGACACATCACATCACATTTCATTGAGCTGGCACATTTATGCAAAGCGACTTTTGCATAAAGACTTTTGCAAAAAAAATTGCATAAAAATTGCACGCACTGTGCAATCACGACCTATCTCAATTACTGACCTTGAATAAGTCAGACCTTGATTTTTGTTATTATTAATCTGCCATGGTGTAACAGGTGCATGTCCAGTCTGGAACTGATGATGTGTAAACTCTTTGCCAGATTTCAATGGGTTAGCATGCAGGCATGTTTTATTGAGGGGTACTCACAGTGAGGGAGAAGTAAGCCAATCGGGCACCATTTGGCTAAAACATGGTGGCCAGTAAAATGTTTGTTTTAAAAAAAACATTGTCAAAAAGCGAGTTCATTGTTAAAGGAGTCTGAGTGACATAAACACCTTCGTCCAATGGTGATTGGATGACATCTTTCCACCAGTTGACGACATACACAGTCATTTTGTTGTAAGCTAGCCATTTACTTGACCTTTAATAATGTATTCATCATACCTTTATCAGTGACTTAGACGCCAAATATTCAGTTTTTAATTACAGGCTAATGGCTGCGCCTTATTCCTTCAGGGTATCAACCATTTCCTGACATTTTCTTTTGGCCTTATGACCTTTTGACCTACAAGAAATGAAGGAGCCAATTAGAGACTGTTAGCTGCATGCTTACACAAAGCATTCCTTGGATCCTGATTGAAGGCCTTCTTACACACCACTAAGCCTCCAAACACCTCCCCCCCCCCTCCCGCACACACAAACACCACACAGTAGCCTTTCCCTAAATATTTTTGGTAACCAGGGTGACAGGCCAAACAGAGGGAATAAGAATGGAAGGAAATTGATTTCATTGGATGGGAAGGTGAGGAGAAGATTGTTTCGCAGAAATGGGTTTATTCAGGTGTGATAGAAATGTAGGGCAAGCTACCGTAGCGACGAGCAACAACATGAAAATCATCAATACCTCACTCATTCACACTCTGAAAAGACTTGAACCCTTTCAGACAGTTTTCATCTTTTCAACCCCATTGAGCAAATTACCTTTCACAGGCCATTATTTCTATACATAAGCTCTCACTGTAGAGAGAGTATACTCTCCAAAATACAGGTTAATATTGCTTTTCAAAGAAAAAGAAATACAGCAGTAATAGCCAAGTAGTACAATGGTGTCCTTAGATTTTCTGAGGGTTGAATACACAATAAATGAAATCAATGGTTTCTTTGTGTGGATGTGTGACAGAGAACATGGGGGGAATTACACTAGCCTGTGCAATTATCTGAGTCAGAGATATAACACAGACAGAGAGAGAAAAAGAACAAGAGAGAATAATATATAAATAGTGAAACTAAAAGAATATAATTGAAGCTGCAGATCCTCAGGCTTCAGCCGGGATTGATTTGTTCTGACTGATTGATTGATTTAGTTCAGACAAGCAGTGAGTTGGCATTTTCTGTCACCCTTGAGAAAAATCAAGGCCGACAAACACTATCATTAAAGTAACTCGAAAGGCAATACTGATTTAGTCAATCACAACAGATACATGCCTTTTCCTCTAGTGAAACATGGCATAAAGTGTTCTCTCTAGTGGATCACCTTGAAGTATGTCTGTCAGAGTAAATGTGTCCTCTCAATGGAACAAAAACACGTTCTGTTTGAAAATAAATAAGCCTTTTCTATGAAACCTGAGTCATCCCCTATTTGGGGAATATGTTTACACTTCAAATGTTCTTCTAAACTCAATCTTCTTTTTTATTTCCTTGTTAGGTTGTGTTTTTCAGAAACAGAAAAGACACTTTCATTCTGCTCTGAGGTGTTTTGGTCTTTTCTCTCACCTAAAGTTGTGAGATTAGATGTTGCTGTTTTTATTATCATCTTGCCTCTTCATGATTGCTTCATCCTTTAAAAAAGAATCCACTACAGTTGTTTGAATCACAAAGTAATATGACTCTTCTGATTTAAAAACTGATGGACTGCATTATTTGTTTCACAGAATCACCCGGATAAGCCAGACGTGAGGTTTTGGGATGTGATCAAAAAAAGGCTTGTTCTGAAATGTCACACTCAGATGCTAACTAGACCTGAAGCTGTTGATTTCTCAGCTTTACAGAGTGCTGCTGGGCACAGAGGTGTGGGTGTGACACCGGATGGAAAACAAACAAATCTACTGTGGCCTGTGTTTGGCAGCTGCTCCTTTAAGCTCACAAACAGGAAACACACACACATATCAATCTCTTCTGTCACGGTATCCCTGTCTCCATGGTAACCCCCTTAAACTACAGCTGTCTGATGGAGGATTGACTGGGGTAAGTTACTGTGATTCATATTTTTTTAATATTTGCATATAGGCCAACATACAACTGCAAAATATGCTGAGCATTTGGACAATTGTTTGTAATAACCATTGACTTCAGGTTTCAGTTTGTCTGTACATAGTGTGTAATGACACCAATTTCCTTCCAATATCATCTCACATTAACAGAGATGTTGTTTTTTATGAACTGACATTACTTCCATAGATCCCTCACAAACTATTTCTCTCTTCTCTGCTCTAAGAGACCCTCAGGCATGTATCAGGTATGTTTATACTGAGTGACATTTTGTAGATGTCCACATTGGAGACAGGTTCATATTGATCTGGTCTTAGAAAGGGGACGGGGGATTGATCGTAATTTGTGACAGACCTATTTCCTAAACTCATCAGCCTGCCTCTCTAAGAATGCCCCAGGTCATGCAAAAATAAAAGAAGGAAAACAACCCGTATCCCGTGGCCTAATAAATCAATGCACAAGGCAGAGAATAACTGGCAGCTCTGAAGAATATAAACAAAATCACTGGGACTTTCTTTATCAAAATGAAACATCTTTGGATCTGATAATCCGTGGATGTAAATGTAGATTGCTAGATTGAGATGTTACATTCACTACTGTGTCTGGGTGGGTGCTATGACACATGCAGAAGAGTTACTGTTGATTCAAAACCAATCAAAAGGAGATTAAAATCATTCTTTAAGATAAAGTTAACTGTGACAATATATCAGGCCATCTTTAATCGTGATTGTTCTCTGGAAGCTGTGTGTGTGTGTGTGTGAGAGGGACAGACAAACAGGCAGACAGATATTTAGACAAGATTTAGAGGGATGGTACATACAAAATAATGTAAAAACACACTAACTAATCTAATGTAACGCTCCATTAAAAATAAATGAACCTTGAAGTAACACCATCCCAATGAAAAGGTCATTACTCTAATAAGTGGCAGTTTGCAGCCTTTGTGAGCTGTAAAGGTTGTCTGGCACTTTGATGTATTTTAAAGCAACATGAGACATCTAACGGAGCTTTTAGCAAAACTGCAGGTGCATCTTTCAACAAAAAATTGGTTATTGGTGCTGTGTGGTCAAACTGAATTCATTATGAGGCAACATTTGTCTATAGTTGTAAACAAACCAAAGAGTATAGACATATAGCATGTAAGTGTTGACGAGTGAAAAATTGTCATGCAACCTAATATAATCAACCTCTGTATCATATTTAAAGCTTGTAAGGTAATGAGGATGTTGTTATTTATGAAGTTAATTTAAATATACTCTATTATATAGATTGTTTATGTCATTTTTTTGTATAACAAACCATTGTATCTCTTTGGTTATGAGATTAATTAAATCAACCTGTGTGTAAAAAGACACCTAAAGCCTTATGATTAATTTGTTTATAGATTGCTTTCATTTGACTATTACGCATGCTTAAGGAATGGTCATGCCAATAAAAGGTAAAATGACAAATATATGACTAGATATGTCATTGTGCAATTATTTCTCTGAAAGATTACTATTCATTTGAAAAAGAGAACACAAGCAGCTGACTTTTCCATGCTTATTTAGAAGGAATCATAACCTGCATGTCGTTTTGTGACAACAGTGTTAAGAAACCTTCTGCACTGGCTTACATGTAATTTAATAATAACAGGAGAACGTCTTCACAGCAATACAAATACCAGTAGTGTCAGCAAAAATGTACAATACAATTGCAACTGCTCATTCTGAAAAATGAAAGTAGCAATCTGGAAAGCTTATGCTTATCATTTCAAATGATAGACATTTTGGATTGACAATGCAAAAAAGGTTTTATTGAGCAAAGTGACTTGTTTAGACAAAGCAAGACGGACAGATACATGTCAGGCTGTGGGCTATGGAGTGTCAACGTTTCTGTTCCAGCTGGAGACAACACCACAGGATGTAATGGGACATGGTCTGACACTGGCTTGAGTGAAGAACTGTCTTCTCTTCTTTTTGTTAAAAGCGATAGCTACTTAAAGCAGAACAAAGCGGCTTCAGTCTGTCACATCTTAATCACAGTAGAAGTCCATGTTCTGAAAAGAAAAGGGATTTTAAGATGAATGTTGACAACCACCTATCAGTCCAGAAACAGAAAGTATGCATCTGAGATATTACAGATATTTTAGACTGAAATGTTTATTATAAAAGGATAAATATACGCACAGTTGTGGCGACCTTAACGGTGTTTTCAATAAACTTCTGTGTCTCGTTCACCATAGTTGCAGGGAAGTATCCAACGATGCCCATCTGGTCCACGTAGCGCTCACTGTAAACCTGACAGCAAAAATAACATGTTCAATATATATATGCTCAATGCGTTTGACCTTCCTGGCTTAATTTGAATGTATTCAAGATGTGTGTTACATTTAGCTTCAAAGACCAAATGTCAAATGTCTTTCTTGACATTTTGTTCTTGTCGAAAAGGAAAGCAAGAACAATCCTATTTGTTTGTAACAGCTGCTGCATGTCCTCTCTTGCATTTATAACTGATTGTAAGCTGCACTTAGTAACACAAATGCACATACACTTCCAGACCAGAAGACTCCGGCTCCCTCCTCTGGTATGAGTTTAGAATACACATAAACCTTCTGACCCAGCCTAAGGTTGATGAATCTGCAGTCAGGAGCTATGAAGTCATCCAGGACTGTGGCCATGGATACAACATCTAAAAAAGAGGAAATACACATTTACAACAACTTATCAATAACATGCATTTGATTGCCATGGTTTTAACTACAGTTTTGTGGACACACACTGCTCCATGCTTCTCTTCAATGCACTGACTTACATGAGCATTCTGCATCTCCACAAATCTTGTTGTCTGCTAGTTTATCCATATGGACGGCCCCCGCAGTCTCCTGCAGAAGTCCCACACAGAGCAGAATCACCAGTGGAAAACTCATGCTGACAGAAAGAGCTGAACCAAGAGAGTGTTGTTTGTGTATGAGTGTGAATGTGGACGTTTGAAGAAACTGGAGGCTGAAAACCTTCCCATAACAGTTTTCTCAGTGAGGACTGAATGGGCCGAGCCCTGACACAGAGGCTGGCTGACCAATCAGCGTTGGATTTCAGAAATGCCCCACTGTGAAAGTATTCATTTCCCACAGGGGAGTTGGCTGACTTTTCTCAGATCTTAGTCTCTTTGAAGGAACAAGCGCAGGCAGAGTTTAGATGAAGTGTTTGTCTTGAGCTTTGTGCAAAAGTCCATGTGCTGAAATAAGCATTTTAACAATATAATAACTTATAAGGGATTTTACATTACTGGAGGAAAAATCTAAGTTGAAGTGCAACTTCTTAAATGAGTTTAAACAATGAAGAACTGAGTTACTCTGTTTTCTGTCAAACTAACATTCAGCAATGGTGATTTGATTCTAAAAGCCTGTGTATCTTTCTGGTTCAAATATACAGTTAAAACAAAATTGTAAAAATGCCAAGGAACAAATAAACTTAAGAAATCACTCTACACAGGATGTGATAATGTTGGGAAATTCACAACTAATTATCTGTAATTTTAACAACTGGAGCAAATGTAATGTAAGCTTTCTGGCAACAACTTGTTCAATTCAAAATCTAGACCAGTTGTTTTCCGAGACAAATTAGTTAAATCAATTCAACCAAACCTAGTCTAAGTTACATTTCAAAAGGTCCACACGTTCAGAAAATTGTTATACCAACTTATGGAGTTAGACCCACTTCCAAAGGGTGTCAAAAATGATGGCCTATAATCATTCTGAACCTTGTCTAATCTACTAATATTTGTTATTGCAACCCTTTCTGTCCACTCAAGAGGTGTCAAATGTCCATGGAGTTTTGAGAAATATAGGGGTTATATACTCCACCCAACACATGATGGTGCTTGTCCTCTATGGACAACACAATATAACCACTCAATGTGTTTATATGTTTCTTTTAGCCATGCAGGTACAACAATAACAGTCTGGCAAAACCAGTGTTATCGTTGCAATACTGTGGGATTCATCAAAGTCTCAGACTGTGGGACTCCCCTCAGACAAAGCTTGGAAAAAGGCGCCACCTCAAGATTATTTCTTGTTTTGCTCAAATCCTGGATGCTTACTTGATATGTTATTTGATCTCATAGACACTAAACAATTAAGTAAAGATAGCCTAAGCATTCTGTTGACATAACTTCGAAATACAAAGGTCTGTCTTAAAGTGTTATTAATGTATGACTCTGGGAAAATGTAAAACGGTTTATGCAATCTTTTTTGATAAGTAGTTTAATAACGTATGTGATATTGGTTTTACATCCATTCACTTTCAAGAAAATATGAAGCCTTCCTGTTCCTTCTACTGAAATCTCTGTTGTAGTGCTGTTGGATAGGGAAGATGATATGTGTTAGTATGCACAACATTAATGGATAAGCCAAACTAAATGTAGGGTTGGGTTGGGTATAGGCCTTCAGTCTCGGTGTATTTACTGTATTATGAAACAGAAAGTAAATTAATGTCATCTACGTCACACTGATTAACAAGTATTTTTGAGTGAGTTAACATACCCTTTGTGGAAAAAACTAAAAAACCACTTCGTTTTTATTATCTGACCTTTTCTGTGTTATTAGAATATGTGAATATTATATTTCCACAATATTCTGAATATGCAGAGGTGGGAAGTAGTGGAGTACAAATACTTTGTTACTGTACTTAAGTACATTTTTGTTTTTACTTCTAACATTTTTAACACAAATATCTGTACTTTCTACTTCTTACTTCAAAACAGGCTGGTGTGGTGACCACCTATTTAACCACTGGGACATCATTCAAACTTGGAACTACAGTTGCGGTTATTGTTCCCACACGGACATGTTATGGGTTACCTATAAATAGTGTGTACCCTCTTGGCTCTTTCTTGTCGACCCGGGCTGCGACCCGACAACATGTCCTTTGCAGTTTGTGAATAAATCACTATTCTTGCACCGCCCCTGACTCCATATCTTTCGGCACTACACTGGTTACTTTATTTTAATCTGCGTTAATGTGTACTATGACTGAATAAGAAAAGCCTCAAAATGTAACCTATGGGTAAAATATTGGTATATTACTAAGTTGATGACATATTTTTTGATCTTGTGTAATTTTTTGGAATCGTCTGATGCAAACCTGTGTAAAACTGAGTTAACATGTGGTTGACCGCTGTGAGAACCTGCGTAGCCAGGCTGGCGGGGTTTAAACCTACATAGTTTTGGAAGTAGGAAAATGATATCAACCGCCCATTCGCGCTGCTAAGTTGTCAAATCAAGCACACCCCATTGACATTTAGAGCTATGACGTAGGCAGGCTGTAAACTCAAAGCGACGGTGTTGGACGGGGCTGTTATTGTTCGGTTTGAAGAGTTTGCGGGCGGTCGGTCCTTTGTTTTTATTTAGGGGGTTGTAAGCTACCACTAGCAGAATAACTCGTCTCAAAAACCATCACCTGCAAGCCTGGGCTGAGGTTTATTTTAATGATATAGCAGCATTTCAAACCAGGTAGTGGTAAGCTTACAAGTCCCCAAAATAAGCTGATGGATTCGCGGGTATCGGAGTTGTTTGGTTCAGGAAATGACTCTGGATCTCAAGATGTTGCGTCCAATGTTTTGCCGGGAAACAGCTATGGGGTAGCCCTAAAAAAATCATGTGTAAAGATGCACAAGAAGTCCAAATCGCGATTCGCCCGCAACTTCAAACCAAGCAATAACCCACCATATCTACCTCCGGAGGTAAGCCTGCAATTAAGCCCACAACTAGCTTCACGGCTAGTTAAAGCTATTACGAAGCAAAGTATTGTAATTTTGAACGTCATTGTGTGCATGTTGAGGCATTCTAAAACCTAATTCCAGATTATAATACATTCCCTGTCTCCGATATGCTTCCTTGAATTGTGTTGGACATAACAGGCAGTGACACGTAGCTCGTCGGTAACTATAACTTAATGGAAAATGAATTAGATGCATACCTTCTGCTTACATTAGCAATGTAATGTAACAATGCTCGTTACATTACACACATTCCCAGTAGTTCTACAGTAAAAAGACCTGTGTTCATTAATAGCAGCTTGAAGGCTAGTATTTTGCTAGCTAGCTAACTAACGGAGGCGGAACAGCTGTGTTTGTAAATATGTTATGGGGGGCGGTGTGTATTCTGTCGGGTCAAAGCTAGCGAATCTTACTATTACTGTCCCTGACTCAGTACTGTGTTACTACACACTGATTACTGGTTTACAATGAGTAATACCTACAATTACATACTTGACATTGAATCCCTCAATAACATGACAAAATAATGTTGAAAAAGTTTTGACCTCAAAGCCAAACTAATTTAACCTAAAGCAAAATAAAAGCATTTTATAAATAACTTTTTACATAATATATAATAAAGACTATCTTGGGCATATTTTCCCTAAAGGTAAGCAATAAGCAGCATTTTGCCAGCTCTATGCTCATATCTTTATGTGTTATGGGACATGTCTCAACATACCCCATGGCCTCAGTGGTTCTCTCACCTTTGTTACCAGCTCCATTGTTCTGCAGTGAACACACTTTTTAGTATACATTTTGGATACTAGCTAGCATTTAGATATGCGTGTGCTTTGTCTAATTACACATTAAGAATGTATGTATTAAGGCTAACTAAGCAGGTTGTATAGTTCTCGGTGACAACCTATTCACAGAATGACCCCTCATTCAGTCAGATTGCTTTTCTTTGTGTCTTTTAACAAATCAATAGCCTGTTGTCTCACTTCGCTACAGTCTGACAGCTTTTGTTCCTGTTCTGTCTCTTTCTTTCTCTCCTTGTCTATCAGGCTGAAGAGGGAAATATAGAGTACAAGGTAAGCAAATTATGTGTCATTCAAGATTGTACTGTGTTCTAAAATATATGATGGTTTTATTCATAATAAAATATGTCAGAATAAGTGCATTCTTGCATTATATACCATGAAAACTGAACACCACAGGCACAGTGGATAAGCTCGAGCAGTTATTGTATCTGCACTACTCCTGCTAGATCAACATGCAATATTGTATATAAGATGTTTGTATAGCCCCAACCCTACCGTAACTGTTTGTAATGCTAGTTATTTGCACTACAAGTATTAAACCACGGACGAGACCCATTTGAATCTCTATCATCCAGGTTTAAGTTCAGCAGACATTTCCATTGTCTTTCCTTTTTCTAGCTCAAGCTAATAAACCCCACACAATACCGCTTCGAGCACCTGGCTACGCAGATGAAATGGCGACTGCAGGAAGGTCGAGGCGAAGCTGTCTATCAAATAGGTGTTGAGGATAACGGCATTTTGGCGGGACTATCAGAGGAAGATTTGAGAACATCACTAAATACGCTCCATGAGCTGGCAGAGAAGTAAGTCAAGTTTACAAATTCACATTTTATTGGAAGCTAAGTGTATTGTAACTGTTTGGTGTCAAGTCACAAGCCTATCCAAACATACTGTTAATACAAATCTGCTAATAACAACAAAGCAATTGTCCAATTGGCCAATATGAATGCATACTATAAGCAACACCTGGTTACTTGAATTATGTATTTGTGTTTTGATTTCTAACAGGGTTGGAGCCGACATCACTGTTCTCAGAGAAAGAGAGGTGGACTTTGACTCGGATGTGCCTCGTAAAATTGCTGAAGTTCTCATCCGCAAGGTGCCAGATGACCAGCAGGTAAGTTGGGGCCACTGTGAAGAGATGTTGTTGATTTGTTCATAATTCAAATGTTAACCCTGCTCATTCTTTGTGTTTCTCCTGCAGTTCTTGGACTTGCGAGTAGCTGTTATAGGTAATGTGGACTCGGGAAAGTCCACTCTGTTAGGTGTCCTGACACAGGGGGAGCTGGACAATGGACGGGGAAGAGCGAGGCTAAACCTCTTCAGACATCTACATGAGATCCAGACTGGACGCACTTCCAGCATCAGCTTTGAGATCCTTGGCTTCAATAGCAAAGGGGAGGTGAGAAAAGATCGAAAGGCAGAAAATAAATAATGTGTTTTCTAGTAATATCCTATTTCATATTTGTTTTATAAATAGCAACACAAGTTAAAATCACAGGGTTGCATTATCAAGATACTCAAGTAGTTCAGACAAGTTGATATGGTTTTCTAAATAGTGATATAAAGAGGAAAGAAAGTTTAATTGACTGACACGGACCTCACCTCAAAAACTCACCTCGTCAAACTAGCTTTTAATGTGTGATTGTTGTTTTATTGACTTGAATGTGACTTTTACTATATTTATTTGTTGTCCTTTTTTTACTACCTCTGTAAAGCGACTCTGAGCACCTGTAAAAGCGCTTACAAAATAAATACATTATGAATGCAATGTATTGTTAATGCTTCATGTAATGTGAGTGACTAATCTAGTCTGAGCTATATTTCAAATGAATAACTGAGGAATATGGTTTTTAGTTTAGATCATGACACTCAATACATATTGGCTTCTTTTCCCAGGTTGTGAATTACAGCGAGTCTCGGACAGCAGAGGAGATTTGTGAGAGTGCCTCTAAAATGATCACATTCATAGATCTGGCGGGTCACCATAAATACCTGAAGACCACCATCTTTGGCCTCACCAGCTACTGTCCTGATTTCGCTATGCTGGTCGTCAGCGCAAATACCGGCATTGGTGAGCATTCATTGGTTCATTTAAGTTTAATTATTGTTTGTTGAAATAAAAGTGTTGAGGTGTCTTTATTTGTGCCCTTAATCTAGTGACTTTACTATTTAAAAAAAGACAAGTTGAAAGTATATCTGTCACAGGGAGAGAGGCAGGTAATAGACACTTGCAGGGCGAGTCTGACGGACAGCCTATGTTTGTGTACACTTTTAGTAGACTTGGCCAGCTGTGACTTTGCATGTGATATTTGATCTTATGTAACTGACCACCGTTCTTCCACAGCCACTGCTGTCCCTGCCTGCCACTACTCAAATACCATCCATTAATGTTAGTCCTCTGACCTGCTGGAAGTCACTCTGTATCTCCCTCCTTGCATGAAGCTGAAAATCTTCAACTTACAACCAACTTTTAACTTTTCGTTCTTGTCCCATAGAAAATTATTCAGATGAACTTTGCGCTGCGCTGTCTTTAGTGGGTATTTATTGTCACGTTGACCTAACATTTGCAAAACGTATTCTGATTATTTGAATTCTGTATGCATCACATGCTTTCAACAACCCAGACCTTTTATGATAACAGCAGCTGAGACTGAGTGCAGGAAGTAATTACCACTAAAGTCCAGAAAGGACTTTTGAAGCCTGACGAGTTAAAACCGGTTGGACAGGCTATGCTGCTCTTGCTTTGCTTGTAAAAGACAAGTTGCTTGTTTACTGTCTTTATTTATGTTTATTGCTTTAATACTATTATACAAATTGATTTGGTTTTGTACATTTTGCAAAACAAAATCCTGTCAGAAGTGGGATTCGAACCCACGCCTCCAGAGGAGACTGCGACCTGAACGCAGCGCCTTAGACCGCTCGGCCATCCTGACGTAAAACAGGCTGTAATGGCTGTGCGTAATCTCTTTCAGGAGGGGGAGGGGTTGGGCGCTTTGGAATGCACAGCATGTGTGCCCAGATAAGAACACAATGTTAACAACGTGTGACCTCCTGTAAAGAATCCATGTGCTTTGTAAGCAAAAGCCTTAAATAACATGAGGTGATGAGGAACCCATATTTCTGTGTTGCTTCTTTTTGAAAGAGGTAAAGAAACATGTAGATGAAACATAAGCCTTGGACACAACACATGTTTCTCAGACCAACCTGTAGTAGTAGCTGGATAACCTGTAGAGTGTGCTGTGTTTGTGTGGGTGTCTTTTAGGGTGAGGGGAAATGGGGTTAAGAACGAGGACTTCCTTAGCTACGTAACAGACGGAAAGGGAACACAGTGTCTGCAACCCTAGAGCAACAGCTTGAATTATAAAACAGGGAAATGAATATGTGTAATGCATAGGACTTGTCTTAGGTTATATCTGTGACGAGCCAAATATCTTTACACCTACACGAAGGGTGAGGATATTTTCCTATGCACCTTGACTTTGGATGCACTGAAAATAACACACCCAAAAAAACAACCCGCTGATGAGGAGAATTTAAGTCAACCTGTATGGGTCAGTCCCCTTGAACTCTTTTGAGATGTAGGTTGCCTTGAGTGCTATATCTGAACTGATACATAATCTCCATAAACATACACACTGTACCAATATCACTTTCTCTCACACGTCGTCATTTACAAACGAACAGGACACATGCCTCCAGGACTCTGCTTCCCCTGTGAGAAGTCTGTGTTTAAAACAGAAAGCATTAATTACATAATTAATATAAAGTGTTAAATATTCCTGTATTGATATCCTACCTTTGATGGCTACAATCATACGTCATGTTACATTCTATCTGTTCTTATCATTTGTGTACATTCTATTTCGACCCTCTGACTCACAGTAAGAGACAGAAGATAAGCAGTGTTAACAGTCCTGTCCCTCAAGGATGTGGATTTCGATTCATGTCCATTAATTGCAAATTCATCTGTATATGAACATCATGCACAATATAAATCAATATTGCATTTGTGCACTTGTGAAACCAAGCTTAAATATGTGAAGTGGTGCCCCTAACTGACTCATTTAAGAAGCCCTACACCTAACGAAATCCCTTCTTCTTCTTCTCCTTTCTCTTTTCCAGCTGGTACAACACGGGAGCATCTTGGGATTGCCATGGCCCTGAAGGTGCCCATCTTCATCGTCATCAGTAAAGTAGACCTCTGTATGCGAGCCACAGTGGAGCGCACCGTGCGGCAGTTGGAGCGTGTCCTGAAGCAGCCGGGCTGTAACAAGGTGCCCATGGTTGTGAGCAGCACGGACGATGCCGTCACAGCAGCACAGCAGTTCGCACAATCACCCAAGTATGGAACAATAAGATAAACTTAACTGAGTGTGTCAATGAACTGTTTGTTTTGGGTGTGCCCACTCTATAATGTAACACTCGTATACAAGTATAATGTAAAAACTGGCCAGTAGGGCTGTAGTCAACCAAAGAATATCTTTGTCAACTGAAATTATATCTAGTTTTTAACCAATCGATTGCTTGATAGGGGAAAGGGCAACAAAAAAATCTGCTTATTATCTCTAGATCAAGGTTGGTAAACATAGGCCGTCTGTTTTTAGTTGTAGCCGAGAGATCAGCACGATATCACAGGTTGTACATCATCTGTTTTGTAAATTGATTATTCATTAATTATGAATGTTTTCACACAATACTTTAACACTCAAAAGAAAGGAAACCTTGTTGTTATTTATCGGTTATTACGCAGCGGCTTTAGTCGTCCTACCCACTTGAAATCAAAGTATGTGTTCTGATCACTTGCTTTTACTCTCTGGCAGCATCACACCCATCTTCACCCTGTCCTGTGTGACTGGAGAGAGTCTAGACTTGATCAAGGTCTTTCTAAACATCATCCCTCCTCTCAGCAACAGCAAGGAGCAGGAGGAGCTTATGCAACAGCTAACTGAGTTTCAGGTATGACCGTGATGGAGTTTAATAATGCATGGAAGTGATCAGCTGGCCCAGAGACACTCTTGCAGACGCAGTGTAAATACACATGTTTTTGACTGACACCAGTGCGCATTATTACAGGTGGATGAGATATACACAGTGCCAGAGGTGGGGACTGTGGTGGGAGGAACTCTGTCCAGGTCAGTGTGTGGAAATGCTAACCTTATGTTCATCTGTACAACACTGTTTTCTGTTTATTATGGACTTTTTCTCTGACCAACTGTCCTCTCTGAATGTGCAGTGGTATTTGCCGTGAGGGAGATGATCTTGTGGTAGGGCCCACAGACTTGGGCCAGTTCCACAAGTTAACCATCGAGAGCATCCAAAGAAACCGCTCAGCGTGCCGGGTCCTCAGGGCCGGCCAGGCGGCCACACTCGCCCTGGGCAACTTCGAACGCTCACTACTACGCAAGGTCAGACTTCTAACTCTTTCTCTCTATACTGTTTGCCTTTCTTAATATTTAGAGAGAAAACATTTAAATTGAATCAACTTTTAGGTTTCACACATGTACAAGCCCTGCATACACAGTGCACTTTAAACCATGCATTAAAGCATTCCTAGGAGATGAGTGTGGGGTGTGGTGCCTTGCTAAAGGGACCCCCACAGTAGGGCTGCATGATTTTGGGACAAGATTTTCTGACAAGTATTGCGATTGCGATTCGATTTGCGATATTTGTTTTTAAGCGACCCAACGGAAGTTAATTGTAAAATGCGGCCATAACTCCGGCTAGGAAGGTCGTATCAACGTGCTCCCGTCTCTAGCACTCTCGCAGCCCGAGCTACGAGTGAAAGAACTAAACTTACATGAAACTTCCGTTGGGTTGCTTTAAACTTAAAGTCAAGCTTCAGTTTAAGATTCACCCTGTAATAGAAACATGTGATGGAGCATTACTAACCTGACCCAGATGGTTTGTTTCACCAAACCATCTAGGAAAGCTCCATTGGAAGCTATTTGAAAAGGGCAGGCACTTTCAAAAATACTTGGCAGGTGATTGGATCAATCACCTTCTATCATGGGCCACTTCTGATTGGTTAACAATGGCTGGTACATGTGGAACAAAGCACTTCTGATTGGTGTGGATGACTGACAGACAAGAAGAACAAAAAAAAAAGAAAAAATGTTTAAAAAAAAAAAAAAGTTAATTTTTTTAATTTAAAATTGATTAACCGTTCAACCCTACCCCGCAGTGCAGAGGAGTTAGAACTGGCACCTCTTAAAGTAATCAATCAATCAATATCAATAGGATACGGCTGTAATAGGCCTAAGGCCTTTTAGTCGCTCATAAATAAATGAGTAGATCACTGATTCTTTATTTACTACATAGTCCAAAGTGAAGGTGATGTTTGACCAGTAGTGGTCGAGGCGGGATTTGAGACAGTTAACCGTCTTGGATGTGACAACGCTTTCTGGCAGATCATTCCACAAGTCAACCACACGCAGGCTGAAAAAGTTGCGGCGGATAGCCAGTCTTGAGTACTGTTTCTTCAACTTGAGGCAGTGTCCACGAGTCCTGGTGTTATAATCCCGTTGTAGTGGGCATGATGTTTTGTAGCTGTTGTGGAGATATTTGAAAACTTCGATCATATCTCTCCTCGCCCTTCTATAATACATACTCGGGATTTGTATGTAATGGTCCACTTTCTAAAACTTGGTCCGTTTGTGGACTTGAACTGACAATATCTGATTTGGTGCTTTATCACTGTATTTATAATTAATATTTTTATCACGAAAGATCAGATTTGTAATCTGTGTGTACGATCGTGTGTTTTCTACTTCCAGGGCATGGTGATGGTGAGTCCGGAGATGGATCCTACCATCTGCTGGATGTTTGAGGCTGAGATTGTGCTGCTCTTCCATGCCAAGACCTTCCACAAGGGCTTCCAGGTTACTGTGCACATCGGCAATGTGAGACAGACCGCAACTGTGGAAGCTGTGTGCGGCAAGGTTAGATCATCCAACTGTTGGAGTCTGAAAGATGTCCTCGACTTCAAAATTCAGATTATGTCCGACAATTCTGTTTCTTAATGCTGTTTTATTTGTTCCTCTTGTTTTGTAATTGCTTTACCACAGGAGGAGCTGAGGACAGGGGAAAAAGCAGTTGTCGTGTTCAAGTTCCTCAAGCACCCAGAATACCTGAAGGTGGGAGCTAAGCTGCTCTTCAGAGAGGGCGTGACCAAAGGCATCGGCCACGTCACCAAGCTGCAGCCCATCGCCCATTACCGGCCGTCCCAGAGCGAGGACGATGAGGCTTAAAGCTACTCTGAGAAAACAACAGAAAACACCGTCCCACCCAAAGACAAGGTGCTTTATAAACGACTTCCTGCTTTCTCCAAAGGCCACTCTGTCCTGTTCTCTGCACATTCATTACTGTCTCAGGAGACCACTGTTTTATCACCCCTTTCCAAAGCCTTGTTGTCACCCTCCGCCTCATTTGTCTCATTCAGCCTTACAGCTTATCTTAGTTTCTCTTGGCACTGATAAGAGGAAACCCCTCAGCCACCTCTGTCACATTGTGAAGGACACGTCCACAACATCTACCAACATGATGTTGAGTGTAAAGAACAGGAATGTGCTTTCACACATTTCACGTTGAAGTGCTGTTTACACAGTTTACACAGTTTACACCTTAATGCACTCCTAACACGTGCTTTTGAAAAGATCCTCACAAACTCGCACTGAAACATAAATGCCAGTTTCGATATACCTTTGGCAGATAATTGTTTACAAACAGTTGCAAGTATGAGATAGGCATTAATGTGTTACCTGTATCATCACCCCACATAGTGCCTGACTGATAAAGATGTTCTTACCTCTGTTTATTTATGTGGGATAATAGTTGATAAAAGACACAGTTTTTATATAAGCTAAACCATCTTGCTATAAGCTTTACTAGTGCTGACTAAAGGAAACGTAATGTAGGTAAAGGACCGCATTTGAGGTATGCGGAGTAAGAACCTGACTGATTTTGTGTCAGCCTGCCAAGATAATTCACATTGGCACTCACTTTGCAAGTGGTTTGTTATGTCATATGTTCAGATAGTTGTGTATTTTTTCTATCACGGATTATGCCTCACCTCACGATAGTGCAGTGGGACAGTCTCTTGCTGCCTGTCTTTAAGTGCTTTAGTTACTCAGGTCAGTTTAGATAAGGTATAAGACAGCATTCCACTCACAGAACGACTCCGAGGAGCTTTCTGTTGCTGGCTTGGTGAGAAGGAAGATAAATGATCGGGTGAGTTTTCCAAAGAGAATTTTATATTATGTAACGCTGCCTACTGATGTAGCTTTGTTTTAAAGCATTTAAAGGTACTTGACGTCGTCTCTTCACTTCAGTTACTGATTTCACTCACTTTGGGATGTTACACAGTGCCTAATGGAGCTACTGTTTGAGTAGTCTACCATTACACCCCAACGTTTTACAACTTAGTAAAACAATCTTATTAAGTTGGTGCTAGATTCCTCAAAACAGCTTTTGATGTGTAGAAGAAGACTTTGAAGATGAATGTTAGTTGCTACCCTTTGTTCGAGGCTGCTGTTGGCCTCATGTCTTTATTATAGCATGTTGTTTCGACTGTAGCATAACCTGCTGTCCCATTGACGTCCATGATAGAGGCGAAATGTGTGCCCTGTTTAGTTGCACACACTTTCTTGCTATGCTTAATTTGTGTGCACTCAGACAACTTATATGTATAGCCTTTATAAAGGGTATCAGGTGTTAGTTTGTTTATATGCAACTTGAATATTTTATAGATTTCTAGTAGTTCCAGATTTTACAATATATATTCACGTTTTTCACTGTTTTCACAGCCTTCCAAACACATCTTCACTTTTCTGAAACTAGTTTTAGAGCCCTCCCTTAAATCGAAATAAAGTGTACATTTTGATCATTATTTGGGTGAAATGCAATATTTATGTACAGATCCAGTTTGTGTTCATGATACATGAATAAAAGTTGTATTGTCTATTCCAGGTGCTTTTACCTTTGTTATGTTTTTAGTAAACAACTAAATTGCTCAGTGTTTTCAACCGTGTCATCATACACCCAGCATTTCATCTACTGGCCTGTGACAAAGTCATGACTCACGACATACAACTGAGTTTGAAAGGTTATTCCATTTAACACGCACTGCTCCTCCTAATGCGTTACACAGCTGATGCAAGACAAGGCAAGAGTCAATTCCTCATTCAGCTGTCTTTTAACACACTGAACAGGATTCCTTGTGGGAGGAAAGGGTAAACAAAACAGGATGACACATCATAATGGTGCAATTGGACCCATGCTACTGGCAGTCGTGTAATTCAAATATCTCAAACAAACATTTCCTGTATCCTTGAGCTTCACAAGAAAACTCAGTATTGACGTCCTTTGAGGATTCCTGCTCTATATGCAACTGATTAGTGGCCTCTGCTGGCACACCAGAATACTACAACACAAGGTGTACAACTACAGAAAACTTTAATAAGCATGTTTAAAAAAAGTATTGCCTTTCTTTATTTAGAATAAAAAAGCACATGTGACACAAAGTGCTGTCATTTATACTCGACAATATAAGGCACATCTTTAAACAGGTACTGTATCCTTTTACAAAATGGCATTCAGTTCTTTGGACTTTCTCTGTACATTTAAGTTTGTTTTTATTTACTTAAAAAATGCTGCTCTACAGCACATCCTTAGGTCTTCTTGAAAAAAGAATCCAGAGTACCCGCACTTCCACCTTGAGAGCGATGCCTTTTGGGTTGTGGTCCTGACAGGCCTCTGGTTTTTGTCTTGCCACGTGTGGACTGGGCTCTGTGAGGAGTCAAGGAGGCATTGGAGGAAGAGCTGGGTGCTGATGAAGAGAGGGACTTCTGGAGGTCCAGGGCGAAGTGATAGTCGTTGTGTTCAGGCATTTCCCAGACGGACACTTCCTGGCCACAGCGCTCACAGTTCATCAAGTCCTCTTTTGCCACGTTGAAAGGAGGAGGGTTGGCTTCTGGATCAAAGTCTGTTTCATCCCGTAACTCTTCACATGGTGACTGCTGAGAGGAGCTATGTTTTGCCTCAAGGTCTGACACAGCAGCAACAGTGTCTTCTGAGGCATTTTTATTGTGAGGTCCAGGCTTGTGTCCTGTTTCAGGCGTGTTAAAAGTTAAGGCTGAGTCCCTCTCAAGTCTCTTCTTGTGGAAGAAAGAGGACATTCCAGAATTGGAGCTGGCTGAATCATTTTTAAGGTGAGAAACCACAGAGGGAGCAGGAACATTGTTATCTGCCTCAAACTGACTATCTGCAGTTTTGATAGAGGAGGAAGATGGGAGAATCCCGGTGGAGTCTTTATCCTCGATCTCCTCGTCTTCATCTTTTGAAACCTTCAGTCTTTGTTTCTCAGCTGCCTTTTTGAAAAGGGAATGGATGGTGGAGGATTGTTTGTCTGAGGAGTCCGTTTTAAGTTCCGAGGGTGTCTGGGTTGAGAGCTGAGAGGTGGGGAAAAGACTCGAAGACACATCAGTGGAAAGAAAGCCTGCAATGCCCCCTGCTGATGGAGCGTTGCTAAATTTGCTAGCTGAGATGTGTAGCAGGGTGAGGGGTGGAGTCCTGGGGACATGATGCAAGGGAGAGCAGAATAAGTCACACAGCATTCCTTCAAACAATGACTTCAATTGTTTGACAGTGTTATTCATATATTTAATTACCATGCTGCCTGGTGGTTTCCAGCTGTGTTCAGACTTTTGATAATGGCTAAGCTGTCACCAGATATTTTGGTCGCTTCGTAGCGCACTAAAGCACAGCAGCGAGAGAAACTGCTTGCCCTCTTTTCCCCGAGCTGGCGTACACCAACCGTCAATAGTTTAGCGACCCGACCATTCTGTAAAATGGTCAGAAATGACAGGAACTGATGTGAAACCGTTATATTTACTGCATGCAATACTCAGGGGAAACCTCAGATTAGAAAACAGGTAGTGCTGCTGTAAAATGGGAAAGCAAAACATTTCACAACCACAAATAGCTCACCAATTCTCTGTCCTTGGTAAGCCTTTCCTCCAGCTCAAGGGCCAGCTGATGAAGCCAATACTGTACCTACACGGACGTTATGAATAATTACAATTAAAACAATTTGCAGAGGTTTGAATTATAAATGAAAGCGAAATGATAAAGATTGCATAATTGTTAAAAAAAAACATGAATACGTGTTTTGTCATCATCAGATGGGTCTACACAAGTTTCACCACTTCCAGTCCATATGCAACTGAAATAAAGACAACTTGAGTAATACTTCATTTACATTTACTTCCTGTATTAACAAAAAGGAAACAGTGATGGTCTGTACCTGCTCTTTTGTAGCCAGCGATGACTTCCCCTGGAAGTTTTTACTGCAACCAATGGACATAGGAAGATGTCTGGGTTTCACTGCTTCAAACTCAATCCCCCGACACATGTCAAAGAGCCAATGGCTGCAAAGCAGAGAGGTTCAATCGTAAATGTGCTTAGTAATGTGCATAGATGAAATGCAAACATTTGTCACTGTAAGGAAATATTTTCCCAGTACCAGTTTGTTATCTATAGGCATTGTGCAATGAACAGTGACAGGTATAGCAACACATTTAAGAAAAATATATAGTACAAATGTGTTTTCAGATGCTGATATATAATAACAGCAAAGACTAAGTAAGGTTTTTCTTAGCCAGTCATTGTTAAACACTTTTGACCTGAAGTCATTTCTGGCCTCTTACCCTGTCTTTTCTCCAAAGTGCTGTCCCAGTTGAGCCCGAGAGAAGCGGGTCAGCTCTCCCATGTTCTTTATTCCCAGAGTTTCTGAAATGGATGCACCCAGCTTACCCCCCAGGTTACGGCTGCACACATGTGAAATAGACGATACAAAAGCACGGTGGGTGTTTTGTTTTTAGACTTGTTACTTTTGAAATACGAGGGGAATTGTCAATGAGTATTCTTTTGAAGGAGTAGTACTTTGAACTCACATCTTGCCGATGGGTAGAGAGTTGAAAAGCTCTGTCACTGAGTCCAAAGGCAGAACCGTTTGTCGGTTGGGTTTGTTCAGACCACAAGCCAGTTTGGACAGTACCTGAAAGAAGTAGGTGGTTAACAATAACCATAGCAAAAACATTTTACTGCCCTTAAAATGATATTATATTTATAGAATAACATAACATGAGGGGTAACACAAACATTTTATTGATGGTCTGATATAATAAGGGCAAAAGCTAAGTAAGGCTTTTTTTTTCAGCAAGTCATTGTTTCATGCTTTTGACCTGAAGTCATTTCTGGCCTCTTACCCTGGGGTTTCCTACCTTATTATGGGATATCCCTGCTGAACAGCGGAAACCTGTGTCTTTCTCTATGGCTGCCCTCACTTCCTCGACAATGATCGCCCCAACAGTGAGCTGCAGGTCTGCAGGGATGTGTTGCCCTGACAGAGGAACGGGTAACGACGCCAGCCACTGCTGCAGACCCCTGGACCTCTGCTCCTCTGGGGACAAACATGACTTAAGGGGTTACATTCTACCATAGTTTTGTGAGGATTTGTTTGATGTCACTTTTCAAAGCAGTTAAAAGTTATGTAACTGATAAGTCAAAGTTTGGTTATAGCCTACCTTTGTCCAAGGCAGCATCCTCTACAGATTCTTCATGTTCAGGTACACTTTGTGGGTATCCCTGGATGTAGGTCGCCCTCAGTTGGTCAGACTCAACTTGTTTGTTGGTCATGTTTTTCAGCCGCTGCTGGACCACATCCGTCAGATCCATGTAGGCCTCATCAATGCTGGCTCTTTCGATCACAGCGAAGCGAGACATCACCTCAATCACCTGCACACTCGCCTCCCTGTAACTACACAGGGGTGAGTAGTAGATGATTTCAATGACAACTGGTCACACGAGTAAAGTTATTAACGGTTAGTATTCATCATATCAATTATTTAACGGTTTTATGGTAGAATCCCAGGAAATGTGAATAGGTGAACTTACGGTGTGAGGTCAGCCTTGCCACGAGACTCACGCACTCGAGCCACCTGCAGATCTGGGCTCAGTATCTTTGCATCGTCCACCCACATGTTCTTGGTGACACCTTGGGCCCTGGCCTCGTAGCTTACAGCTATGATACTAACAGAGGATAGTAATTAGTTGACAACAGCATGTTTACAAACCATGACAACTCATTTCTCAGTAAGTCCAATATATCGGAGAAGAAGGCGGATGAGACACAGTCATTTAAATGGTCCATGCAAAAGGCACATTATCATGCAGTCACAGCACAGCCTGATGAAAGATCAAGGATACTTATATGTTAAAGAATGACCTAAGCCTAGTTATGAGTTATTCCTTGTCCTGTCATTGATCTTGCTCTGCAGCTGCAAGTATTTGTTTTACTGTATTATGTATGCTCCTACAGTCATACCTTTCAACATAGGCAGGGTGCTTTGGAGTGGCTATGATCATAACAAGAGTATTTGTTCACCACTTTCTGATTTTGAAACATCAGATGCACAACAGTCCTGCTTTGAGAGACAGTCTGATCGCTTCTGTTTCAGTTGCATGGATCATCAAAACAATGTATGTGTCAGAAACTCACCCTCCTCCTTTCCATGTCTTGTACTGGGCCACAACACAGGAAGTGTTCTTCAGAGCTGGATTCAGCCTCTGTTCCACCTGCACGTAAAAGCAGTCCATGTCTACTAACGCCACCACGCGCTCCTTTCCGTACTCCATCACTGAAGAGATATGTTGATTCACGGCCCTCTTCGGTTTACTCCATGAATTAAACCGGCCAATGTTCATGTGTCGCTTTGTATTTACGCGCGGAAATGCAAAGGCTCATATTAACGTCATCAAAAGTCGACTAACACAACATCGGCCTCGGGCTTAACCTGTTATTTTTACTGTAAAAACGACCAAAAGTTATCGGTAAATATGTGTCATGTGAACATTTAATGTTAACGTTTGGCTGAAACGCCCCCAAAATACTTTTTTTTTACACAGTTTATGCCTTATTTTACTCAAAATGTAGTAGTTTGCTTAACCCCGCCCTCGAACAGCGTTCGTCCAATCAAAGCTGGCTACTTAAGGTACCTTCGATGGTTTGTCAAGCTTTGAATTTTTCAACATGCTGAAGATTTGAGTATATAAGACATACATATACACTGCATATATACAGTGGTGGAATAAGTACTCAGATTTAAGAGTAAAAGTAATAATACCGCAGAGTAGGAATACTCTGTTACAAGTTAATGTCCTGCATTCAAATGTTGCTTAGGTAAAAGTACACAAGTATTAGCATCACAACATACTTAAGTACCAAATCTAAAAGTACTCATTATCTAAAGTGATTGTTTTTGGAATAACATACATTGTATCATTGCTTTTGAACTATTGATGCATTCATGTGTCTATTATTTAAATGTTGCAGACGGTAAAGGATGACATAACCTTGATAACTTTTTTATACTGCCAGATATCTCCATCCATAATCGTACATCATAATGTATTTGTTGATGTACTGTTTGTATTAATAATATAAACAATCAAAATAAACTGGTTCCTATTTGACAAATAAGTTTAGTGAGTAAAAAGTCAGTACATTTACTTAGTTACATTCCAATAATAATGTATTTGAGAGGTACTATGGCTCTAATAAAAAGTATTCTAAAATGTGGTCGCTAGTAATTCAAAATTACAAACAAGTTATTACCAAATGTTTATTTAAAAAACAAAAACAATAGTAAAAATAAGTCTATATACTTCATGCTAAGTCGTTTTTCAGCATCATATTTAACTTGTCAAATATAAGTTTAACAGGACAGTGATAGATCTTGATGAATTTTTAACTAATGTTTTGCAAAGGATGCAAATTACATGTTAAAACTACTTCTAAACAGTGCTGAATATAGTCTCGCAAAACCAATAATACATTGTTTAAAAGCCATAAAAAGTATGACCAGTAGATTTAAAGCAGGACCAGAACAACCATGTTGAAAATGAGGAAGTGACAGTGTTAGAGCTACCTACACTAATATTGAAAGTGCTCAGTCTCTCACGGCATTGAAGCAGACATGACTTTTCTGTATGTTGCTCACCTGATACTCGCTGGGCTTATGGGTAAGTGATCTAAGCGTTTATAAGAACACTATATATAAATGATGGCCAGTTTTATAATTAAAACAATATTGTTGTTATGTATTGATAGAGTGGTACAATTTCAGTCTACATTAAACATTAATACAAGCCAGAAATATTAATGATTAATGTTGTGGCAAAGACATTTAACAGATCTGTTTTGTTGCTATGTTACTGACTAACCTAAAACTGATGCACTTATTGTATAAAAATGTCAGCTAAATGTAAAGTAATCATGTGATGATGCTGGTGATAAACAAAATGTATTTTAATGCACTATAAATTGAGTGTCTGTCTGCTGTTGTTTTGTAAGGAATATAAAGTTTAGTGAAATGTCTGTCACAATACGTTGGCTATTTTAAGGGAGAGAAATATTAGATATTCATTACAATTCTGTGTTTGTTCTTCTTGCAGGAATTCAAAGCATAGCTACGGTCAGTAAAGTGTCAGTGAAGGCTGGAGATTCCATCTCCATCCCATGCCTATACAACTTGAAATACAAAGATAATGTGAAATGCTTGTGTAAAGGAAAATGGTGGAGCACATGCGAATATGTAGCTCAAACAAACCAGCCAGATAATTCAAAACCGTTTTCAATCTCTGATGACCAAACCCAAGGTATCTTCACAGTCACTATTCATAATCCACAGGATGATGGTACAAGCTACTGGTGTGCTATCAAGAAAAATCTCTTTGATGTCAAACAACGTTTTGAGCTGTCAGTCACCACAGGTATAATCTATTTAATGTTTTAAACACAGTTAATATCCTTTTTGTGAACTACTTTGTGGGGGAAAAAACAATGTTGTTATTTGTTCAAGGTATGCCAAGTCTTCACGTGGACGAACAGGAAATCACAGCATTTGAAGGAGGAAGCGTGACTGTCAAGTTCCACGATGAAAATCCAAAAGTAACCAACTGGTGCAGGCTGGGCAGCAGCAGCAGCACCAAGTGTATGTCAGATCAGATTGGATCCATAGATGGAGCAACAGTCACCATCAACACAAGTGTCTCAAATGTGTTCACCGTGACTATGAGTGGACTGAAGACAGAGAACAGCGGCTGGTATTGGTGTGATAAAGAAGACTTACAGATGCCAGTGAACATAACTGTTACTGAGTTAACCTCAACTACTTCAACTACTCCAACTACTTCAACTACAATAAGCACCAGTACAGCAAGTAAGACACTAAACTTTTTCTATTTTAATAAATTAGATACCTAAACCTGGAAACAATGCTTGTTAATTTTACAGAATAGAATACATTAATTGAATGTACCTTGAAAATGTGTATTTACTTTAACATTTTACAGCAACACTTCAAACCGCTACCCAGAATGCCTCCCTGTTCACGAGTGCAGAGCCACCTACAGTACAGCCCTCCTTCTCCACCGTAATCGGGACAGGCGGAGAGAGCCTGCAAGATAAAAACAAGAGGTCAGTACTCACGATTACTTTTTAAAGCTTTCTTGGACTTGATCAGATTGTGTACATTTATACATAACCCTCTTTTCATCATCCATATTTTCTAATACAACACACCAGATATGCTGTGTACCTACTCAAAATACTAAATCACATATTTGTGCATGTTATTAATTATTTGCTTCTTTATGATTTGAGTCTTTAGCAGTAATGTTTTTCTTATATATATATATATTAAAGCACATTCTGTAGTCTGTTTTATACATTTAAATTAACAAATAGTGTCAATGCATAGACTGACATTATACATTTTGATAAACAAAGGTTAACCCTTTTATTCTTTTGGTAAATATAAATGTGATCTGCATTTCTCTTCTAGCTCCACTTTGGTATATATTCTCCCCCTCGTCTTACTGCTGTTGGTTGTTCCCACTGCCTTTTTTGGATGGAGAATGAAGAAAAAGCGTAGTAAGTTTGCTGTTAACTCTGCTTACCAATACAGGAATACAATATGTATTTTAATATAATCTCAAAAATAATGTGTTGTAGATAAGACCAAGACGGAAGTGCCTGTCATTACTGGGGTAAGATTTTTTATTTCCAACCATTTGTATAGTGATAAATCATTAATAATCTTACTCAGTAGTTTATTTCTTCTTCATTTTTATTTTCAATCTGCAGCTGCTCTGAACAGCTTAGTCACACAGTGTTATGAAGGGCAAAGAAGACCTTATGTGAAATACAATGTGAACTTTAAACCAAATATCCTATACTGTAGATAATTGCTCATCAGAAATGTAAAATAAAATCACATTTCCCCTTAAGGGATTACATTTAAAGAAAATACAAACAATAGATAACAATTATATAAATGAGCATACTGACATTTAAGCTTGGTTTGAAAGGGGTTACTGGCAGTCCTCTCAGAGACACATACAGTTATCAGTACACATCATGACACAGCCCTAGACTCCATAATGGCATACCGCTGACTTGGAAAGTGACCAAGCCATTTATATTCAAATGAACCAAAACATGTTGTGCGCTAACACAGGATATGCCAGAAACTGTAACCTAATGATGGAACCTAACATTTGAAATGTATCCCCCATAGGGCGCAGAAGTTGAGAGAGATCCTGATGTGCACTATGCTACTATTTTTCATAATCCAGATGCAGCATCGCAGCTGAAGGTAAACCAGATGGTCTTGTTTTATTTAAAGAAGCAATAAAGAGAGCGCTTCCTTAAAACTCATTTGCCTACGTATATATTTGTTTCTCATCCAGCAGAACAATATACCCGAAGAGACTGTCACTTACAGTACCATTGTATTGAACCCTAGTGTGTAACACATGGTATGGTATTACTTTCAACAGGCATCTCAATATGTCAAAAATAACTAAAATGGATTGTTATTGTTGTCATGATCAGTCCAATGGTTTTCAGCATTCTCTTCTCTGTGTTTGTTTTCTCTCATCAGACCAACCCAGCAATCCCGTATTAGAGATGTGTGGAATTCAGAGACTTTCATTTACAGATGATGTTTTGTGCAAACCTGTACACATACAAATAATGTGTTCCCCACATGCAAATGTTTCAAGTCAAGAGCAGCACTGTGGCAGTGTGTCTAGACTCTAAAAGTAAAAGTGTGATGTTCAACATTTGTCACTTTCGGTTTGACACATTGGGTAAGAGCAAACATTTCTATTGCGACCAAAAAAGCAGATCAGACATATTAAATAGACCAAAATCAGGAAGTGAATGAGTTAAAGGTTTAACTCTTGTTGCAGATTCTCCAAATATGAATTTACCATCTTGCCATTGAATAAAATCATGATCTAGAAAAGGATCTTTTTATAATTATCATCCCTAATCCTCCTTTACATTTTGGCTTTAAACAAGATACTTTACATATTGCTAATAGGGCTGCAACCAACACATTATTTGTCTTTCTGATTAATTTTGTCAGAAAATACTAAAATAGTATAAAATGTCCATCCCAAAAGTCTTTCCCAAAGTCCATGTTGTCGGTCTATAACCAAAAGATATTCAGTTAGATTTGATATGCAACAGAGAAAAGCAGGAAATCACTGTATTTCAGTGGCTAAAAATGATTTGAACAATTAACCAATATATGTTCCTTTCAATTTACTTTCATTGCAGCTCAAATGTTAACAACATCTGATTATATTATCCTTGTAATCAATAATCCAGTATGTACAACATAATAATCTCGTATTCAGTCGAGTAAGAAAACTATAGGATTAGCTTGGGGATGTGGTTTACTATTCCCAATGAGCTAAAATAATGTAAAAATATATATTTGTTTGGGAACCTTGTGAGAAATGTATGTTTTGACAATGTATGGGAAATGTAACGCTTCATTACTGTGCAAATAAAAACTGAACATGTAAAAATGATATCATAACTACATCTAGCCTTTATTATTGTCCTTTGCTCAGGTTTGATGTTCTCTAATATCCAAGGCAAAATTAAGCTGTAGCAATTTTTGCTTCATCATCCAACTAAGTTATCGTCACGGCCAGACAAGAGGAAGAGGAAGGACGTTTAATCTCTTGCATTTGCACGTTTAGGAAAATCAGGAAGTAGAAAAGGACTGAGCACATAATTTCATGTTGTTTCGTCTTACTTCACTTTCACTCACCAACATGGATGTCCTTCTCCGAGTTCTTCTCTCTCTCAGCACACTCGCAGGTCAGTCAGCTGTCATTTCATTTTGTGAGCTGGTTATATCAGATAACTATGGACTGAGTAATTAACCCAAAACTCTGTGAATATTTAATGAAATTGTACATTGTGTTGGCTATATGTGCAGTAAAATGCTGTATTTGCTCTTGTTGCAGGAATTCACAGCATAACTACAGTCAGTCAAGTGTCAGTGAGAGTTGGAGGTTCGATCACCATTCCATGTCTCTATGAGTCACAATACATAAACCATGTGAAATACTTGTGTAAAGGATCTACTTGGAACTTCTGCTCTGACGCGATTAAAACAAACCAACACAATACAGGGAAGTTTTCCATCTCTGATGACAAACAACGAAAAATCTTTACTGTGACTATAAATCATCTGACTAAAGAGGACACTGATTACTGGTGTGCTGTGGAGATTAATGGAGGAGGAGATGAAGGAACGTATTTTAAACTATCAGTCACCACAAGTAAGTGAACCCTTTGTGAAATATTAACAATTTGGAGGAAAAGCTGTTTGTTTCATTGATATGAGGCTACCCTATTTTTTGTTTCCCTTAAGAAACACCCAGTCTAGACAAAACTAATCAGGAGATTACAGGATCCACAGGGAGACCGATAGCCATCAATTGTCCCAACAGTAACTCTGGAGAAATGAAGTGGTGCAGGTTGGGCGGGTCCTGTTTGACAAAGTCTGGATCAATACATGAAACAGGATTCACCATCAGTGCAAGTGTCGCTGGTGTTTTTACTGTGACGATGAGTGAGCTGAAGACAGAGAGCAGCGGCTGGTATTTGTGTGTTAAAGGAGACTTACAGATGCCAGTGCACATAACTGCTAGTAAGTACAAGTGTCAAATTGAAATGTTGTAAGTGTCTCTATGTTTTGTTGAACTGCTATTTTACTCTACTTATTATTTTATTGGTTGGATATAGCTTTCAGCAACAAGCATTTTAACCATATCATCCAGTAGTGAGCATGTGAATCTCACCTTTGTTTTTTTTCAGATAATAATTCCAAAGATCTGGTCCTACCGCAAAGGTGAGAAGGCTTTGATATTGAGAATTTGCCATTCTAGGATTAAAATAACCAATTACTTTTCATTGTTTGCATTTGTTGATTTACTCCTGCTTCAGTGTGCCCGTGGATCTGAATGCCTACATCATCCCTTTGAGCTTGTTGATCTTCATTGTACTGGTGACCGTGTTCATCTGGTTTATGTTGAAAAGACACAGTAAGTATTTTCTGATCTTTGATTAATCCAAGTCATATCAAATATGTTTGTGCTTTTATTTTTGTAATATAGACTAGTGTGCATTGAGAGTAACAGAAGTGTTTCCTGTGTCATGTTTAGAGCAGACAAAAAAAGCGGCATCGGCCATGACAGCGGTAAGAACACCTTTTTTTTATTTCAAAATGTTTTCCAAAGAACGCAATAAGGAATTTTGTAATGTACGACTTTTGTAGTAAGTCGAAATTTAGGAGTAGTCAATTGTAGTTAAAATGCAATGTAAAGTCTTCAGAGAACATACTTTACCTTTGCACAAATTCAGTGGGCGGACCTTTTACAATTGCAGATACACAATTAATATGTTTATGAGATTAAATACAGAATATTATAACCATTTTAAAAGATCTAACTCAACAGTATCCTAATTAGGGTAATCATTCTTATCATGACTTTTATTTTTACTTTAATGTACCGAGATTTTAGTTAATTTGGTTGAAACTTGGTTACACAAAGTTGAAATTGCATTTCTGAACATTTCATGTGAAGTCTTTTTTCCCCCTCTCCTTTAACACAGGCCGAAGAGGAAATAACATACAGTACTGTTACGCACAAGAGAAACACTTCAAGCCAGGTAATCCATCACTGCAGAATATCAAGATGTTACATTTTCATATAATGTACTATCACTTTCTTTAACTGTACTGCATATTCTACAGGGCATACAGGTATTTCATATTCATAATCATGTTGAGCATCTCTATGATCCAACCAGTGCGTCAAGTAAAATACTAAAAGGCTCATTGATACACTTGGTACATCTATCTTACTTTACCATTCCCAACTAAAAACAAATAAAATAATTTGTGATTAATCAAAAACGTAAGTTGCACACTCCTATCTTTTATAACTGTGTCACCTTCCTCACACAGAGTTCACCTGCGGAGAGTGCGGTGGACGTGGTATATAGTTCTGTGATCCCCATGAAGCAGCAACATGTACCAATGGTAACTATTAAGAACATTTCACACTGACTGTCACTGTTTTTATTAATTTATTTAATTGTTAGTCTCACTGGATTTATGGCACTTTTCTAATTTAGAAAAACATCCTTTTCTGTTTTTCTTTCATTCTTTTTTTCAACAGGTTGAAGCGAATGATGAGAACGTCACATACAGCACATTGGCTTAGCTCCAGCACAGCTTAGCATATTCAACCACTGCTTGTCTATTTATCTTGTAAACTAGTCTGGTTATTGGTATTATTTGGAGATAACATTACTAAGAAGCATTTCCCTGTGTTTGACGAAACTGTTGTCAACATGTTAACAGTATTATTTGTTAGGCCTAATGCACACGTAAGTCGTCTTGACTCAAAGTGCATTTACAAACATTTGTAATTATATTTCATAACATGTAATCTCCTGTCCTTGTTTCAAATTTCAATGTGTAAATGTTTCTAACTGTACTATATTAATAATATTCATTATTATATTGTCATAATATTCAATATCATATTGTCTTGAAACACCAACCACTGCTTATGTGCTGCCATCAGACATCCTGATGGTATAAAACCACTGGAAATGTTAAAATAGCACAATACTGCTACCTAAAGTGTCAAATCAGTTCATATCTTGTAATGTTCAAAGCTTCCCTTTTATAGAGTTGCTTTTCAGTTTACAAGTCAGTTTGTATTGTAAGGTAAAATGAATAATGGCTGAATTAAATTGAGCTGCTTCAGTTTCAGAGTCCTGGTATTGTTCATGCTACCTCACTGTAACACAGGCATGGCCTTTTGGATACATGAAAATAACCTTTACTAATGTTACAATCTGCACTTTTCAAGTCAAAATACACGGACACTTTACAATGGGAGATAGAATAACTAAGTAATAATAATCATAATAATCACACAGACAACAGGTTGAAAAACAGGTTGCTGGGTACTGCATTTTAGCTGGGGCCGAAAATGGCTGCTTTGAAAAAAGACAGTTTCCAATTCATCCATTTTAATTCTCACAAACCGTTTCCAGGCTTTAGTTTGCAAGACATGTTGTGTCAGAGGAAATGGGTTTTACTCATCTTCTAATTGAAGAATATCTTCATCAATGGACACCATGTAGAGCATAATAATGCTTTACAGACACCTTATGTGAGGAACTCACTTAAAAAGAAGAACGATTGTAACAAAGTTGCATATAAAATAGAAGGAAAATAGAAATGCTTGTCGCTGCCTTGGGTCCTCTGTGTGTTGTCTGAATACTCACCGACATGGCTGTTCACCTCAGACTTCTTCTCATCCTCGCTGGACTCACCGGTCAGTAACTGGTCATTTTAAAAATGGTTGAGCCAATTCACATGTCAGTAGATGACACAAAAAGGCAGGCGTTTGTTGGGTTACAATGTTTTATTTCATACAAATACAATTTAGTATGTCAAAACTGAATGTGAATGCGTATATATCAGTTAAAAGGCTGTATGTATTCTTGTTGCAGGAATTCACACCATTACTCAATCAGTGAAGTGTCAGTGAAAGCCAGAGATTCCATCACTATCCCATGTCTCTATGACCTGCAACATAGAAATCAAGTTAAATATTGATGTAAAGGAGGACATTGGTTGTCTTGCTGTACTAAAGTCCGGACTGATTCACAACGTAGCTCAAGAAAGTTTTCAATCTCTGATGATAAAATCCTAAAAATCTTTACTGCGACCATAAATGATCTGAAAAATAAGGATATTGATTATTACTGGTGTGTTGTGGAGATTGATGGAGGGGCAGATGTTGGGGACACATTTCACCTGTCAGTCACAGGTAAGAGACCTTAAAGCATCTTTCAGCACATTTTAAATCCTTAATCCTGATATTTTACAATGAGATGGATAAAAGAGATTGCTTTTCTTTATTGTTAATCTCAACGCTTAAGTCCTTCGATCTTTATCCTCCTGAACAATCAGGATATTGAACGTGTGCATGAGCTCTCAAAGTCAATTATGGTAGAAAATCCCTAAGAAGGGTCGTAATTCAGCAACAACAATGTTTTATTAAAAGTAGTGAGATACAATCATAATACCTTGTTCTCTACCAGATGTAACTTCTGTAGATGCAACACATGTCAATCTACAAATCTATTGTATATAAAGTAATTAGGCTACCTATCAATCTATATTGAATGTGGCTGGTATTTGTGCGTTAAAGGAGATTTACAGATGCCGGTGCATGTCACAGTTACTGACAGACCCACTAGTAAGTATACAATGTATGCCAAGTACAGCCATTTGCAAATGTCGAACCCTAACCCTATCCTTAGAAGGATACGTATACTGCATATTACTTTACGAATCATTGTTCTGTCATGAATTATAGCCACACTTCCAACAACAAGACTTCCAACCACTCTCAATCACAGCCACCCAGACAAAGCTATTACCACAGTCAAGAATGAACAGTACGGGTCAGTCTTTGCATTTACATGCAGTATTCAAAAAGCAATGGCCATTTTATGGTCAAATTAAACTCATTGTAAGCACTCTTTGCCTTTTTAAATACATTATTTATATCTGAGACCAATATGTTGAAACTAAAACAGGGTATAATACTGTATTTCAAATAATTGGTGTTGTGTGCGCTTACATGTATTCCGTAGGGCTTCATTTGACATAGAGAGCCTCATCATCAGTCTGATTGTGGCATTGCTTATCTGGTTCATGTTGAAAAAACACAGTAAGTCAAAGTCTGAAGAACATCCTATTCTTGACAAATACTTTTCTATTTTTAAAATATATTTCCTTTGAGTATCGATTGAAGTGCACTGTTCATTTGTCATCATTCTGTTTCACTTTTAGAATGGAATAAAGCAGAATCATCAGATGCAACACCAGTAAGATATAAATATCATTCTCAATGAATGCATGGTATTTTTATCTTATGTATTTATTTCAAATGGCTCCTGTGGGTATTGTCTTATATAATAATGTAATGTAAAGCGCTAAATAAATACCATGAATTATTATGTATTAGGCTATAAAGATTTACAGCGTAGAGATAAAAGTGCATTAACGGTCATTTTTGCTTCAGTGATTTCAATATAATTGTAAAAGTAAACCAGTTCGTAACATTTTTAAAAGAAAATACTGTTCTCATTCATAACACTCCGTTCGATGTCTCACTATGGGATGCGCCTCATCGCGGAGCAAACAGAAGCATCAATCTCATTACGCCAATCCTGATTGGCTGGTGATCTTGACGTCAGCGTCAGGGAATTCAACCCCTATAAGTAGCTTGCGCCACGACGCATGCGTCATTCAAACACCTCTTCTCGCTTCAGAGCACATCTCTATAGTAGCCGGACAAGCTTAACGGTCCACAGACTGAACCCAAATATAACCATTTCGGTCGACGGGCGCTCGCCGGCTACTCCTTCTGCTTCGCAAGAAGACGGTAATACTAACACCAGTTAGTATTAAAATCGACCTCGCCGTTTCTTTCCCCGGAAAGTAAGGTAAGGTTTTGATTTTTCTCAAGCTAGCTACGCACCTGTTGCTAGCTAGCTTCCCCTTACTACCGACACCACGGTAGCGAGGACGCTTGTCAGGCCGGGACCCGGTGGCGGCAAGAGACGCGGGAACGGAGCCCCACGCCTCACCAGGCGGGAGCTCCCGGCGAGACCTCACCATGGTCTCGCCCGCAGAGGCTCGGCCTGCTCCGCATACCGCCGATGGAACTGCTGGTGGCAGCCCACCTCCTACCGAGGATGGGCCCGTCACCAAGCAGGAACCCCACGCTGCCAGCGAAGGTGGACCGTTTCCAGTCGACCATGACTGAACGGTCCTACAGAGCCGCAGCATTGTCCGCCAGGGCTCTGAACGTTTCCTCACTGCTAACCGCATACCAAGCGGAGCTCTGTGAGGATATGTTGAGTAATCCTGGACAGGCCGTTCTGGATGAGTTGGCCGCGGTCACAGACATTTGTCTCCGTGTCCAACGCTGCGCCGTCCAGGCCACGGGCAAAACAATGGGGATCATGGTGGTGCAGGAAAGAGCTAGATGGCTCAACCTCACCAACCTCCCAGACCGGGAAAAGGAGGATGTGCTTGACATGCCCATCGTTCCCGAGGGGATTTTCGGCTCCGCTCTTGCCTCCATGCAGAGGAGATGCGAGTCGAAAAAGAAGGAGGACGAGGCCCTCCACCTCTGCCTCCCTCGAAGGGCCCAGCCGCTGCCTTCGCAGCGGCAGCCCTTCGTCCAAGCTGCTCCGAACCCTGCTCGGTTCAAAATACCGAAAACACAGAGGTCGCAGTCCGCCCCGAGTCCCCAGCCCAGGCAGGGGACGAGGGCGAGCTGGCCTAGAAAATCTCCGGTTCCGGCTGCAGCCCAGGCGCAGCCAACCCAGAATTTCGGCCAGCAGTCGAGGAAGAAGAAGCGAGCGGCGTGACAGCCCCTCCTTCTCCCCTCTGTGACAGAGCTGGAAGTCTACGGTTCCCCAGCTCTAAATGTGTTCCCGCCGCCTCGAGAGATGCCTCAACACCATCCTCAAGTCCGCGTAAACACATGTCACACACTTATTGATTTTTCTGTCATAAAACATTTTCCGCTGACGCATCCAGGCTTCGAGCCAAGGGCGCAGCTCCAATTTTTTTTAAAGAAAAACAATAAAAACAATAAACAGTCCGTCAACTGTTCCCCTTCTGAGAGCAGCTACGGCCTCTCTCAAAGGGCGGACAATTGACGGGTCTGTGAAGGCACCACCGTCACGTGCATGCGCAGTGCCGGCTGGGGCTGTAAAGGCACCACCGTCACGCGCATGCGCAGTGCTGGCTGGGGTCGTGAAGGCACCACCGTCACGCACATGCGCTGTGCCGGCTGGAGCTGTAAAGGCACCACCGTCACGCGCATGCGCAGTGCCGGCTGGGGCTGTAAAGGCACCACCGTCACGCACATGCGCAGTGCCGGCTGGAGCCGATATAAGTTCAGAATGCTCACTCACACATCTCTGCTGCGGCTCGTGCGACAAGACGACTGGTTTACATCAGTCGACCTGAAAGATGCGTATTTTCACATCCCAGTATATTACCCACACAGGAAATATCTGAGATTCGCATTTCAGGGGATCTGTTATGAATACAGAGTACTCCCCTTCGGTCTGTCTCTCAGTCCAAGGGTGTTTGTACGATGTACGGAAGCCGCGATAGCCCCGTTAAGACAACAGGGTATTCGCCTGGCGATCTACCTGGACGACTGGCTGCTTCTCGCACAGTCGGAGCAGGAGGCTGTTACGCAGACAAATGTCCTCGTAAAGCACCTGCTCAACCTGGGTTTCATAATAAACACAGAGAAGAGCATGTTGTGCCCCGCGCAGAATATACTCTTCCTGGGTTTACGCCTGAACTCGGTGCCCTTTTCAGCTCGCTTGTCAGCGGAAAGAGTGAAAGCTTTCAGAGCTTGTCTCGCTCTTTTCCAGCTGCGCAAACATGTTCTCTTCAGATCATGCCTGCGATTGCTGGGGCTCATGGCGTCAGCCATCCTGGTCGTACGACTGGGACGCTTACACATGAGGGAGTTTCAGCGCTGGGTGGCCGCCCTAAAACTAAACCCCGCGCAATGGCGCGCGGAGAGTTATGGTTACTGTGAAAGGCGTAATGGCACTGCGCCACTGGCTGCACCCGACTTTTCTAGTACGAGGTGTGCCTATGGGTGCTGTCCTTTCACGGAAAGTGGTCACCACGGACGCATGTCTGACAGGTTTGGGAGGTATTTATGAAGGTTGCCCGGTGAGGGGTCTCTGGAGCAGAGACCTCCAGCGGGCGCACATAAATTACCTGGAGCTTTTAGCGGTGTTTCTCACCCTAAAACGCTTTCTGCCTTTCCTCAGGGGACATCACGTCCTCGTGAGGACAGACAATACGACCACAATATCGTATATTAACCGCCAAGGGGGTTTGCGTTCTCTCCAGTTACACACACTGGCGCGCAAACTGATCCTATGGAGCGGTAGACGTCTCCTCTCTCTGAGAGCGACGCACGTACCGGGAGTGAGGAACCTCGGGGCAGATCTACTGTCCAGAGGTATACCACTTTATGCAGACTGGACTCTACATCCAAGGATTGTGAGCCAGCTGTGGGTGCGTTACGGCAGAGCCGCGGTGGATCTGTTCGAATCGAAAGACAACGCTCAGTGTCAGCTGTTCTTTTCGATGCGCGATCTAAATGCACCGTTAGGCGTGGATGCACTCGCGCACGATTGGCCCCCGGGCCTTCTGTACGCGTTCCCACCCCTGGCTCTGATACCCCCAACTCTGGCCAGAGTGAGAGAGCAACGCCACACACTTATCCTGATAGCTCCGCACTGGCCAGCTATGTACTGGCTAGCGGAGATATATCAGCTGCTGTGCGGGCAGCCATGGCAGCTCCCACTACGCAGGGACATACTGTCCCAAGCGGGGGGGGCGATCTTTCACCCACACCCAGAGCGCTTGGCTCTATGGGCCTGGCCCGTGAGTGGTACAATCTGAATACAGTGTGACATGAAGCTGACCCTGGCAGCTGCCAAGCGAGCCAGTGGCACTCATGCACTATCTGTACAGTCTTCATGCACTCAGTTCGCCCCAGGGCAAACAGAGTGTGGTTGAAGCCCAACCCTACCTTTATCTTAAGGCGGTTGGTTCAGGTACCACATTTGACATTGAGGCATCCTCCCCGCCACTGTATTCCTCCGGGGAACAGCGGCCGGATTTGCCGTGTCCAGCCCGTGCTTTATGCACGTACAGTAGGGATGTGCATCTCCATCACTGAGGCCGATGCGATGCGCATCTCGATACGTTGCCACGATACGATACATTAACGATACATTTGAAACACCAGGCGATGCGATACGATACGATTTACCCCTGTTGCGATACAGTTCGATACGATTTGATTCAACATTATGCGATTCGGTGCGATACGATGCGATTCAACACGATGCAAAAATAATGATACTTCAATTTGGTACGACAGAGGATTTTTGTTTTATTCCTTATATGCAGCAAATCATACATTAACAAAAAAGTGCTTTACATATTTGGTACTGCACATCCCATCATGCCGTTTATTTTTTTACCTTTAAAAGCTCTCCAGAGTACAATTGTATAACACCTCACAGTTAAACAATGTAAGGATGCATTGCTCATGATTAACAATGTGCAAATAACAGCTACCATAGAGCAATGCCCATACAGCTGCCAGCCTGATGTGCTTAACACTCATTCATAGGCTAACTCACCAGTGAGCAGAAAGCGGTGGGTTCTATATGAACAATAAATAATACAAATAACCTTTCACAAACAGGTATTTCATAACTGCTTACAGTGAGGAATACATTTAAATTATTATTGGCCGTCACAGGCTGCTGTAAACTAAACACCACTCTCTCTGACAGAACACCTCACTGAGTGATTTAATAATAATAATAATAATAATAATAATAGCTTCTATTTCTATAGCGCCTCATATGTCTAACTTTGAGGTTTCTCTTTTCAGCCGCAGACCCCATGTCGACTCTTTATGTGCGTCGCTAAGTTCCTCGTACTACTTGTGTACTTTAAATCGGCTCGGCATCGTTAACAATTTGCGAGCGATTTTTCAAGTTGACCGTCTGTGCCGCGCACATATACCATCAGGACGTTACTGATGGGGTGCGGCTGCGGAGTGATACTGTGTATGCAAGCCCGCATCTAGGACGGATCTATGTATCATGGCTGTAGACCTGTTAAGTAATAAAGATACCTCATACAAAAGTCTACGGATACCTTATTACTCTCCATGACCTGCGGTCAACTATATAGCCTAGCATAAAGGACTATTACACCGTCTTTCTTGAACAATCCGAAGTGTTACCAAACGTTTGATTTGTAGGTATTTTTCGGTGCGCTGTGTTTCTCTTTCTCCTCGACTTCCGTGTGTGTTGATAACTGAGACTCTCGGCCTCCGTAGTGGCGAAGCAAATATCAAAGATCGTCTCTGCTGAGCGTTGACAAGATTAGGGGATTTTATATGAATGAATCGGTTTTTTACCGATGCAAAGACGCTACGCAATCGATGCATCGCGAGTTCAACCCGGTTCAACCCAAACTGTAGCCTATGTGCACTCTTTCAACCGGTGCACTCGCATCTTGAACGTGTATGCCGGTGCACCGATGCGTATCGGTGAATCTTAACATCTCTAATGTACAGGGACAGATCAAGGGTGCTTCGTCATAATGACCAACCCCTTGTGTCCTGGGTTAACCCTTATAAGGGCAAGCCTGTTACTAAGCAACGGCTCTCCCACTGGTTTGTGGAAGCAATTGCTTTGGGGCTCATACGAGTCAGAGTTCACAGGCACCCTCGGGTCCGCGAGCTCTTTCAACTCAGGGTCTGGCTGCATCCTGGGCTCTGTCCAGGATGTCTCCCATCCAAGACATTGGTGCAGCGGCGAGCTGGTCCTCGCCGCTCACTTTTGTCCGCCTCTTAACAGGCTGGACGTTCTGCTCCCAGTGTGACTCAAGCAGTGCTGGGCACCTGGTTGAGTCAGAGCTCTACCTGTTTAGTTCTGGTTGGTTTGGTGATTTTCGAGATAAGCTCGTCTGACAATACGGGAGCTACAATTTCCCATAGTGAGACATCGAACGCAGTGTTATGAATGAGAACTATAGGTTACTTACGTAACCCCAGTTCTCAGAGTAACAAGAAGTGAGATGTCTCACCAGACGGCCCTCCTTGCTATGGTGAAGCGAGAAGAGGTGCTTATATTGAATGACGCATGCGTCGTGGCGCAAGCTACTTATAGGGGGTGAATTCCCTGACGCTGACGTCAAGATCACCAGCCAATCAGGATTGGCGTAATGAGATTGATGCTTCTGTTTGCTCCGCGATGAGGCGCATCCCATAGTGAGACATCTCACTTCATGTTACTCTGAGAACTGGGGTTACGTAAGTAACCTATAGTTACTTTTGAGTGCACTGCAACTGCATGTTGTAGCAGATTCTAATTTAATAAACTGGAGATATGTTTTATTTTATGCTTTTTGAAACTGTATAGAGCAGGATTTGAGAACGTCCTTTTCTCCTCCAACACAGGCTGAGGAGGAAATCATCTACTGCAATGTTAGGCCCAAGAGAAAGTCTTCAAGCCAGGTAATATCTCACACAATGCAGTACATTTCCAGAAGAGTCTTTGAGAGTATAGGTTTTGAAAGACACTTCCTTCTTCAAAACAGGCTGAAGAGGACGTAACATATTTGTAATGTTGGAATCGTGACGAAAACATCAAGCCAGGTAACACCAACACTAAACATTATGCCATTACAATAATTTCATTTTAATAGTGTAAAAAGAGGGTGCCATGTCGTTTTGTTGTGATTTGTTTGGCCCTTAAACCATGACAAGTGCAGATTAAAAAAAGAATAGTTGATGGAAAGTGTTTTATTTATTGTTTAATAGCTGTCCCCTATCCAGAGGTCATATGCTAGTGATGTGGACGTGACGTACAGCTCCGTGATTCCCATAAAGCAACAGAATGTAAACACTTTCTTCCCTTTTTATATATATAAAAAAACGTTTCTCACTTCTCTTTTAGTCATTTCCATCCATTTTGTTCGAACATTTCAAAATGGTTATTTGTCAAATTTTAACACTTTCAACTTGTCTGGTTGACTGTTCTGAATTTCTAATCGTAATGTTGCTTCTGTTCTCCAGGTTGAAGCAGAAGATAATGATGTTACGTACAGCACGTTGGCTCAGCACTAACAGAAAATGAAAATGTTTGTCCGTCTGTTCATCTTTTTATCTCTCTGCGAGCAGACAGCTATTCTTACTAGACGAGAGTGTTACACGTCATCGTCTGCTTTTATCATTTGGTTGTGCAGAAACTTCTTCTCCTTTGCATCACTAGTTGTCTCACCTTTCTTTAACCCTCCCTTTCATACACAAACATTGACAACTATGCAGATATTTTACTATATTTGTATTCATGCGTTAATCTCAGAACATTTAGTTATATTTAGCTTTTCGAGAAACCACCTGTTAGAATCTAACTCAATACAGCTAAATGAATCGTCTCTTATGTCACATGTCATTTCTACGGAGGAATCTGTGGTTTTCTAGCCTTGTGGTTGCTCAGGGTTCATTTTTTACTCAGTCAGACATCCACTTTCTTGCACCACAAGGCTATAAAACCACAGATATGTAAAGTATAAAAAGGTTGAATATGTAAGTGCTCTGGTGAGCTTGCTGTTTTGTATACTTATAACTCTAAAAGGACCAAGGTGCATATCATTTCTTAGGATTTTTCAACAGCTTTTACCAATTAGTTTTTTACATACTGTGTGTTTCTGTCCTTCACTTTGGATAGAAGGAAACAATAAGCATACTTATTTGTTCATGATATTTCTGATACTCAACTCAGTTACGTTAAACAAATGCAAATCGTATTAATCATTTGATGTTGTTACTAACATGCTTTAAATAAATCCAACTGGAGTGCTGATTTGTTGTATTCATGACGCTACACTGAGGCTATTATTGCTTTAGATATTGTTTAACTGCATATATATAACAATTAACCAATCACAGCCAACGTCTTCACTGTAGGAGGTACCCAGATTTGAACGTTTTCATATTTAGAAAATAAGGAAGTAGACCATCATCATTTTTCTTTTTTAGCTCACACACGGACATGGCTGTTCACCTCAGCTTCCTTCTCATTTTGACTGGACTTACAGGTCAGTGACAGAAAGCATTTTAAATGTGTGAAAATTGCATCATATCCTTTTAACGGTCAGAAGATGATGATTAAGAAAAATGTCAATTAAACTAACATTCTCCACTTTTGTCTTTCATTTATAATTACGACAAACGTGACCTAATATTTAAAACTGCTATTATCTAAAATATGCAGAGAAAACATTTAAAATCATTTGCTCTTGTTGCAGGAAGTCACGGCATAACTACCGTCAGTAAAGTGTCAGTGAGAGCTGGAGGTTCGATCACTGTCCCATGTCTCTACGAGTCACAATACATAAACCATGTGAAATACTTGTGTAAAGGATCTATTTGGAACTTCTGCTCTGACGCGATTAAAACAAACCAACACAATACAGGGAAGTTTTCCATCTCTGATGACAAACAACGAAAAATCTTCACTGTGACTATAAATGACCTGACTGATAAGGACACTGAATATTACTGGTGTGCTGTGGAGATTAAAGATGGAACAGATCTCAAAGAGTATTTCCACCTGTCAGTCACTGGAGGTAAGAGCCCAATTACGCCTTTTCAAATCTTTTGTGAAATATCAACACTTTAATATTACAATGACCTCATTTTTTCAAATAACGTATCCACCAGATGTAAATATATGCCAAACATATTTGAAACATCAGCAGCATGTACTAACCACGCTGCTCACAAGTTTCAATGAATGATGTTCTCCATCAAGGTTCACCCAGTCTCTACGTGGCTCAGCAAGAGATTACAGGATTTAAAGGAGATAACATAAACATCAAGTATCACTGTCAAAACTCTGGAGAAAGGAAGTGGTGCAGGCTCGGCGGCTCCTGTGTGACACGGTCTGGATCAATAGATGGAGCAAGAGTCGAGATCAGTGCAAGCAACTCTGGTGTTCTCACTGTGACTCTGAGCGGACTGAGGACAGAGAGCAGCGGCTGGTATTGGTGCGTTAAAGGAGACTTACAGATGCCAGTGCACATAACTGTTACTGAGAAACCTAGAACTAGTAAGTACTAAAAGTGATTATAAAATTGTAAATATTTGTCAAGTAAATTAATGTTAGAATGTTTAATTCAATCTAGATTAAATATTAGCATTTATTATTGTGTTTTTGCTCCAGTAGTTATATCCACATATAATTATATTTACAGTTGCGGCAACAAGCCAAATAACCACCTTGACACCCACCTCCAAACCTGTGAATCACACCTCTAGTACTGCAGAACAAAGACTTTCCACTGTTGAGGTTGAGCAGCAAAGGTGAGAAGCCTATACATTTTCATGCAACGACATTTTTGGACTGTTGGCAAACTGTCATTTGCATTGTGTTTTCTTTGATTTATTTATATCTGCTGCAGTGTTTCAGTAAACTTGATAGTCTTTATCATCCCGTTGGGCTCGCTGATCTTCATTGTAACGGTTGCCTCGTTCATCTGCTTAATGTTCAAAAGACACAGTAAGTATATGCCGAAATTACAATTGTTTGTAAAACATCAATATATTAACGATCATGCAGACTATTTGTGTGTTATTGTCAGTAAAAATTGTTTATAATTGATTCACTTTTAGAGCAGACCACAGGAGATTCACCGGCCACAATAATGGTGAGATATGATCATTCATTTCCCAATACATTGTTTTACAAGGAGATGTGTTATCATAGCCATTTTTCTAATATTAACTGCAGTAATTCCAAATAATATGAAACTTTACTTTACTTTCAATTTGCAGCTGCAGGAGTTCAATATATACATTAAAGAGTGTTTTTCTTAACAAGACAATAGGTCAGAAACACAGAAATAGGTTAAATAAATAAACCAATTAAAGCTTTTGGTTCATATTCACCGTTCATGTTCTGTTCTCTGCTCCTTCAGGGTAAAGAGGAAGTAACATACAGTACTGTTAAGCAAAGGAGAAAGACTTCAGGCCAGGTAAGACACTGTGTGGAAATTACTGCCGATAAATATTTTTATTTTTATTTCAAAACAAGACCATCCACAGAATTAACACAGTATATGTGTTTTTATTATACAATTAGGTTGTATTACACTCTTATGGTGATTCCATTGATCCTCTGTTTGCCCTAAAAAGGGAGAATAGTTGTGAAATGTTTCCTGATTTCTAAAAAAATGTGTTCATGTTGATGGTTTGCAGCTTCATCGCGCTGAAGAGGAAGTAACATACAGCGATGTTAAACAAAGAAAACCTACAGACAAGGTGACCCTTGACCCCAAAAGGCCCAACTTGTGTTCCATCATAACTTGTATTCCATCGTCATTTAACTATAAAAAGTTAAATGTTTCAAGTGATCTCATCATGGCAGCCTCTTCTTCCTTCCACAGTGGACGGATGCTAATAGAGATGTGGATGAGATGTACTCTGATGTGATGTACTCATCTGTGGTTACTATAGACTAGAGCATCAAACTGGACAAAAGGTACATTTTAAGGGATTCAAACCCAGACCTTAACTTTTTCTAACATACTTACCGCTTTTTCCCCACATTTCACCGTGAAAGCTAATAGCCCTCAATCTCAGAGCCTCAGTCTCTGTGATAGTGCTATTTGGCAACTTTTTAGCATGTTAGCAGGTAAACATTCCTGATAATAATTTGTAATTTAGCTTTCTCATTGTGCACATTGTTAGGATTTAGCTCAGAGCTCCATGTAAAACCTGACAGAGCTGTTAGTAAGGCATAAGTTGATCGTAGCTTCGATGTTTCCTCCCTCATGCTATTTTCTTCTTCACTTGGGCAACAGATTCAAGCGGAAGAACATGATGTAATATACAGCAGGTTGGCTTAGCACCAGAAAAACCTGTGAATGTTACCCCTACCCTACATCTATACCCATCACTGGAGTCTTTTTTTAGACAATTTGCAACTTGCTGTCATTTGTTTTTTCTTTCTTTTTGAAGGTATTCTTTTCCACACTGCTGCAAAACATTTCAAACAAGTACTGACACGGGCGTAGTTTCCCATAAGCATCTTAAAGTCAACAAGCTAACAAAACCCATCTTATGAACCTTCTTAAGCTCAATATGGGGTTTCCCAAATGCATTGACAAAAGTTTAAAAATCTTAAAAATGACCAAAAGTCAGAAGTTGAAGGAAGAACCAAAACATTTTATATCTAAATATATACTTTTATCGTGATGTTTGTTGTCTGATTTTTTTATGTAAAATGAATAATTCTATGTAAATTGCAAAAAAGTAATAACAACTGTTCAAACACAATAAATCACTAATGGATCGGCCTGTTTCTGTTGTCAGAAACAGGCCATACTGTAAGGTGCGTGCTTTACACACACTTAAAAAAAAAAGTTTGCATTTATTTCCAATGCATTGTTTTAAGAAATGAACATGTTTCAGTCCTTAATCCTAAAGTGCTGGTCTTCTGTTAAAAATATGTGTATCCACCGGACCTTACCCTAAATTATACAGTAAAGTATATCGTAACTCAGCACAAATCAAATTGTATTGTAGCTAAGGACCGACAAAACATTTAAATCTGTTAATCTCGTTATCTCTCTGTTAGCAGACAGCTTTTTTTGGTCGTGCTGTAACTTCTTTCTTCTCCTTTTTCATCTGCAGTCATCTCGTCTTTTTTTTAACCCTGTGCTGCATACATAAACAACAACATTGATAACTTTTATGTTTTTCAACTGTATTACTTACATGTTATTCTCACTTTAATTAATTAGTTCTTAATTCCATCTTTAAGATGATCAGAAACTCATATTTAACCTTAATTAGTTTGATATGCTAACACTTGTTATACTTTAAAATGTCATATATAAATATATGACATGTTCTGGAAGGACAATAAATGATGACAGTTGACTTTACTGTACAGTACAATCACTTTTATTTAGCTTTTCGAGGAACACAATTGTATAATGTAACTGAAAACAGCCAAATGTATCGGTCTCATCTGTGGTTACTCAAACAGGGTTTGTGTTACTCCATCAGACATCCTCTTTGTTAAACCATAAGGCTATACAACCACAGATATGTAAAGAGTAAACAGGGTGATTGTGTGAAGTTGTTTAAGGGAACTGGTTAGCTTGGTGTCACACATATATAACTTGAAAAGGACTTGTACTTTATCTGTTTTTCAGGCTTACTGCCCATAAAAAGTACCCATAATAAATATTGTTTGTCTCTGTATCTTTGGAAATTCCTATTATCTATGTCTGATTTCAATTGTTAAAATGACAGGTACATGATATTTCCGACTCACATGGGTTAAACAAATGTTTTTAATGTTTTTAATCATTTCATGTTATTACTGTCATGCTTTAAATAAATTAACACAATTCAGTCCATAAACCTGAAGTGCTGTTTTTTTCTTTTGAAATGTTGTGTTCATGTTTTCTACATCGAAGCTATTATGTAAGAGTATAGGGTACTCTCCAACTGCACTAATAATTATATATATATATATATATATATATATATATATTACACAATTAACCAATGAAACGCAACTTCCTTATAGGAGGGACCCATATTTGAAGTTGTGCATTTTATATTTAGGAAAAAAGGAAGTAGAGCATCAGTTCGTACATGTTGTTTGGTCCGCTCACACTCTGACATGGCTGTTCATCTCGGCTTCCTTCTCATTTTGATCGGACTCACAGGTCAGTGACAGAATAATTGTATCATTGTGAATATTTGTATTGTATGCTTCACATGGTAATGTCAGAAGGTAACATGGATAATTATTATTGAATATGGCTTTTAAAATGTGGGGTTTGCTCTTGTTGCAGGAATTCAAAGCATAACTACAGTCAGTAAAGTGTCAGTGAGATCTGGAGGTTCGATCACTATCCCATGTCTGTATGAGTCAGAGTACACACACCATGTGAAATACTTGTGTAAAGGATATAGTTGGTCCTCTTGCTCATATGAGGTTAAAACAAACAAACCAAGCAGTTCAGGAAAGTTTTCGATCTCTGATGACAAAAAACAAAGAGTCTTCACTGTGACTATAAATGACCTGACTGATAAGGACACTGAATATTACTGGTGTGCTGTGGAGATTAAAGATGGAGCAGATCTCAAAGAGTATTTCCACCTGTCAGTCACTGGAGGTAAGAGCCCAATTACGCCTTTTCAAATCTTTTGTGAAATATCAACACTTTAATATTACAATGACCTCATTTTCTCAAATAACGTATCCACCAGATGTAAATATATGCCAAACATATTTGAAACATCAGCAGCATGTACTAACCACGCTGCTCACAAGTTTCAATGAATGATGTTCTCTATCAAGGTTCACCCAGTCTCTACGTGGCTCAGCAAGAGATTACAGGATTTAAAGGAGATAACATAAACATCAAGTATCACTGTCAAAACTCTGGAGAAAGGAAGTGGTGCAGGCTCGGCGGCTCCTGTGTGACACGGTCTGGATCAATAGATGGAGCAAGAGTCGAGATCAGTGCAAGCAACTCTGGTGTTCTCACTGTGACTCTGAGCGGACTGAGGACAGAGAGCAGCGGCTGGTATTGGTGCGTTAAAGGAGACTTACAGATGCCAGTGCACATAACTGTTACTGAGAAACCTACAACTAGTAAGTGTTATAAGTCATTCTAAATAAAAAAATATAACATTTTTAATATTTGTCAGGTAAACACATTTCTTATTTATTTAATAAAATGAAATCTTAGCAATTATGAATGTCATGTTACTCTAATAGCTATATCCACATGTCATTACATTCACCTTTGCAGCAAAAAGTCCTTCCACCCCTGAGCCTGTGAAGCAAACCACTAGTTCTGCAGACCAAACACTTTCCACTGTTGATGGCGAACAGCAAAGGTGAGAGACCTTCTCATAATCATGCACATTTGACTGTTTATACAAGTCTGTCATTTGCATTGTGTGTTTTTATTTATTCCTGGCCGCAGTTTTTCAGGGAACTTAAAGAGCTTTATCATCCCTTTGAGTTTGCTGATCTTCATTGTTATGGTGGCCATGTGTATTTGGTTTATGTTCAAAAATCACAGTAAGTCTATGCCGAATTATGCTCAATCCAAATAATATCATTTATTATTGTGCGTTAATCATAAATATATTTAGTATTAATGCAGATAACTGTGCATTATTGCCACTAACAATACTTTTTGATTGCTTGACTTTTAGGACAGACCAAAGAAGAATCCCCAGCCACAATAATTGTAAGACATAATCATTAATTTACAAGAAAGGAAATTAATTAATTTCACACTGCAGTAATTCCAGATAGAATATGACTTTACTGTACTGTCCCTTTGAAGCTACAATGAATCACTGTTTAAAGCACATTCATACTTATTACATATGATGTATATTGTTATAATTACTAATACCCTTAATCTTATTCTTATTCATACTATTTTTTTCTTTGCAAAAGGACAATTGAACATTAGGCTTTTGGTTCATATTTGCCGTTCAAATTCTGTCCTTTGCTCTTTTAACACAGTCTAATGCGGATGTAACATACAGTACTGTCAAGAAAAAGAGAAAGACAGGTCAGGTAAGACACTGTGTAAAACGATTGGCACAGAACATTACAAATTTGAATAAAAAATCTATTTAGAATTAGGTTTTGGGTAAACTCTTATGGTGATTCAAATGATCAGCTGTTTACCCTAAAAGGAAGAATTGTTCATGTTCATGTTGATGGTTTGCAGCTTGGTCTCGCTGAAGAGGAAGTAACATACAGCGATGTTAAACACATGAGAAGAGCTTCAGAAAAGGTAACCCTTAACCAATAAAACACAACTTACATTTCACAACAGGATTACAGAATTAGAAAGATAAGTTCTCTCAGGCAGCATTTATTATTTCATCATAAACATTTGTTTTTATGAAGCAAAATCAAAAGTTAAATTGTTAAATTGATCTGATTGTGTCCATCTCTTCGTTGTTCCACAGTGGTCAGAAGCTAATAGAGATGTGGACGTGATGTACTCCTCTGTGGTCGCTGAAGAACGTCAAACTAAACAAAAGGGTACATTTTCATTTGAATGTTGTATTCTATGGTAATAGTTAAGCTTTTTTACCCCACATTTTGAAGGCAAAATAGAAGCATGTCTATATATGGGTGGCCATTGTTGTTTGTTCTGTTGGATGGATCATTAAACAATTGAACACTAGGCTTTTGGTTCATATTTGCCATTCAAATTCTGTCCTTTGCTCTTTTAACACAGTCTAATGCGGATGTAACATACAGTACTGTCAATAAAAAGAGAAAGACTTCAGGTCAGGTAAGACACTGTGTAAAAACGATTGGCACAGAACATTATACATTTGAATACAAAAAACTATTTAGAGGTAGGTTTTGGTTAAACTCTTATGGTGATTGAAATGATCATCTGTTTGCCCTAAAAAGGAAGAATTGTTCATGTTCATGTTGATGGTTTGCAGCTTGGTCTCGCTGAAGAGGAAGTAACATACAGCGATGTTAAACACATGAGAAGAGCTTCAGAAAAGGTAACCCTTAAGCAATAAAACCACAACTTTTATTTCACAACAGGATTACAGAATTAGAAAGATAAGTTCTCTCAGGCAGCATTTATTATTTCATCATAAAATATTGTTTTTATGAAGCAAAATCAAAAGTTAAATTGATTGATCTGATTGTGTCCGTCTCTTCGTTCTTCCACAGTGGTCAGAAGCTAATAGAGATGTGGACGTGATGTACTCCTCTGTGGTCGCTGTAGAACGTCAAACTAAACAAAGGGTACATTTTCATTTAGATGTTGTATTCTATGGTAATAGTGAAGCTGTTACCCCACATTTTGAAGGCAAAATAGAAGCGTGTCTATATATTGATACCGATTTCTGTCTGTTCTGTTGGATGGATCATTAAACTATTTGGTACAGATGGTCCTGGTGTCCAAATAATGTATCCTTATGAATTTGGTGATCCCTTACATTTTCATATAGCGCCATAATCAGGTCAGAAATGTAGTTTGTTGATAATGACCAAATACTATGAAAGCTAATTTCCCCCATCCTCGGTTATCCTTTTGGATTTGTGTTAGCAAATGTTGGCATTGATACTGGCTAAACTAAGATTATGAACATGGTAAACAGTCCTGCTAAACATTAGTACTTCAGCCTTTGTTGACATTGTTAGGACAATGTTACGTTAGCATTTAGCTCAAAGCATTGTGTCCAGCCTGTTAGAGCTGTTAGGCAAAAGTACGTTTTTTCTTTGATCTTTCCTCCCTAATGTCGTTTTTTCTTCACTTATGCAACAGATTCAAGCGGAAGAAGATGATGTAACATACAGCAGTTTGGCTTAGCACCAGAGAAACCTGTGAATGTTACCCCTACTCTACATCTATGCTCATCGATGGAGGCTTTTTTAGATGACAGTCTTGCAACTTGCCGACATCTGATCTTTGGTTTTGCAGAAACCGCTTTCTTTTTTTCTTATTTCTCCCCTTCCCCTTTCTTCATATCCTTAAGCTCAAGACATTTTATGCATTGACAAAAGCTTTCTACTCTCTTACAAAAGGACTAAACTCCTGAACATTCAGGAGGAACCAAACAAATCTTACAGGTTGTTTAATTATGTTTGTTCATTTACATATTGTATTATGTGTGTTTTGTTGTTTGATGTTTGATGGAACATGAATTATAATGTTTAAAGTACAAAATAAGTCAACTAAAATAAACATTCAAATGCGATAAATCACGAGTTAATATTTCAGTTTCTGCCATCCTCCTTGTCTTCTTCTTCTTATATATTTAACTGTTCGAAACATCAACTTTCTGATGGCATAAAGTAATATTATCTCTCCATTTTTTATGCACTGTGCGTGTTTGACACATACTTCAAATGGTTGTCGTGGTTTAATGTTTTAAATAAATGAACAAGGTTTAGTCCATATGCCTGAAGTGCTATTCTTTTGTTTAGAAATATGGAACTTGTCCCAAAGTCTACAGTAAATGATATTGTAAAATTGCACTGTAGAGGCATTGTTAGTGAACTCTAATTTCTCTGATCCGGCCTTACAAATAAAGTGTTCATAAAATGTTTTGCTTGTACTATATTAATATTAATAAAGATGACCATGCATTAAATCTCATCAGATCTGATCTATTACACATCGTTTTTATTAAAAAGACGTTTGGTTTGAATCTTCCTCTGACTGAAGAGGACGCCAAACACAGCAATGTTAGGCATGTGGGGAAAACTAAGCAAATAACAAACTATGTTATAGATAATATAAAAAGACACATAAGTATTCTAGCTTTTATTATTTCACCGTACCCATTTGTAACTGAATTTTAAAAATCGGTTCAATTCATCTGTTTGATGTGTGTATATGTCAGATGCTAAGAGTGATGTGTGCTCTGTTGTAGCAAAACAAACTGCATAAAGAGTATATATCACAAACAAAACATAGATAGATTCAACTTATTGTCATTACACAGTACAGGTACCATGTAACGAAACGGTTTCTCTGCATTTGACCCATCCTAGTGTTAGGAGCAGTGGGCTGCCATTAAGTACGGCGCCCGGGGAGCAGTGTGGGGAACGGTGCCTTGCTCAGGGACACCTCGGTAGCACTTGGTCTTTCCGGGACTTGAACTGGTGACCTTCCAGTTGCCAAGCCAAGTCCCTATGGACTTCGCCACCACTGCCCATAGTTTACTACTGTAATTGGGTCTGTCTTACAGATGGAGGAGGAGAAGTAGAGTTATTACATGTAGCAAAAAAGGAAATAAAGAATCAGTCTGCCAGTGTTTGGGTTCAAGTGGTTTTCTGCCCATTTGCCAACATGACTGTTCAACTGAGCTTTCTTCTCCTCTTCGCTGGACTAACAGGTTGGTCACAAGACTCAGGTTTTATTTGTATTTGTATGCAGTATCCAACATGTCAGCTAAGTAAGTTATACCCTCCAGTTAAGCTATTATGGCCTTATGTGGAAAACAACATTATGAACTTCTACAATATGCAGGTCAACTGAAGGAGTATCTGAACAATCTGAAAAAGCACTATCATGTTTTTTACGTGTTCATCACGGCTTCCTTCTCATTTTGAGCGGACTCACAGGTCAATGACAGAAAACGTTTTATATTTGTGAATATGTTATTGTATGCTTCACATGGTAATGTCAGAAGGTAATATGGATAATTATTATTGAATATGACTTTAACATTTTTGTATTTGCTCTTGTTGCAGGAATTCACAGCATAACTACAGTCAGTAAAGTGTCAGTGAGAGCTTGAGGTTCGATCACTATCCCTTGTCTCTATGAGTCAAAGTACACAAACCATGTGAAATACTTGGGATATAGTTGGTCCTCTTGCTCATATGAGGTGAAAACAAATAAACCAAGCAGTTCAGGAAAGTTTTCGATCTCTGATGATAAAAGACAAAGAGTCTTCACTGTGACTATAAATGATCTGACTGGAGAGGACACTGGTTATTACTGGTGTGTTGTGGAGATTGATGATGGAGCAGATCTCAAAGTGTCAAGTTTTTCTGGGTTTTGGCCTGTTTTCAGTCTTATGCCCAAACTTGAGAGGCTGGAGGGCAACAGAGGACGCTTGGACAACTCGAATTCTTTCTTTTTGTCTTTATTTTCTGCTCAGCTGTTATTTATATGACACTTTTCGTCAGAATCTCATCAGCTTTGCATCAGGTTGAAAACCTTCAAACACAGAGGACAAACAAATGTTAGCACACATGCAAACAAAATCACAA